>NC_059379.1:40135712-40449045 GCF_019703515.2 Myxocyprinus asiaticus
CCGTTTGCCTTCACCCAATGGCACCGAGACGCCTGCCGAAGATGGCTGCTAGCGGGGGATCGTGACATCGAGGGAGTAATCGATCAGGTGGTACTGGAGCAGCTCGTCCATTGGCTACCGCGAGGAACGGTGGAATGGTGTCACTGGAGGAGGCTGTTTGATTGGCGGAGGACCATATGGCGGCATACCCGAGGGTGGAAGAGCCCTCCCACCCTCTCTCATCTTCCCCTGTGTTTTCCCCGTTCTCTTCCCCCTCCCCTCTTCTCTCTCACTCTGCTCTCTCCCCAGAGCCCGTTCCTGCTCCGTGGAGGCAAGGAGTCCCGCCACTGAAGCCAGTTCCCCACGCGCAGGGTGTTGCATCGCCCACAGCAGCAATAGTGCCCTCGCTGCTCTCCCCCTCAGGTGGAAGTGTCCGCCGACGCAGGTGTGGGGTTTTAATTGTAGTATACGATGCCCATTTATTGGTGTACAAAGGGTGCATGTGCCTGTTTGCATCTGTGTCTGTTTGACAGTTTTAGCCACAGTTTTGAACATGCTCCAGCATTCCTGTGAATGATTTTTTTTTTCTTTCATGTTTTTTCCGCAGTTCTATCAGAAGACTCGGAACAGCATAGCCTAAAGGGAATGACAATTTACTGATGAATAATAAAATAATAAAGTCTTTTGGCGTAAGCCCCCATCTGATGGTCCAGAGAAAATTTTAGTGAACCATCAAATCCTGCTGGGGAAGATGGCAGGGGCAAGGAGCCTACCCCATCAGACAAAGATTTACTGGTGGTGGTGGGGAGGAGGCGGTTGCCACATTGGCACCTGAAGGCAGCAGAGTGGTTGGCTGCGGCAGGCCTTTAAAGCGAGAGGTGAACAGTGAGTGGTTACAGGAAATTATGAAAGAAATGATGACGTGTACTGCGCGAGTCTCCCTGACAGAACTACCGCTTATGCTTCCATTTCTATCAGAAAGACTCGGAACAGCATAGCATAAAATGGAATGACAATTTTTGCCATGCTGTGGGGGGAGGGGGAGATGGGGTCGGGGTAGCATCGTTTGTGCAATACCCTTGAAAAGGAAAAAGAGGGAGGAGAGCATCCTTTGTTATGTTTGATGCATTAGAGCCCTGACTTGGGCAAGCATTTGGTTGTGCAATACCCTTGACAAGAGTAACCAAAGCTCATGATATATATGGGCCCTGAATTGGGTGATCATTTGGTTGTGCAATACCCTTGAAAAGAGTAACCAATGTTTATGACACATGAAGGGAAGGGGGGCATTGGTTGTGCAATACCCTTGAAAAGGATAACTAAAGCTTATGATACATGAAAGGAAGGAGGCATTGGTTGTGCAATATCCTTGAAAAGGATAACCAATGCTGTACTTAAGCCCTGAGTTGGGTGAGCATTTGATCGTGCAATATACTTGAAAAGGATAACCAAAATTTATGACACATGAAGGTGTTGGGCGCTTCGTTCAGGAGCGGGTTTGGATATTAGCAATAATTAATAATTATCAATTATAATTATTCATTATTAAAATCAATAGGACATGGATTAGAATCAACATTAGCTTTTTAATCCTTTAAATCAACAATCATCAAAGATAACCATCAATTATCAAATTCAACAGAATATTAATTATTATCAAAAATAATGATTAACTAATAAAATCAATAGAATATTGATGTTTATAGCCAGAGAAGTTGGCCGCGAATGTGGGCAGAGAGACTGGTTAATGGCATCTGCCCGTTTAACGTGTGTCTCCACTGGTACGGTAATTTAGGGACAAAGCTGGACTCTATCGCCAAGTTATCTGTTCACCAAATGTGTGTGTACGAGAGAGAGAGAGCAGAGTGACGGCACTGAAGCCGTTTTAGTGATCGTGGAAGAGAAGGCAACTGTTTTAGCGATCGTGGAAAGAAGGCAACTGTTAGTTTATCACTCACAGACGCAGTGAACATCTCGTAATCCGTCCACCGCTGTCATTGGTTCTTTAATGGATAAACTCAGTGTGCCAGTCTCAGCCGCGATGGCGGATATGCACAAACAATCCAACGTGGTTGGACAACAACACGTAAAATCTAATTCGTGGTAACAGTATGTTACAGTAATACCTTGAGTACTATTAACAGCAATGAGCGGGCTCGGTGGTCTGTAAATTGTACAAACAATAATCTTGATACACAAGAATAACACACTATAATAATCTATCTCTGCCTAGACATAAACCTCTTACTTGAGTCACATGAGGACGCGGGTAGAATGTGTGTTCGTCCATCGTTTGACTCCGACTCGGTTCCTCGGAGTTCGGGTGATGACGGGAGGCCATTTCCTCACTCTGTCGGCGGGCAGTAGAGTGGCTGATTCTCGATGGGTTGGCGGAGAAAACAGCGAAGTCGACTCAGTTGAAGAGGGAAGAGAAATCTTCCATTTCACTACTGCAGGCAAATGGGTCAGTTAGCGTGCTCGGTGGAACACGGAGAAATCTCAACTTGTCCAGTGAGATGGAGATCATATGGCCAAAGTCTCAGGTACGTACATTATTTCCTTGGGCAACGAGGCTACACCTGGGAGCAGCAGGGCTGCATCTAGATGAGGCATATACTGTCGCTGGAAGCAACGCCCAGAAAGATCTCCGAGGTTCATATACTCCCAATGACGTCATAGTTAAGGGACACGTTCTGTCATGCGCCTCATCCAATAGGAGGAAAATCCTTTAGAATTTCACACATAGGTGTAAAGTGAGCAAGGCTTCATGGGATCTGTATTCTGTTTTGGACTCCCTTTGTTTGATTTTGGCACGGTTGTTGTTATCAGGCTTTATGACTGTATGTAGGCCTGCCTTTGTCTCATATCTGAGTACATGAGGCCCAACAAAGGGAAGGGGGCATTGGTTGTCCACTATCCTTGTATAGAGTAACCAATGCTTGCAGTGCTTTTGAGCCCTGAATGCACGAGCATTTGGTTGTGCAATATTCTTGAAAAGAATAACCAAAGCTTGTAATGTATTTAGGGGAAAGGGAACATTGTTGTGCAATACCCTTGAAAAAGGATAACAATGCTTGGAGGAATATGAGGAAGGGAGTGCATAGCTTTTTTTTTGTGATTCTACCACCACCAGAAGTGTAAGAAATTTGTACCTTTGATGCGTTGCTTAATATGAGCTGAGCTTGGTTGATTGATTGAATACAGGTTGGGATGTATGTATGTCTTGTATAATGAAAAACACTATCGTCCCAGCGTCTTAATGGAAGACTCTGGAAGTCCTTGTGAAGCAGCTGCTGTAGCGGCACCTATCTTAAAGGAATGGCCGGAAAATGATCGAGGGGAGAGACCACAACGTATAAGCGTGTCGGAAAGATGAGATGCGAACCAGTGGTGAGTCATGGGGTCCCTCTAAGAATTAATGAATAAGGGGGAGGCAGCTGAAGCATGAGGCTATGACTTAAGATAATTTATCATCGAGGTATATGGGCAAAAGGAATTATTGGGAATTTTAGATATTGTAATGGTGCGACCATGATCTAAATTATCTGTTTTAGAATGTTTAAGAAATAAAAATAATTTTATGGAGAAAAAGAAATATCATAAAATCAGAAAACTAGAGAATATGAGGTGAACTCCCCACAACTCAAAAAGCCATAAAATTCCATAAGAAAACCTGCTTCTAAAGACCGTCATCGAATTTAGAAAACCAACCAGCTCTGAGAGTAGAAATAAGGAGGTATGGAATGTCTAAAGTGATAGGAAGACATTTATCTGGAATGGAAGGGGAGATTTTTCTGATACCTCTTAGATTTAGCCAGATAGATGAAAAGGAGAAAAGACTAGGAAATGCGGGTGAATGACATCAAGTGTGAAACTGAAAGCCCGCCACCATTTTATTAATGGATTAAGGTTAATCAGATGTTACAACAGAAAGCAATGAAAGCAAGTCACACTCCGAGACACTGGGAATAAATGGGTCTTGTGAGAGATGCAAAAATGAAGAATATTGAAACCAAGTGGAATTGTAAGCTTTGAGCTTAGAGGGAGCAATACTGTGCCTTATCAAATCTTTTGCGGAATCTAGCAGGGGCAAAAGGGTTTAAACATCCAGAGTGGAGCTGTGAGTGGCACAGGAATAGAGGAGCAGAGAATCGGAGTGGGTGTGTAGGGACGGGAGCTTAAAATATCGGAAGCCTACAGAGAATTAAATGTGGGGACTACTTCTACAGTTGTGAGCCGAACAGTGAATTAAATTTCCCACATGATGCCGAAATGGGCCAGTCAGCGGGGTGAGTGGGTATACGTTTTGGAAGTGTCTTGATGATTGCTTTGGTGAGGAGGGCGCCATGCCCAGCCTTGGATGGGGTTAAAGTATGTGGAGCGAAAGATGTGATGTTTGAAGTCAAAGCTCCCGATAAAGCCTGTAAAACCAGCAACATGACGCATGGACTATGACATGTAAAGCTTCAGTCGACTGAATATTCGGTATCTGCATTGCAAGAAATGCTAATCTTTCTTACCTGCTGCTAAATGTAAGCTGCACTAACTGCAAAAATATTAACAGTGAAAGGAGCGGAGAGCAAAATGCATTGTAACTTTAAAAAATAAATAAAGTGTTTTGGCAAATATAGTTGTAGGAATAACGTAGGAAGCATTATGAGGAGTTTATCTCTTACCAGCAAATATGGAAAATTAGCTGTAGCAGAATGGAAATAATGAGCTTTTGAAATTTCAAACACTGTGAAAAACTAATCCGGCACAGGTTTATCCAATGAGTAAAACAAAACCTTACTTAACTGCTACTAAATGTAACTGCCCCAACCAAGAGCACATTAAAAGTGAATGGAGCAAAGACTGAAATGCATTGATACTTAAAATAAAATGTAATGTAGTTAGGCTAAGTAGTTGTTAAACTCGTAATGAGCTTTGAAATTTGGAAGGCAGCAGATTGGTTGGTTGCTGGCAGACCTTTAAAGCGAGAGGTGAACAGTGATTGGTTGAAGGAAATTATGAATGATACGATGACGTATACTGTGTGAGTCTCCCTGATAGAACTACCACGTACACTTCCATTTCTCTTCATTTTCTCACCAACAAGTTGTTGCCTCTCACCATCAGCTGCTGTTTTTATAGTGAATTAGTACTTCAAACCCAGGCAGTGTATTAGCACCTTGTACGGCAATCTCATTATTGGCACTCCCGTTTGCCAGAGAGATCTCATCATTGGTGGTGTTCGTGTCCTCCACCTTGTAAATGTCACACCAGTGTTCACTCTTTTATACTCTGTTCTCTGTCTCTGTGTCTTTTAAGAAGTCTTAGAATTTTTGCTTAACATCTGCAGACAAAGCTACATTTCTTTTCCTCTGTACAAGTCTGCCATGGTTGTTCATATTTTCCCAGCTGAACAGCTAGTTCAAGTAGCCACGCCCCCAAACTCACACTATAGTCTGAGCTAGAAAGGGATGGGTGGAGCTGAGGGGGCCGCTCAAAATATAAATCAATGTTTTGATAATGCCTGGGAGGCTCAGTGTTTATACTTTTGAGGGAAGTAAACGTCATGGTTACTTGTGTAACCTCCGTTCCCTGATGGAGGGAACGAGATGTTGTGTCGATGTAGTGACACTAGGGGTCACTCTTGGGAGCCCGAGACACCTCTGGTCTTTGATAAAAGGCCAATGAAAATTGGCGAGTGGCATTTGCATGCCACTGCCCCGGACATACAGGTATAAAAGAAGCTGGTATGCAACCACTCATTCAGGTTTTATGCTGAGGAGCCGAGACAAGGTCTGGCCATTTCAGCGGGTAGTTCAACATTGTGGCAGGAGGGACACAACGTCTCGTTCCCTCCATCAGGGAACGGAGGTTACACAAGTAACCATGATGTTCCCTATCTGTCACTCACTAGACGTTGTGTCGATGTAGTGACACTAGGGGTCCCTATATGAAATGCCACAACTGGCTGAACTGTGTTACGTGAACTGGCGGTGTGTGGTGGGCAGACCGCTGTGTGCCTCATAGCCAGCACACCAGGTCGACACGTAACCTCCCCCAACATATTTATGAGTGTCGAATGGCCCTTTGGGGACAAGTCGACTACCCAAAAGATAGAGACAGGCTAACCCAGTCGTCTCCTCTTTTCCCCTTCTCTTTTTCCACTCCCTAAAAAAGAAGGGGGATTATCCGACTGGGCCGCCAGGTCTAGTCGGGGGGTGTCCCCCCCAAGGGGAAGACACCGTGGAGACCACACCTCGCCCAAAGAGAGGGGGGGATATTTAAGTGAAAGAATACATCTTTCCGACCATGTGGAGAGTCTTCAATGTAGATCCTACTCAACGGGGGAGGAGTTACTACAAACATGGAGACTGGGGCAGAGGGGCTCTGCCCAAGAAAGACACAGTTTGCCAACAGGGAAACGAATTAGTGGAAGATATATATCGCATGGGGTTAGCCTTAAAGGGAACAACCACATGCAGAGCACCTACCCCAGAACAGGACTCTTAGTTAGCACGTGTACTGGGCTGGCAGTGAGTCTCTCCGAAAACTCGACTGCCACAGGGCTCGGAGGAAGTCAACCAGGGAACAAAGTTTGTGAACACTACTGGGAATTAATGGCGCACGTCTTCAGCTCAAAAGGAGGTGGAAGGCGCTATGTGCAAGCAATCCACCCGGCCGGCTATCCCGGGCTTATCCACTTGTATTGCATGCCACTACCTGAGACGAAACCGGTTCCACCCGCAAGTTGTAGAACCTTGCAAAGGTGTTGGGTGTTGCCCATCCTGCTGCTCTGCAAATGTCTGTTAGAGAGGCACCCCTGGCCAGGCCCAAGAGGCCGCTACACCCCTGGTAGAATGGGCTCATAGCCCTACCGGGGGCGGCATGTCCTGGGCGTGATGTGCCATAGTTATGGTGTCAATGAGCCAGCGGGCGATCCTCTCCTTGGAGACAGCGCTTCCTTTCCGCTGTGCACCAAAGCAGACAAAGAGCTGCTCAGAGATCCTAAAGCTCTGCATGCGATCCAAATAGATGCGTAAAACGCGCACTGGACACAGCAATGACAGGGCTGGGTCTGCCTCCTCCTGGGGCAGCGCTTGCAGGTTCACCACCTGGTCCCTAAAAGGGGTCGTGGGAACCTTGGGAACATAGCCCGGTCGGGGTCTCAGAATCACGTGAGAGTAGCCCGGACCGAACTCCAGGTATGTTTCGCTGACAGAGAACGCTTGCAGGTCTCCTACCCTCTAGATGGAAGTGAGCGCAGTCAGGAGGGCAGTCTTCAAGGAGAGTGCCTTAAGCTCAGCTGACTGCAAAGGCTCAAAGGGGGCTCTCTGTAGACCCTGAAGAACTGCAGAGAGGTCCCATGAGGGAACGAGGCACGGTCTGGAGGGATTCAGCCTCCTGGTGCCTCTTAGGAACCTGATGATCAGGTCGTGCTTCCCTAAGGACTTACCGTCGACTGCGTCATGGTGTGCTGCTATGGCAGCAACGTACACCTTCAAGGTGGAAGGGGACAGCCTCCCTTCCAACCTCTCCTGCAGGAAGGAAAGCACTGATCCGACAGCGCATCTCTGGGGGTCATCCCGTCAGGAAGAACACCACTTAGCGAACAGACACCACTTAAAGGCATACAGGCACCTGCCTAAGCAAGTGGTAGACCACTTAGGTCTTCCAAGTCCCATCCAGGGGCCAGACATGGAGATTCCAGAGGTCTGGTCGCGGGTGCCAGATGGTGCCCCATCCCTGAGAAAGTAGGTCCTTCCTCAGGGGAATTCGCCGGGGGGGCTGTCGTGAGGAGTGTGAGGTCCGAGAACCACGTCTGGGTAGGCCAGTAGGGTGCTACCAGGACAACCTGCTCCTCGTCCTCCCTGACCTTGCACAGCGTCTGTGCAAGTAGGCTCACTGGGGGAAATATTTTTGCACAGGCCAGAGGGCCAGCTGGGGGCCAGCTGTGTGCCAGCATGTCTATGCCGAGGGGGGCCTCAGTCAAGGCTTACCAGAGCGGGCAGTGGGAGGATTCTTGGGAGGTGAACAGGTCCACCTGTACCAGTCCGAATCGACACCAAATCAGCTGGACCACCTGAGGGTGGAGTTTCCACTCTCCCCTGAGGGTAACCTGCCATGACAGCGCATCCGCTGTAGTGTTGAGGTTGCCCGGGATGTGAGTGGCTCGCAGCGACTTGAAGTTCTGTTGACTCCAGAGGAGGAGATGGTGGGCGAGTTGTGACATACAACGAGAGCGCAGACCACCTTGGCGGTTGACATATACTACCGTTGCTGTGTTGTCTGTCCGAACTAACACGTGCTTGCCCTGGATCAACAGCCGAAACCTCTGCAGGGCGAGCAGAATTGCCAACAACTCGAGGCAGTTGATGTGCCAATGCAGTCGCGGGCCCGTCCACAGGCTGTTGGCTGCGTGCCCATTGCAAACAGTACCCCAGCCCATTTTGGTGGTGTCCATTGTGACCACAACGTGCCTGGAGACCAGTTCTAGGGGAACACCTGCCTGTAGAAATGAGAGGTCATCCAAGGGCTGAAAAGACGGTGACAGACCGGCGTGATGACCACGCGATGTGTCCTGTGGCTCCATGCCCATCTTGGGACTCGAGTCTGAATCCAGTGCTGAAGCGGTCTCATATGCATCAACCCGAGTGGGGAAAAAGTTTCAGTGGAAACGCTGTTTTCTGTTTGAACGCCTTCAAACAGGCCAGCACCGACTGGGCACGCTCGTTCGTAAGGAGTGCCATCAAAGAGACTGAGTCCATCTCCAAACCGAGAAAAGAGATGCTCTGAACCGGGAGGAGCTTTCTCTTTTCCCAGTTGACCCGAAGCCCTAGTCGGCTGAGGTGTGAGAGCACCAAGTCCCTGTGTGCGCACAACATGTCCCGAGAGTGAGCTAGGATTAGCCAGTCATCGAGATAGTTGAGAATGCGAATGCCCAGCTCCCTTAACGGCGCAAGAGCTGCCTCTGCGACCTTCGTGAAGGCACGAGGTGACAGGGACAGACCGAAGGGGAGGACCTTGTACTGGTACACCCGGCCCTCAAAAGCAAACCGCAGGAAGGATCTGTGTCGAGGTAGAACCGAGACGTGGAAGTACGCGTCCTTCAGGTCTACTGCCGCGAACCAATCTTGATGTCGGACCCTCACCAAAATGCATTTTGCATCTTGAATGGGAGTCTGTGCAAGGCCCAGTTCAGAACTCACAGGTCCAAGATTGGACGCAACCCACTGCCTTTTTTGAGTACAATGAAGTAGGGGCTATAAAACCCTTCCTCATCTCGACTGGAGGAAAAAACTCTATCGCGTTCTTCCGTAGAAAGGACGCAATCTCCGCGTGCATGGCAGCAGCGTTCTCACCTTTAACCGAAGTGAAGCGGACACCGTTGAACCTGGGCGTGCACTTGGCGAACTGCTCTGCCGAGTCGGATAGTCCTGATCAGCCACTGCGACGGGTTGAGAAGTGCGAGCCACGACCCCAAGCTCCGAACGAGGGGGACCAAGGGGACAATCGCGTTGGACGTACCGGCAGGTGGGGCCTCATGATGGGATGGAGCCTGAGGTGCCAATCGTGGCCGTGCTGAGTCCAGGGACATCAAAGCACTTACTTGGCTCTTTACACCCACTGTAGGAGCGGTCTGGGATGGGGGAGGAGGGGAATTGTCCTCGCGACCCATCGTGACCATCGTGTCGAGGGTGGGATTGTGCCATAGCTGGGTGCGTGGGGGCGGGAGGCCCGCCTCCAAGGCGCAATACCTTCCAAAAAGAAATGGTGCCCGGCATTCATGATAACGACGGCCGTGGACGCTGACTGTGTGACCCAGGAAGTGAGGAAACTGCTCTTTTCTTGAAAATGTGGGTACCGCAGCCCTTTGGGCGTGTGGCAAAATAATAAGAAAAGGTAAACAAGGATTCTCCGCCCGGCCCTCCACCGGGGGAAGGAGCAGTGCTCTTACCAGCTCCTGTGTAGCGGGTCTCCAAATTCCTGCCCATCTCAGGGGCGCTTCGAAGTCTTCCTTGGGTTCTTGGCGGCCGGCCGAGAGACGGGTGGCATCTGCTTCCTGCTGGGGCGGGCTGTGGCGGAGCTGGTGTTGTCACTGCAGGGGGATGCCCTTGGCGACGAGCAGACGGGGTGCAGGATCTTGAGACGCGCCGGGGCAGGATATGTTGGATGGCCTCCGTCTGCTTCCTCACCATCAAAAACTGCCGGGCAAAGTCTCCGGCGGTGTTGCCGAATAGGCCAACCTGGGAGATGGGGGCATCAAGAAATTGTACCTTGTCAGCCTCCCTTGACTCGACCAGGTTGAGCCAAAGGTGGTGCTCCTGGACCACCAGGGTGGACATCACCTGCCCGAGAGACCACACCATGACCTTCATCGCCCGGAAGGTGAGATCGGTCGCCGGAGCAGCTCCTGCATCAATTTCCCGGGTCAGGACTACCCTTGTGCAGGACTACCCTTGTGCAGTTCTTTGAGTGCCTTGGCTTGGTGCACTTGCAGGACAGCCATGGCATGCAGGGCGGAGGCGGCCTGGCCAGCAGCACTGTAGGCCTTAGCCGCCAGTGACGACGTAAGCCTACAAGCCCTGGCCGGGAGCCTCAGATGGTTCCGCCAGGTGGCGGTGCTCTGCGGGCACAAGTGCACCGCGACGGCCTGATTCACCTGGGGAATTGCCGAGTATCCTTTGGCTGCCCCACCATCGAGGGTAGTGAGAGCGGAGGAGCCCGCGGACCATATCCGGGCAGTAAAAGGTGCCCGCCATGATCGCATGAGCTCATCATGCACCTCCGGGAAGAAAGGTACTGGGGCAGGGCGTGGCCGTGAGCGGCGCTCTGGGCCCAGGAACCAATTGTCGAGCCGTGAGGGTTCAGGGGCGAGTGGAGGATTCCACTCCAGCCCGACGCTCACAGCCGCCCGGGCAAGCATGGTCGCCAGTTCTGCATCAGCCTACCGCACCCGAGGGTGGGAGCCCAGCCGAGTCCTCCATGATGGACTGGACGAACCCACTCTCCGATGCTGCTATCGATAACTCATCCTCTTCGCGAGCTCCGAATGAGATCGCGAACTCGCCCTGAGACGAGCCCGCGGTCTCATCCCAGAACCCGACCGGGGCACACGAGCGTGCTGGGGAATGGGAGGTCCGCGGGGGGTTTCCCCAAATCGCCCCCAGTGCTAACCGTCTCTGGCTCATACCCGTAGGTAGAAGGACCGAGGCGGGGAGCCGCTGGGATGGCTTTCCCTCTGACGAAAGAAAGCCACGACCGCAACTTTGCCATGGTCATGTTCTCGCAATGAAGACACAAACCATCCACGAAAGATGTCTCCACGTGGAAAGCACCCAAACACGTGAGACAGCGATCATGGCCATCAGAAGTGGAGAGATAGCGACCACAACCAGGAATGATACACAAATGAAAAGATATCTTGAAAAAGATGCTTTTGTAAGTGCCACTCTTTTAGTAGAAAATATACTCTTTTAGCTGCTGAAGCTCCCAGGAGCATTCTCTGCACAACGCCGGTGCAAGAGGGGGAGAAACCGCTGTAATGCACCGTAAATCCAACAGCTTCACTCGATATAGAGGTAAATGGATCGGCAGAGTAATTCAGCTTGCTGAACACAACCGCTCAGCTACGAAGAAAAAATCTGAATAAGTGGTTGCAAGCCAGCTCCTTTTATACCCGTATGTCCTGGGGAGTGGCATGAAAATTCCACTCACCAATTCCCATTGGCCTTTTCTCAAAGATCAGAGGTGTTTGGGGCTCCCAAGGGCAACCCCTAGTGTCACTACATCGACACAATGTCAAGTGAGTGACAGAAGGGGAACCCATTTACTTCAGAAAACGAGAAATATGTCCTTAATCTCAAAATTATTTTAGCAAAAACATGTATTCACAAATATAGAGTCACTCAAAAAAAGCCTTTAAATAATAAATTTTGCAACACTAATCTTATAATTCATATTTAAATCCTTTCAATAATGGAAAAACGGAACCCTAAATTTGTAAAAGCTATAAAACTTAAAGCTTTTCAAATGAATGTAATTACCCATTCATTCATTTTATTTATTTATTTTTTGTGCTTTGTATGTACTTTCATTTTTTTTTTCACATTGTCATTGCTGCAAATGCAAATGCAAAAAAAAAACTTAGAGGGAGAAAAAGAAGTAAGCTGCGTCATAAAGGTTTCTGCCTCTGCGGTCATGCAACTCGTTTTCCACCCTGTGCAAAGGATTGTGGGTGATTGGAAACACCCGATGCATCCTCCAAAATACGTATGTCAAACAAAGGCTGCGAAACAAGGCTGCCTTCCAAATGTCCTCATAATTGAGATGGCCTTCGACAGTGCTTGATGACGTGGCAGCCAAGATATACAGCCTGACGAGGCTGCAGTCTTCCGATTGTGAAGCCCCCTCTGTGTTTTCTCTCTCTCGTGTTTTCTTCTCTCTCCTCCCCTTTCACAGGATTGGGCTGTGGTGGAATCAGTGAGTGCTTGTGATTGGTGTGTGCCGAGGAGCCTGGGCTATAGCTGGAGTGTTCTGATTAAACTGGATGGCTCCCGAGGCCGTGGTGGGGCTATGGTAATTAGGCCCATACATGTTGTTTCCTTTTTGAACCTTGTTAATGTTAGTGAAAGCTATGTCTGATCTCTTGTATGGTTGCAACAGCTAATTCAGAGTTTGATTGTTCACTTTGTATTAGACGATGTTGGTAACTAGTGAGCATAACCTTCTCTTTAACCCTTTTGTTACCAGCTGTTAATTATAAAAGGAAGCTGTAGGTGATGAGGGCCTTTTCTTTATTGTAATGGTTTTCTCCACTTTTTGTATTAGTTAAGGAGATAGGTTAGTTTCCTGTTATTTATTTATTTTCTTTATTAGATCATTTATTTTGTTTTTTTCTGATTAACATTTGTATAGGTTGATTCTCAAACAAAACACAGAACAAAGCAAAATATACATGCACAAAGTCAAGCATTATCCCCCTTTCTTGCCATATGCATCTAATCTGCCAAGCTGTTTGTATGACATCTTTTCGAATGCCACCACCCTGCCCAATTTGGTGAACCAAATGAGAGAGTGCCAATTGACTTCCATCCTGTAAGAATTATTTGTCTGCCAATCATTACACTAGTTTGGACCCTGCTTTTTGTATATTTTTCACCTACTTTAATAACTGCCCCATCACTGAATATACATACATAAGTCTGGGGCAGAATTAATTTTTTTTTTAACTCCCCATCCAACCAATACCAAGTTCATATCTCTTTCCCATAACCTAAGGCACCATCACCAAGACTCTGAATCAACAAGGAATAATACACTGACACTTCATGCCCCTTTCCAAAGGCTACATACAAAGAGTGTCTGGGGGTTGTGTACTACCACTAAAAATAGTACAAAGTAAATGGCGCAACTGTAAATACCTGAAAAATTTAGACCTAGAAATCCCAAATTGCTGTGTTATATTTTAAAATGATCTCAAAGCTCCATTTTCATAAAGGTCACAAAGTGTAGCAACACTCCTCTCCATCCATTCCTTCCAGCAAAAGGGGGATTTGTTAATACATAATTTGGGGAGGGGGGCCTGGGTAGCTCAGAGAGTATTGACGCTGACTACCACCCCTGGAGTCACAAGTTCGAATCCAGGGCATGCTGAGCAACTCCAGCCAGGTCTCCTAAACAAGCTTTATCACAAGCCACGTGATAAGATGGTCTCAGATGCAGAGGCAACTGAGATTCGTCCTCCGCCACCCAGATTGAGGTGAGTCACTATGCCACCATGAGGACTCAGAGTGCATTGGGAATTGGGCATTCCAAATTGGGGAGAAAAGAGGGGAAAAATACATAATTTGGGGTTCAGCCATATGCTTGAGGAAACATTTAGGTAAGTATCAAAATTGAACATACAGGAAACCTTTGTCCATACTGAATGTAAGTGTGAAATAATGGGATGCATTTTTACTTCTCTAGGCAATTTAATAGAAAGACTTTGTAATGGAGAAATTGGGGCAAGGACCGCTTGTTCAATGTTGTACTAGGAAGGGGCTCTCTCAGGTGGAAGAGACTAATGGTCCAAGTGTCTAAGATTAAAAGCATAGTAATAAAACAACATTTGGGGAGGCTTAAACCTCCTTTTCCAATTGGTCTATGTAACTTACTGAAATGTAAGGTCATTTATCATTCCAAATAAAAAACTTAGATATTCTATCAAATTGTTTAAAATAAGAAAGAGGAACTTCTAGAGTGAGAGACTGCAGTAAATAATTGAATTTGGGGATACAATTCATTTTTATAACTTTGTCCTTCCCTGCCATAGACAAATGTAGTGAAGCCCACCTATTAACATCACACAATAACTTTTTTATTAATGGGACAAAATTAGCTCTAACTAAATCTCTCAAATTTGCTGGAAATAAAATGCTTAAATACCTAATGCCTTGCTTGGGACATTGAAAGGCACCAGGTTGGAAAGCTGTGGTAGGGAAATATGCTTTCAGAGCAAGAGCTTCCGATTTAGACCAATTCACCCAGTATCCTGAAAATTTGGAGAAAGAATTAATAATTCTGTGGAGGCTAGGCATAGATATTCTAGGATCAGAGACAAATAATAATATATCATCTGTGAAGAGTAAAAGTACATGCACCACACCTCCTACTACAATACCTGGAAAATCATCCTCTTTTCTTATTGCAGCTGCTAATGGTTCCAGGGCAAGACAGAACAGCAAAGTGGAGAGAGGACAGCCATGACGGGTTCCTCTACCATGACAAAAATAATCTGAAATGAATCCATTAGTTTGCACTACTGCTGATGGATGTTTATAGAGTAACTTAGTCCACCCAATAAAAGTGTTCCCAAACCTGTAAATTTCCAAAATCTTAAAAAGATAGCCCCATTTCTCCATATCAAACACCTTCTCTGCATCAAGTGAGATGGCAGCAATTGGGGTCTGATCATTTGCCACTGATCAGATAATATTTATAAAATGTCTAATATTATCAGAAGAACTACAACCATGAATAAACCCCACTTGATAAATATGTATAAGAGATGTAATTACTCTGTTTAATCGATTAGGCAGAATTTTAGATAGTATTTTTTACATCTAAGTAGATCAGGGAAATTAGACAATAACTTTTACATTCATTTGGGTCTTCATCTTTTTTAAGAATGAGACTGATCAGGGCTTGCGTCATGGTTGGCGATAGTTCATCTCTCTTTAATGACTCTGTGTAAACTTCTAACATAAGTGGAGCCAGATCTGTGACATAAGATCTAAAAAATTCTGCTGAAAAACCATCTGGCCCAGTGCTTTACCTGTTGGCAATGCTTTAATTACCTCAAAAAGCTCCTCCAAAGTAATGTCTCAGTCAAGAATGTCTTTTTGATCATTCATCAATTTAGGAAGTTCTAATTGCTCTACGAAGTTGCTAATATCCTTATCAGTAGACGAAGACGTGGAACTATAAAGATTGAAATGGAATTCTTTAAAGGCCTTATTAATATCTGTGGCAGAGGTAAATATATTGCCTCCAGAAAACTTCACTGAGGGAATGGTGAAAAAAAACTCTCTCTCTTTATGTCTCTGGCAAGGAGTTTCCCTGCCTTGTCTCCCAACTCAAAGTATGTCTGTCTTGCCCTGAATAAGCAAAACTCTTGTAGGGCTTTACTGGTTGTTTAGATCAGTGTTATTTATAACAATTTAGAATGTTATTTAGAATAATTATTTCTTTAGTTATTAATTAATATTTAAATTAAATAATAGAATCTAACTCATTAAAACCTCATATTGGGCTCTAGTAAATGTAGTGTGCTACGTTTAGGAGCAGGTTTGGTTATTAGCAATAATTAATAATTATCAAAGATAATTATTAATTATTAAAATCAATAGAACATTGATATGAATCAATGTTAGCTTTTTTCATCCTTTAAATCAACAGTTATCAAAGATAATCATTAAATGTTACATCGATGAAACATTGATTAAAATTAACACTAGCTTATTGATCCTTCAAATTCAACAATCATCACAGATAAATTATCAATTATTAAAAATCACTAGAATATTAATAAGGATTAATATCACCGGGGCATCACCCTGGAATCAGGGACTAATAACCAGATAGTATAACAGTCTCAATATTAGATTGTTCTCTTAGGAAAATCGACATCCGAAGAATATCGATTTTAGAAAAAAACAATGAAGGCTTGAATCCGAGCACGTGAAATTTCCGGCCAGAGAATATGGCCGCAAATGTGGGCGGAGAGAAACCGGTCAATGGCGTCTGCCAGTTTACCGCGTGTCTCCGCTTGTACGATAACTTAGGGACAAAGCTGAGCTTTATAACGAAGTTATCTACTAGCCAAACGTGTGTGCGAGAATGTTTGTGAGGGATCTTGTGTGTGTGTGTGGTTAGTACAAAAGAGAGAGAGAATAAAGTGATGGAACCAAAGCCGGTTTCGCGATCGTGGGAGAGAAAGCAGCTGTTAGTTTATCACTCAGAGACGCGGTGGACGGCTCATAAACCGTCCCGCAGTCTTTGATTCTTTAATGGATAAACTCAGTGTGCCGGTCTCACCCGAAATGGCGGAAATGCACAACAGTCCAATGTGGTTGGACTACAACACAGCAGATCTCATTCATGATAATAGTACATTACAGTAATACCTTGAGTATTATTAGCAGCAATGAGCGGACTTGGCGGTCTGTAAACTGTACAAGCAATAACCTTGATACACAAGAATAACACACTATAGTATACTATCTCTGCCCAGACGTAAACCTCTTACTTGAATCGTATGAGGACGCAGACAAATGTGTGTTCATCTGTCTTTTAACTCCAACTCGGATCCTTGAGGCTTGGGTGATGACGGGAGGCCATTTCCTCGCTCTGTCGGTGGGCGGTATGGCTGCTGATTCTCGGCGGGCTGGCGGAGAAATCAGCGACGTCGACTTGATTGAAGATGGAAGAGAAATCTTTTATCTCTTCACTTCTGCAGGCAAACAAATGAAGATGCAGATTGCTCAGCGGTCTCCTTCGGATCCATTAGAGTGTTCGGTGGAACACAGAGTAATCTCAACTCGTCCAGCGAGATGGAGATTGTATGGCCACAGTTTCAAGTTGGACGTTACTTCCTTGTGCCACGAGGCTACACCTGAGAGCAGCGATGAGCTGCGTCTACGCACGCCGAGCAAAGTTGCTGGAAGCAAATCCCAGAAGCATTTCAGAGGTATTTCTACTCCTGATGACGTCATGGTTGAGGGGCGTTCAGTCGTCTGCCTCATCCAATAGGAGTTGAGAGTTCAATCCTTTAGTGAGCAAGGTTTCGTGGGATTTGTAGTCTGTTTTGGACTCCCTTTGTTTGATTTTGGTGCAGTTTTTATCAGTAAGATTTATGACTGTGGGCCTCAGTCAGGTTTTACGACTGTTAGGCCTGCCTTTGTCTTCTATCTGAATACATGAGGCCCAACATTCCCCCCTTTGGTCTGAAGAGTTGGTTGTGGTCCAGCATCTTTAGAGCAACTGATGGGCCGAACAGTTCTTTTCGGTTCACAGTAACCTGTGGGTTATTCCATCCATGTATTCCTGATAGGAAAGAAAATGGTTGCACAGTCCATACAGTTCATTAGAGTTCACAGAGGCTTTATCGTCTGGACAGAGATTGAGGCACATCTGGGCATAGAACTTCTAGCTAAATCTAAAACTACGTTCATCACACATAAACATTTCAAGTTGTTGGAAGGCACAGCATTAACCATAACACAATCCTTTGTTGTTCTTTGGTCATAACACAAAATCAATGTAGAACCTGACATTGGTTACTAGGACCAAAATGTTAAAGGTTAAAAGGCTTATCCTTGGAAATGATTGGGGTTAACCTGTGGGATGGGCTCAGACTGGTGTGTAAAACGCAGCTGTACGAGAAGGAGGGAGTCCAGTCTGGCTTGTAGGTGTTGAATTTACCTGTACATGGCATGTGCAATGATTGGGATGATCCAACCACTAAGGAGGAGCCAGAGACCAACCAAACTGATAGGTTGTTCTCGGTAAGATGACGATCTGCTTATGTGACTAGGAAATATAGTGGTCAAGCCAGTCGGTTTGAGACTGAACTTCACTAATTTCATCCCTTCAGCCTGAAGCTGCTGTTGAAGGGTGTCATCAACGGTGAGGCTGTGACCTATAAATGTGTCCATGATCTTAATTTCTGCTTCATGTTTGTCGACGTTGAGATGATGGAGGACAGTATTGTCAATGTGCACGGTGGCTCCTTGGGGAACCATTAAGAACACCGTTTGGTTTGGTAGTGTTAGTTTAATGGCTGTATCATGGCGGTTGTATGACATTGGGACTTCTGTGGCTGGTGTGTTAATGAGCCAGCGATTGCCTGCTCGCTCTACCCTTGTCTCTGTTCCTTCATCTTTGATGGACATGCTACCTTGACACTTGTTCAGGGAATTCGGCTCTTAGGCCGCAGAGGTAGTTAGTTACCTCTCTAACAAAGGGGTTGCGTTTGGACAAACCCAATGAATGTCCTTTGTCTTGGTACACATGTTTAGGTTAGGGATAAGGTAGAGCGAGGGGTCCTCATCATGGTAGGTGAGTGCTGGTGGTGTTTTGAGGTGAAAACCAACATTAAATATGGACTTTATATATATTCTGCCTTTTTATGATGGGTAGATTGAGGATAAATCTTATTTCAAGGATCTGAGGATTTACATGGATTGGAATTTCACTGCCAAAACTATATGCCAGGTGTATCTGTGAATGTTGCACAATGGAGATAGTAGCAGATCTAAGGATTTTTCCCATTGACTCTGTGAAAGACCATGCTTGATGCGGGCATGTAAATACTTTGCGGCCATCCTTAGTATCTATTCTCAGTTTGGCCGGAAACATCAGTGCAAAAGTGATCTTCCGTTTCTTGCATTCCTTGACTCAATCACGTTTCTCTCTTGTCAAATTCGCAAAGTCTGGGAAAAAGAAAATGCAGGGAAAAAGAAAATGAAAGAAAGCTTTCCTTTGAGAGATCTTTATCGGATGATCTCAGAAATTTGGCCAGAATTGATCGGGGCCTGTCTCAAAATCAAAATCAAATAAAATCAAATCACTTTATTGTCACACAGCCATATACACAAGTGCAATGGTGTGTGAAATTCTTGGGTGCAGTTCTGATCAACATAGCAGTCGTGACAGTGATGAGACATATACCAATTTACAATAACATCAAATTAACACAGCACAATTTAAAGTCTAATATACACATAATTACACTCAACAATATACAAATAATAACATACACTGTACAGTATACAATACGCACTATATAGATACACATTATTCAATAAAAATAAAAAATACAAATATATAAAAAAGTATATATAGTATATATAGAATGTACAGTATTGTACTGTTTTGACATTCAGGCTGTCGGTTGATAGTCAGTTGTTAAGAGAGAATATAATATAATAATAATATAATTTATGACAGTCCGGTGTGAGATATAAGAGTAATGGTAATAAAGTGCAGTGCTGATGTATTTTGATCGTGGGAGATCAAGAGTTCAGAAGTCTGATTGCTTGGGAGAAGAAGCTATCATGGAGTCGGCTGGTGCGGGTCCTGATGCTGCGATACCGCCTACCTGATGGTAGCAGTGAGAACAGCCCATGGCTCGGGTGGCTGGAGTCTCTGATGATCCTCCAAGCTTTTTTCACACACCGCCTTGTATATATTTCCTGGAGGGAGGGAAGCTCACCTCCGATGATGTGTCTGGCAGTTCGCACCACCCTTTGCAGTGCTTTGCGGTTGTGGGTGGTGCTATTGCCATACCAGGCGGAGATGCAGCCAGTCAGGATGCTCTCTACAGTGCAGGTGTAGAACCATGTGAGGATGTGGCGGTTTATTCCAAACTTCCTCAGCCGTCTCAGGAAGAAGAGGCGCTGATGAGCTTTCTTCACAATGACTTCAGTGTGGATGGACCATGTGAGTTCCTCAGTGATGTGGACACCCAGGAAGTTGAAGCTGCTGACTCTCTCCACCGGTGCTCCATTGATGGTGATGGGGCTGTGTTCTCTGTCTTTTCTTCTGAAGTCCACCACAAGCTCCTTTGTCTTACTGACGTTGAGGGAGAGGTTGTGCTCCTGACACCAGTGTGTCAGAGTATGCACCTCCTCTCTGTAGGCTGTTTCATCATTGTCAGTGATCAGACCTACCACCGTCATGGCATTGGAGCTACTCTATGTGTTGCCAGACAGTCATGTGTGTACAGGGAATACAGTAGTGGGCTGAGAACACAGCCCTGCGGGGCTCCAGTGTTGAGGGTCAGTGATGAGGAGATGTTGCTGCCCATTCTAACCACCTGGCATCTGCTTGACAGGAAGTCCAGGATCCAGCTGCACAGTGAGCTGTTTAAGCCCAGAGCCCGGAGTTTCTCATCTAGCTTGGAGGGCACTATGGTGCTGAATGCTGAGCTGTAGTCTACAAACAGCATTCTCACATAAGTGTTCTTTTTTTCCAGGTGGGAGAGAGCAGTGTGTATTGTAGATGCAATGGCATCATCAGTCGAGCGGTTGTTGCGGTAAGCAAACTGCAATGGGTCTAGAGATAGAGGCAGCACAGAGCAGATGTAATCTCTGATTAGTCTCTCAAAGCATTTGCTGATGATGGGGGTCAGAGCAACAGGACGCCAGTCATTTAAGCAAGTTATTTTTGATTGTTTTGGAACAGGCACAATGGTGGATGTTTTAAAGCATGTGAGGACTACAGACAAAGAGAGGGAAAGGTTGAAAATGTCCGCAAAAACACCAGCCAGCTGGTTCGCGCACGCTCTGATGACGTGGCCCGGAATGCCGTCTGGGCCTGCGGCTTTGCGGATATGCACCCGTCGGAAGGATCGGGTTACATCTGCTACAGAGACGGAGAGTGAACTAACCTCTGTAGCTTCGGCCGCGAGAGCTCTCTCCGTGAGGGCGGTGTTATTTCCCTCAAAACGAGCATAAAAAGTATTTAGCTCATCCGGGAGAGAGGCAGCGGTGTTCATGGCGGAGTTTTTATTCCCTTTAAAGTCCGTGATGATGTTAATTCCCTGCCACATGCTTCTAGAGTTGGTGGTGTTAAACTGTCCTTCAATCTTGCTCCTGTACTGACGTTTTGCTGCTCTGATAGTTTTTCGGAGTGCATAACTGGCTTGTTTATGCTCCTCCGCATTCCCGGAATTAAAAGCGGAGGTCCGCACATTAAGTGCCACATGAACATCATTATTTATCCATGGTTTCTGATTTGGATAGATCCTTATTGTTCTGGTCGGAACCACGTCCTCCACACACTTTTTGATGAAACACATTACGCTATCAGCGTAAAGCTCGATGTCGTCATCAGAGGCGGACCGGAACATCTCCCAGTCCGTGTGATCAAAACAGTCTTTTAGCATGGAATCTGATTGGTCCGACCAGCACTGGATCGTTCTAAGGGTGGGTGCTTCCTGTTTCAGTTTCTGCCTATAAGCGGACAGAAGCAGAACGGAAGAGTGATCCGATTTGCCAAATGGTGGGCGGGGGAGGGATTTGTAGCCATCCCGGAAGGGAGAGTAGCAATGGTCCAAAACCCGGTCCCCTCGTGTGTTGAAACTAATGTGCTGGTGGTATTTTGGTGCGACTGATTTGAAACTGGCTTTATTAAAGTCCCCGGTCACAATGAACGCGGCCTCAGGGTGCGCGGTTTCCTGCTCACTTACACTCCCATACAGTTCCTTGAGTGCCCGGTCTGTGTCGACTTGTAGGGGAATGTACACAGCTGTGATAATGACCGCTGTGAATTCCCTCGGTAGCCAGAATGGTCGACACAGAAGCATGAGAAATTCCAGATCAGGAGAGCAGAAAGACTTGATAGAATGTACGTTCCTCTGATCACACCAGGATTTTTTGACCATAAAACATACCCCGCCTCCTCTGCTTTTACCCGAGAGGTCTTTCGCTCTGTCCGCTCGGTGCACAGAGAACCCCGCGGGTTCAATGGCTGAGTCTGGAATCTCCGCAGACATCCAAGTTTCCGTAAGGCAGATAATGCACCAGTCCCTTGTATCTCGTTGGAAAGAGATCCGCGCTTTCAGCTCGCAGAGCTTGTTATCCAGAGACTGAACATTTGCCAGTAGAATAGTGGGTAGCGGGGGTCGATTTGCGCGGCGTCTTACTCTGATGAGAACGGCAGCTCTGTTTCCCCTTTTCCTTTTGCGTTTCTGCGGCCGTGCTGCCCAGACAAAGGGCTCCGCTTGCGTGTTTGTAAACAGCAGGTCGGCATTAAGAAATTTGAAGTCCGGTTTACGGTGTGAAATTGCTGAACCAATGTCCAAAAGTGTTTGTCTGTCGTAGACAATAAGGCAGACAACATCCAAGACAAAAAACATAAGAATTGTGAACAAAACAAACAAAACACTACTATGTTGTGTCGGAGCTCGCAACGCAGCAGCCATACTCGGCGCAGTCTGATCCCTCCCCGGATCTGCGAGCCGGGACTCTGTGAGCTCGCTCGATTTCCAGCTTGTGGCCTGTTATGTCGAGCAGACTCAGGAAGAGCTCATCTAAGAATTTCACCATATCTCTGCCTTCTTCATGCTCAGGAATTCCAACAATGCGGACGTTATTTCACCTACTGCAGTTCTCCAAATCCTCCAGTTTTTCCAAAACTCGTTCCAAATCTATCTTGGTCGCTAGAGGATTAGCAGCTAATTCACTCTCCGAAGACTCCAGATAATCGATCCATCTCTCGACTTCCCCGATCATTTTAACCAACTCAAATTTCGTTTCCATCGCCGTAATCGATGGACATATTACAGCAAGATCCTCCAAGTCAGCTATGACCTTTGCCAACATCACAGACATGCTCGCCAGTTGCCGTTGGATTTCTCCCACTACACCGTCCAAACCGAGTCCCTGGTCTGCAGGCCTGTCTTAGGTTTCAGCTTGAGCATGTAAGTGTCTTTTAATATCTCCAGAGCCCGAGGATTTTGAATTCTTTGACATGTTGACTTCAAAAGAACAGATATATATAGCAGGGTATATCGAATCTCACCGGTTTTTGACATAAAAATGATTAAAAACTAGCAAAGTGCGCAGAGCTCACCGTTTACACGTCTGCTCCTCGCATGGCATCACATGACTCCCCATATGACAGATTTAAATCTAGTGTATGATTATGGCGATGAGTTGGTCCTGTCACATTTCGTCTGACTCTAAGCAAGTTGAGTATATCGATAAATGCTAATACCAATGTGTCATTTTCATTATCTATGTGACTGTTGAAGTCACCAACAATTAAAGCTCTATCTACAGTCACTACTAGATCTGATAGAAAATTTACAAATTCACCAAGGAAATCAGAATAAGGCCCAAGTTCAAGTTCAAGTTCAAGTGCTTTTTTATTGTCGTTCATATACAGTTAGTACAGTACACAGCAAAATGAGACAACGTTCCTCCAGGACCATGGTGCTACATAAAACAACATAGGACAAACACAGAACCACATGAGACTACACAGACTGAATAAGACATTCCTACATAAAGTGCACGTGCAAACGTGTGCAAAAAGTACAGGACAGTACAATAATTACTAAAAAGGAAACAGGACAATAGGCACAGTGAGAGACAGTGAGAGACAGTGCAGCGCAGACCAGTACACATTTCTAATCTGAGTAGTGCAAAAAGATGACACTTTCTTAAAATGCCGAATGTAAACATAACATACTATGAAATAGTGTTCTATGGACATAGCAGTTATTGAGGTAGGAGCCAGGTATAAAGTGACAATGAATTAAGTGCACCTCTGGACATGTGCAAAAGTTGGATGGTGTACAAGTGTGTGTGTGTGTCAGTCCAGTGTCTGAGTATTGAGGAGTCTGATGGCTCGGGGGAAGAAGCTGTTACACAGTCTAGCCGTGAGGGCCCGAATGCTTCGGTACCTCTTGCCAGACGGCAGGAGGGTGAAGAGTTTGTGTGAGGGGTGTGTGGGGTCATACACAATCCTGGTTGCTTTGCGGATGCAGCATGTGGTGTAAATATCTTTGATGGAGGGAAGAGAGACCCCGATGATCTTCTCAGCTGTCCTCACTATGCTCAGCAGGGCTTTGCGGTCTGAAATGGTGCAAGTCCCAAACCAGGCAGTGATGCAGCTGCTCAGGATGCTCTCAATAGTCCCTCTATAGAATGTGGTGAGGATGGGGGGTGGGAGATATGCTTTTCTCAGCCTTCAAAGAAAGTAGAGACACTGCTGGGCTTTCTTGGTAATGGAGCTGGTGTTGAGGGACCAGGTGAGGTTCTCCGCCAGGTGAACACCAAGGAATTTGGTGCTCTTGATGATCTCCACAGAGGAGCCGTCGATGTTCAGCGGAGAGTGGTCACTCTGTGCTCTCCTGAAGTCAACAACCATCTCTTTTGTTTTCTCCACATTCAGAGACAGGTTGTTGGCTCTGCACCAGTCTGTCAGCCACTGCACTTCCTCTCTGTATGGTGACTCATTGTTGTTGCTGATGAGACCCACCATGGTCGTGTCATCAGCGAACTTGATGATGTGGTTCAAGCTGTGCATTGCTGCACAGTCGTGAGTCAGCAAAGTGAACAGCAGTGGACTGAGCACACAGCCCTGGGGGGCCCCAGTGCTCAGTGTGGTGGCGGTGGAGATGCTGTTCCCAATCCGGACTGACTGAGGTCTCCCAGTCAGGAAGTCCAGGATCCAGTTGCAGAGGGAGGTGTCCAGGCCCAGCAGGTTCAGCTTTCCAGTCAGATGCTGAGGAATGATTGTGTTGAATACTGAGCTGAAGTCTATGAACAGCATTCGAACGTATGAGACCTTTTTATCCAGGTGGGTGAGGGCCAGATGGAGGGTGGTGGCGATGGCATCATCTGTTGAACGGTTGGGACGATACTATATCATACTATAGACCCAGGTGATCTATATGCTGTAGCAAGGGCAAAAGACGACAGAGATGTTTTAGTTATTTCTGACGGTGTTACATTAAGCATTATTAGTTCAAAAGACTTAAACTTATATCCTGTTCTCTGAGTAACAACAAAAACGTAACTGTAAATTGTAGCAACACCTCCTCCTCGACCCTTCAGACGAGGCTCATTTTTATAACAATAACCTGGGGGAGTAGATTCATTTAAACTAATATATTAATCCGGTTTAAGCTAGGTTTCAGTCAAACAGAGCACATCCAAACTATGATCTGTAATAATTTCATTTACAATTAGTGCTTTGGTTAAAAGAGGTCTAATTTTTAGTAGCCCTATCTTTATATGATGTTTATCTTCAATTGTTTTTTTGTTTTGTTATTCAAGTTTGACCTTAATCAAATTTTTTCTAAATGATTTAGTGAGGGGTTTGTGTTTGGTTGTTCGGGGAACAGACACAGTCTCTATATGATATCTAGGTGATACAGTCTCTATGTGTTGTAGTTTATGTGATCTGTGTGACGTATCAAGGCAGCTAGCAGACGTTCGGATTAGCCAGTTTGTCTGCTTCCTAACCTGGAAGGAATTTATTACCACGTTCCTTACAATAGAATCACCTATGACCAAGGCTCTTTCAACATGATTCTCAGTGGGTGCATCACTAAGTGGGGAGAATCGACTGGAAACCCTAACAGGAATAGGAGAGTGGTGTCGCTTTGCTGAGCGAGTATGCTGCAGAGACGTCACCCAAACGCTGTGCTGCAGGGGCTCCAAAGCCGGAACCAAAGTGTGTGTGTTGCTCACTGTACTACCCGCATCCAAAACAGTATCTACCGGCTTCTCTTTCTCACTGACCTCCACTAGCATTCGGATGCGGGTCTCTAACTCATTAACCTTCTCTGTCAGCCTGACTAATTCCTTACATTTATCACATGTGAATCCCTCACTGCTGATGGAAGAAGCTCTAATAAACATGTGGCATGTAATGCAGGATGCAATAATGTGAGCAGATGCCATGACTTACAATTGTTTGTTGTTGTTGGTTGTTCTTGAGCAGCGAGGGTTTGAGATCGATGTGAATCCCTCACGCAATTTTTTGTTGTTATGGTTGTTCTTGATAAGCGGTGCTTTGAGATCGATGCAATAATCTGTGTAACACAGAGGAGAAAACGGGTGCACATGGTAAAATGCATGCATGCTGTAAAATGCACACAGTTTAATCTTGATAAAAATAGAAAGCGGATGAACGTGGAAAAATGCGTGCAGTTGAATCGTGATAAGAGAATAATGCGGGGGAAAACCTGATGCGTGCTGAAAAATGGCAGATATTAAAGATTAAAAGCTGAAAACAGATAGATAAGTGATGCTAAAAAAGCTAGCAGGCTACAAACACAGACTCGAGTTAGGCACTCAGCAGCTTCTCTTTCAATCATTTTCAGACTTTTTAGGAAGGACAGTCATTATGTCAACACAAGGGCCCAGTGTCTCTGAGCGCTTACACCACACCTCACAATCCTTCCACAGTTTAACATAACTTGAGAAGTCAGCCGTGCTGTCTTCACACATGTGGAGATGTGACAGCATCAGAGGGCTTCTGTACTTTCACCAATCTAAGGGCCTCGACACTTTTAAAATATATTATAGACTTCGGTAGTGGTCAAGTACCCAATAAGTGCTGTGCTGTGGCACTTATTGTATCTGTTAGTTTACTTATTCTTCCTCCCTAATGGAAGGCAATGGCAGCCCTATGAACTACATAGGAAAATTATGAAATTTGGCACACTGATAGGGGTGGGTATGAATAGTCTTCAAACCAAATTAGGGGTCTCAAGGACAAACACTATTGCACCACGACCAGTTCAAATATTCCCTTTTCTTTTGCACGTATCTTTTGAACCATTTGTCCTAGAAACAATATTTTTGTTTGATTACTTTCCTCCTAATTAATCAAATGGAACCCTTACATTAAAACTCCGCCATTAAAGTAGCCGCGATCTTTAATTGAGATGTTAAATTTTTGTGTCCTTCAAACTTTGCCACAAGTTATGAGTATACTTAATCTACTGTGCTGATGATTCACATGCACAATGAATACAATCAGTCTCAGTGAGCGCTGTGTCAGCATGGCAATAAACAGCCCTCATGCCTGACAGGAATAAATGCCAGCGATATAGCATCTCTATCATCATAATCTCTACCAAACGTGGTCGTATCATGTGCACCAATAGGGGGGCGCAGACTGTCATGGCCCTACATCTTGTCAGATATAGCTTTTCATGAGACAGCAGTGAACACAATTGAGAGAGCAGATCCCTCCTCAAGGGAATTTCCCATGTGGGAGCATCCAACAGCTCAGCCAGCTCTGGGAACCAAGGGCTTCTGGGCCACTTTGGCGCAACCAGCAACAAGGTTTCCCTGCCTTCCCAAACCTTGCACAGCACATGGTGTAGCAAGCGGACAGAAGGGAACACATATTTGTGTTTTGCTGGCCATTTATGAACTAGGACGTCCAAGCTCAGTGGAGCCTGGGTCATGGAGTATCAAAGGCAATAGTGTGTGGTACCAGGGAGGCAAACAGGTCCCAGATAAATCTACTCTGATGTTCAGGCAGTCAGGGACTTGTGTTGCATGTACTGATACAGGGCCGCCCATAGAAATGCTAATTTCTTGGGCAGAGATGATGGTGGCTGTAACGGCAATTCGTGGCGCAGCACATGTAACAAGCACCGCAAAGGTGGCAGCTCCAGAGACTTGAACCTTTGCTAAACAGGGAGAATGTCAAGTCATAATAAGCTGATTGTCATGGCCCTAGATCTCGCTGGATGTAGGGAGGAGAGGGGACCGGAGTCAGGTTTCCAAAAAGAAAGTGGAGAGTGAAGCATTTAAGTTTCATGTGCTCACAATGAACAATGAACAATGAATCTCAGTGAATGCTGTGTCAGCGAGGGCTTAGCCCAGACAATGAACAGCAATCGTACTGAACGGGCGAAGCAACTTGATATGGAGGAGAGGAGGCACGCAAGGCTTGGGCTGGTGTTACATCCTGAGATGTATTACATTTACTTTAATTTTAATTTTTTAATTTGACATTTAGAACATGTAATGTTAATTGTTGTGTAGTTGCAAGAAGAGAAATTGTTTTCTTGCACATTGAATGTGTATATTTTTAAATATTGCAAATAGATATCATACATTTTTAAGGAAACAGAATTGGATAGGGTGCCATTTATGCTGAACAAGTTTTTTTTTCTTTTTTTTTTTTTTTGTTAGGATATTTAGTTTATTTATGGAAGTTAGTTTTGTTTTTGTTTATTGTTTTGGCCTTGTCTTGTTGGCCAGGAATAATAAAAAATCATCTTGCTGTTGAAGGGTGCAATTCCAAACGACAAAGTGTTGAGTCGAGTTTCCAGAGGAGGAGAGATGTCAACTGGACCCTGAAGAGAAAAATTCTGATCAAATGGTGCTGTGCTCCAGTTTATATACCTACGATAACTCGTGCATCGGGTTTATGCTGAGTAAAAACATAAGGGTTTAACTTTTTATAGTGGAAACAGGTCACACAGGTCTGTCTCTTCCTTGTGGCTGATCGCGTCTGTCCGCTCTCACTAATGTGCTGTTTTCTGTACACTTCTTCAGTGTGTTCTGCATGTGAATAGACAGTGTATCTCTCAGCAATGGCTCTGCTGTATCACACCACCAGCTGTTTATCAGAGAGTGTTGTCATGGATCACTAGATCGAGTAGTATGTGTGTTATAGTGAGAGATGAAAGTTTGTGAAGTTTTAATATTTCTTGGTATTCTATTGCTTGTTACCACACACATACACACACACACTCCCCCACTGCAGTCAGATCCAACTCATACTCCACATCTTCATCATCAAGAAGCATGTGTGAGGGAATTTGGGTATGTTCCAGTTGCCTAATAGTGCCCTGAGAAGTGGACTTCAGAAGGTATTCAGTCGAATATCAAATCGTAGTAAGAGTATATGGTCAGTCTGAAGGGCACTGCAAAGAGCATAAGAAACAAGTGTACATCAATATATCATTTCGCAGGAAGTATTATAAGAATTTTATCAATTAAAAGGTGATATCTTTTTTTAACAAATACAAATATTAAAATATTAACCCAGATTTTATGCAGCCAATGGAGCGCAACAGTGTGGTTCCGGAATTAAAAATCCAATTCATTTTCTCTATAGGCAAATTGATGATTAATGATAACTTATAAACCTTTAGCTCCAAGGTGAGCTCCAAGGTTGTTAATTGTTGGTATATGCTTCTGTTGAAGCCATCAGTGCACATTATTTTAACTTATAAGAATTCTTGCTAAGAACTACACTACCCATGAGCCTAAAGATATAGCTCCACCAATCAGAAAATCATGTTAAGTGCTCTCTGCAATGACCGCCCACTCTGATGATGCACTGTGAATGACACAATCAAGTCACTCTCCTTACACTTTCAAACTACTTATATATTTGTGTATATCTGAATATTTTGCAATTTAATGTAGCTTATTCCCTCATTAAAGATGTTAAGTGCACAGTCTTGTACCTTTGTCTTTTTGTCAGATTTTCAAATACTTTTTTGCTTCATGTCAAAGTTTGTAATGTTGTGATTTACCTTGGAGCTTGTTGGTTTGGTTCATGATTTAATGAAATCCCTGAAAAAGTGGGCAGGCACTGTTGTGCTCTATTATAAGTAAGCTGTTCGTAGGTTGATACCCCCAAAAAGTCTAAAAACCATGGTGATATCAAAACCCTCTTATATATACTTATAATATTTGTAATATACTTATATAATTTTTAAACAAGTATGTGAACCTCATGCTCAAAAATTCTAACATGCACAACTCATGTGTTGTCTGTGTGTGAGAACATTGATTATGGTATTCCGAAATAATTAATTTTGTCAAGTGACGTGAACTTGAACAGATATCTCCTGCTAACTGTTTAGGGAGCAGTAAACACTGCAGGAATCATGTGAATTGGAACGCAGCCTATGTATGCGATATTTTCTGGAGTTGGCAAAACAAATGTCTAACAATAAAAGGCTTGAATGTAGAGAGCAGCCCGACTGGCAAGAGTACTAGCATGTTGGACAACTGCTACACTGGGCACTGAGCCAAAAAAGAGAGCGGGCAAGTAGGGAATGAGGTCACTTGAGTTTGTTGCTTGTGGGACATCCATGAGCTCCGTGTCTTCACCTCCAGAGAGATGACGTTATCCGTTTACCTCTCTCAACCTCTCCAGCCCCTCCTGCTCCTCAGCCAGAAACTCTTTTAACACATGACTGAATATCAGTACAAAACCTAAGCTCTCATCTGACCCCATTCCTTTCACAACACACAGCAGAACTCCACAACAAAAACAGTTTTACATCTCCTATCAAGGAAACACTGGTAACACTTTAAAGTAAGGTTCCATTTGTTTACTACATTAGTTAACATGAACTAACAATGAACTTTTACAGCATTTATTAATCTTGGCTAATGTTCATTTCAATATATACAGTACTAATGCATTTTTAAATTCAAAAGTTGTATTTTTTTAACATTAGTTAATGCACTATAAACTTACATGAACTAACAATAAAGACATTTATTTTTATTAACTAACATTAACAAATATTAATAAATGCTGTAAATATATATATATTGTTCATTGTTTGTTCATGATACCTAATATTACAAATGGAGCCTTATTGTAAAGTGTTACCGAAACACTTGATCCCTGATGTTTAGCCATCTGACTGACAGCATTCTCATGTATACTCATGTATAATATCATGTATAATACTCATACTCTATTTGACCGTGTGCCATACACAGGCAGTTGACACATGCTAAAAGTTACTGGACTATTTCTCTTCAGGAGTTTAGATCCGTAAAGATGTTTTTATCGTATTTCAGACTGGAGTAAACAAATGCATGCATCTTCTGACCTCCTCACACACACGCTCTTGACGTGCACATCCATATTGTTGTTTCCACCTTCGTCTTCTGTTGTTCACCAGCGTTTACATCATCTTCTGTGTGTTGCCACCTTATGGACCCACTCATTAGTGCAAACAATTCCAGGCACATACACAGACTATGCGAACAGAGATGTGTGATTGGAAAAAGCAGGATGCTAGCATGTGTGTAAAAAAACTAAAATACTTTAGGCTTTAATCATTAACATGTTATCAAACACATAACATGTATGTGTTTTTTTCTGGAAACATTACATGAAACTCAAAAATAATATTTGCTGTGGTCTCCCTTTCACCGCTATAGAAGTTTACTTCTGTGTTTCAAAACCCAGACGTGTGAAAAGGGTCTATTGAAACAAAAGTTTGGGTGGGACTTTTCGTGAATTGCTAAAAGGTTAATCATGTCACTACGATGAACCATAATTTGCTACTTGCTAGTCTGATGCAGATGATATTAGTGGGGGGGACGTTCTCATTCTAGAGAACATTTACAGTAATTGAACAAAAACATTGTGTGATGCAAGAGGAGTCATCAGTTTTTTCGGTCTGAGGAGAAAGGCAAAATTTTAAATGCATATATTTGCTAAATAGTCAACATTTAAGAGTCCACTTGCAGATACTTGGCTTCAAAGCTAACAGACATGCACTAAAAGCCACATAACTCCAATTTAGATTTCACGGGCTCTTTAAGAATCTGGCACACACTCCCTGTGTTATCTAATGCAACTGCAGCTAGAAAACCCTAATGTATATGTAATGTAGCAGGACATTACAGGGATGTGTATTTTTGTGTGTTAATTCTTTCCAGGGAATTTTTTCCAGAATGTGAATACATGGATTGAGCCAGAGTGTTGCTACACCCCGGATCTGCATGTTGTGTTTGAATGTACAGCACATATCTTTATCAACAGAACCTTTGGGTGGTTATAGAGCTTAACAAGCCTTATCAAGCAAGCTATAGGAAAAACAGACAGCCTTCACAATATGTTCGAGATCATATCTATTTCACAGTATTTACTTCAATATCAGTCTCCTGTATCTCCAAGCACCCACCTGTGTGGAGGAGAAACCATTATGCACTTTCAGTTTTAGTTTGTCTTTCTCCTCCTCCGCCCGAGACAGCTGAGTCTTTTGCGGGACCTTGTCCGTTTGAAAACATGTGGTAAGCCTTGTGGAATGTTTTAAATGGCTCCCAGATGTGAATGTCAGATAGCTTTAACCCTTTCCCAACATCCTCCTGGGAGAACTGCAGATTCACATAGAAAGATTCGTCCATGCACCTCTAGATGCTCAGATTTTCCTATCTTTTTTATTTACATTTACATTTATTCATTTAGCAGTCTCTTTTATCCAAAGCGACAAATGAGGAATAAAGAAGAAGTGATTCATCTTAAAGCACTGATAAGAGAAGTGCTGGAATACAAAGTTGCAAATTGCTCAGAGAAGTACACATAGATATGAAGGTTAGAGACAGCAGTGAAGGAAGGGATTGAGAATATTATTATAATTTAGTTTTAAAAGAGGAAGTGAAAAGACAGTTATTGCATTAGTAGGATTGGATCAAGTGCTCGCGAAAGAGATGTGTCTTTCAATGTTTCTTGAAGGTGACTAGTGAATCAGCTGCTCGGGTGGAGTTTGGCAAGTCATTCCACCAGCAAGGGGCAGTTGAAGTAAAGATCCAGGAGAGTGATTTTGTGCCTCTGTGAGATGGCACCATGAGGTGTTCTATAAGCGAGCATCAATGCTTTGATCTTGATGCGTGTAACCACTGACAACCAGTACAGTTTGATGAAGAGAGGCGTGACGTGTGCTTTCTCGAACTCGTTGAAGACTAATCATTCTGCCGCATTCTGGATCAATTACAGGTTTGACTGTACATGAAGGAAGTCTTGCCAGAAGAGCATTGCAGTAGTCCAGTCTGGATATAACAAGAGCCTGGACAAGGATTTGTATAGCATGCTCAGATAGGAAGGGTCTGATCTTACTGATATAATACAAAGCAAATCTGCATGATTGGGCTGTTTGTGTGATGTGGCCCATAAAGGTCAACTGATTGTCAAACACAATCCCAAGATTGGAGAAGAGGAGGAGATGAAGCACTGAAACCTGAGGTACCCTGGTAGCAAGTTATTGTCACTTGGACATTGCTTACCTCCAAGACACCATTAAGGACCTATCTATGATGTAAGACTCAAACCAGTGGAGCACACTTCCTGTGATGCACATTGCTGTGGGGGTTGAAAGGAGGATCTGGTGGTTGACAGTGTTGAAATCAGCAAACAAGTCCAGTAGATTGAGGAGAGACGGATGCTGCTCTCTCCAGCCTCAGAGCTTCAGTTACGGACAGCAAGGCAGTCTCAGTTGAGTGTCCGCTCTTAAAGCCAGACTGGTTGCCGTCTAGCAGGTTGCTCTGGGAGAGAAAAGAGGAGACTTGGGAGAACACGACTTGCCCTGGAGAAGTTTTGACATGCCTTGACATTTGTGGTTTTTTCAGTTGCTTAAAAACATATTAATGGCTAAAGTCTGATAACACTGTATTCAGCACAAACTGGGCTACAATAATATGTGAACAACATGTATGTACATGTTTGTATTTTTGAGAAAATAACGTTTATGTGTGGTTTTTGAAAAAACAAAAATTTTAAGTCACTGAAATAAGGCCATATATCACATACTAAACATTTGTTCACAAGACTTTTGAGAACTGGATCTTGTAGCCTAGAGCTTTTGCTACAAAAATGATGTGAAAACCATCCTGATCACTCATTCATACAAAGCAATATAGTCATTTAACTTTTGTAAGACACTTTGAGTGTTAGAAAGGCCATATGCGAGGAGGCGTGGATGATCATGAATATTGATGTATTTCACACCTGAGGAGACAAAGACCCCTCCCCTGAGAGAGAATGAATGTAAGGAGACTTAATGATTGAATGTATTGTTTGTAGCATATTCACAAAATCAAGTTTAAGTTAAAAGAAGTAATCTGACTATACATTTTCTTTACATAAAGACTTTACTTAAAAACTTTAGACCTACACTGCTGTTTAAAAGTTTTTAGATCAGTAAGATTTTTTAAATGTTTTTAAAAGAAGTCTCTTCTGCTCACCAAGGCTGCATTTATTTGATCCAAAAACAGCAAAAACAGTGATGTTGTGAAATATTTTTTACAATTTAAAATAACTGTTTTCTATTTGAATATATTGTAAAATGCAATTTATTCCTATGATCAAAGCTGAATTTTCAGCATCATTACTGCAGTCTTCAGTGTTACATGATCCTTCAGAAATCATTCTAATATGCTGATTTTCTAATATGGGCATATTTACAGCACATTTTACACATTTACACCCGGACAGATATTTGCAAGCACAAGCTTCATTGATGATAATGAGGCAGCATAAACACTAGTTAAAATATAATCTAAACATTCATATTATTTTTATATCATATTACATATCATATTTATATCATACAGCATACAATTTAAATGCCTGCTTTTGCCAAAACAACATTTAAATGTAACTAAAACTTGCCTGTTAGGACATATTTCAAATTTCAATACTCTGAATCCTGGCTGGCAAGTCTGGAAATAATCCAACTAGTAAAATATGTACATGTTTATAAAAAATAGCATGTCAACTAATATGTAAGTAAAACTAAATGACTTACTCATCCGAAATTGTATCTTCGGCTGGATCAAGTCGCTCTTCAAACGTTCATCATCAGATTTCCGCTCTTCTTCTGAGGAAAATGTGAACTCTTCATCACTATCCAGGTGCTTCCTCACCTGTGTAGCGTGCCATCTTCCAAACGTGCAGAAAAGTGAATGAACTTGATGCTTTTTAAGGCACTGTTGGGGGCGTTTACCATTTGTATAGATCACCTCAGCACATTACTGTATGAATAGCGTGCTCTGCTGGTGAGTGTGATGACATTAGCGATAATTAGCTGAGCCAGGAGAAACTGTACATCGCTTTGTTTCATACAGATTACATTGCAGGAGAATATTTGTTTTAAATTTGAATTATTTCATTTAAAAGTAGACATTTTAAGCTTTCTTTAGACATATGTTTCATGTCTGTCTGATAAGTATTCGCGGAGTTTCAGTTCATTTTTGTTCATTTTTGTGACGTGTTTCAGAATGATGCTCGTGGAGACAGAGACGGCTGAAAGCGCGTTTATTTTCTTTATTTTACAAAAGCACAAGGTTTTGTTGTTATTGTGAGTATACACAAATAAAAGCAGACCCTTTATAGTCTCTAATGATGTCTTACACTTATCTGTATGCCCAAAAATGACGGAGTATTTTAAGTTGTTTCCGCTGTTTTGAGGAAAAAATCCAGCAGGACACGCCGGTGCGTCCGTCGACCCCAGAGGGTTAAGTGTGGGGTTACTTGAGCCTGCTTAAATGGAGTGGGAAATGTACCAGTGATAGGAGATGTGTTAATTGTGTGTGTGTCTGCAGGGTGGATTGAAGGTGAAATGGCTTGGAGGAGATGAGAGTGAATAGGATCAAGGGGGCAATTAGTAGAATGGCTGGAGTGGAGAAGTTTAGAGACTTCAGCTTCAGAGAGTAGAAAGAAAGAGGGGAACAGGGGGTTGTGTATAAGTGGTGCATGATTGTAGGTTTGTGGTGTGAAGAACTGACTGCTGATGATTGTTATTTTGTCTGTGAGAAAAGTGGCAAATTCATCAGTTGTTGGAGAGGATGTTGGAGAGGGAGGATGCTTATGTAGAGAGGTGAATTTTTTTAATAGGTTGCGATTTATGGAAGTGCTGTCGATTTTGTTTTGATACTAACTTCAGTAGTGGTGGCATTTATCATTATATCATGCATCTGGCTATGACATTTCCTCATGTCAGCACCCTGATCTTGTGATTTTATGTCTGTTTGTGCAACTAAGTAGTTTGAAAATTGAGGCAGTAAAGAACTGCTCTACATCCCCAGGCGTTGCCGCTCGACTGCTTTGAGTTGAGTGAGATGAGGCTTACGCACAATCCCTTTCCACATCAAAATCAACAGTCAACACACTTTTACTCTAGCACTTTTACTCACTCTAGTGCATTCACTTCACTCTCCATCAGGTTCTCACTCTCAAGGCTTCAAATACTGATATTGCAAGAGCCCTGCGTATCACTATATAGACAATAAAAGTGCCCCTTGGTGTCTGTTGCAAAAATCAAGTGTTCTGGCAAATATGCTGCAGATTTGCCACTCATTATTTTCACATGCAAAGAAGCTAAGCGCAATACTCTTCATTGTAAAAACAGATTTGCCACAGGAGTGTCTGCTAGTAGTAATTTTTGTATAATGTTTATTTTTGCCAAAGATTTGCTTCAGGTTCACCACTACTGGTGAAGAGCTGCAAACTTCTGGCAAATATAAGTTAATTTGCATGTGAAAAAATTAGCTTGTTTACATGGACACCAGAAATCCATTTATTGCAAGAAAGCTGCTTAAAACTCGAAAGCTGCATTCCAGTTTACATACACTGTGTTATTGGCTTTCTCTTTACTACTGTATCCACCTTATTTTGCAATGTGGACATAAGCAAGCGGTTGCATTTCCAGCAAGTGTGACAAAGTTCTGCTGTCACTGACCGCAAGTTAAATAACTAGAAGATTAATAATAACAGAATTTAGTTAAATGGGCTTGTAAACTGTGACACAACCACAGGAAGTACAGCACAATAATATCCTAATGTTGGATAATTTTACAATAATTAAAATTATTATAAAAGAGTAAATAATTCACTTGTTGCTGTGTTGTATTGAAGAGACGATAATAAAATCTGCTTCAAACTTTACCAAGAGCATGACGATGTAGGATTTTCATCTCTACATGTAAACCTCCATGCATATGTACCTGCATAACCTCCGATGTTGCCGATGTTTCATTAGCCATGATAAATGTGAGATCTGTGTGTCTATTTATTATACCCTACTAAGTAAGAGAAAATGCTCTCTGACAAGAATGGAGAGAGTTTTATTTTGTAAGATGCAGTGTTGGTGCAAAGAAATTGATGCAGCATTTTCCCAGAGGCTTTTTGCTCTCTTTCTCCTTGTCTCTACTGGTTGTGTAAAGTTTGTGATTGCCATGACAGACGACGGCGAGGACTCTCCGTGTCAGTGCCCGATGTCTCATTCATTCTGCCTGTGTAACAGTAACCGCATTTCCATCCAAGGGTGTTTTTGCAACAAAAAAATATAGCGCATCAAAAAGTTTACCGATATAGCTGATGGAAATGCAAATTATCGCTAAAATTTCACAAGTGTCGACATAATATTTTTCCGTTTAACTCTAGCGCATAAACTTTATGTCGATACTTCAAATGTCATGAAAAACTGTTTTAGAAACACTTTTTGTCGAGAAAATTGGCATTAACACAAAAATATATTGTCACATGACAGAATTTACCCCAATCATCTTAATCATGACAACAAGGAATACATCTGTGGCAGCGGGGATGTGGTCAAGCATCTCTCCGGAAAGAGAGAAAGTGGTAAGGGTGCTTACACCTGAGCTAAATTATGAATAAAAGAGCCACACCGCCAGTAGACACGGGGAGAGAGACTGGCGCAAGAAAGGCCACGACGCCACATGATATTGTAGACATGAAATGTTAAGTGAATGTTTGATTGTAAAGCTGTGGACTGTGAAGCTGTAAGCGTTAACGTGTATAATTAAACTCCTACCTGAACCAGGAAATCTTGCTTCTCGACTTCTCCTTTCCACTGAGAAGTGTTACAACATCCTTGAAAGCCAATTTATTGTATGTGAAGCATTACTCGCACTGTTTGATTGGTTTTAACAGCATACCAGCACAGATCCGATGCTGCTAACATCTGCGTCATGACACTTCCTGGAGTGCCAACACAAATATCTTGTACCATGTACCTGTCATTGACAAGTGCGCGGAGAACAAATGAATGGCCACTCTTTGCGATTAATTTAATCGTGGTAGCCATTCATTTATTCATTAAAGTTGCTTTTCCACACCATTCAAAATAATAGACGGCAGTCATGGAATTAGCCCACAATACCAAAAAAAAACAAAAAACATATGCACAAAGATGTTTTAAATTAAAGTAAATACACAATACTAGGAGAAAAACTTCAGTGTGCTTTTTTGGAACACAAACATAGCCCAATTCTATCAAATTATTGTTTAGCTTTGAAAAAATGCCAGCAAAATTCCCTGTATTAAATTAAATAAATTACCAAACGAATAAAGCATTAAATTAAAAAAATAAATTGCCAAATGAAAAAATTATATTGTTAGGCTTATAAACTTGCCTTTTCTTTACACAAACTTAAATTAGCCTTACCCTGTTCTGTAGATGAAAAAAGTTGGCTGAATGACATTCTCAGAATGTTCTACACTTGTTTCAAGACTAGATAAAACTATTTGTCCAATGCTGAGTTCACTTTCAGAAAACTAGCTTTTGAACATTTTAAAACTAACCCTCTTCCTCAGATCGCATTTGCTAAGCTTCTTCCAAAAATGTAAATTGCATAATGATGCTAATATGTATTTTTATTAAGTTCAGTTGGTCGTTAAAAGTTGCTGGAGAAATATGCGGGACATAACACATCACTTTTTCTTTAATAGCTGTGCACACGGCATATACACATTGATGGATGGTCCTTGTACTAAGACTGAAAGTTTCCCCCACTACCTGGTTGCGATAGGCGCAACATCAGGACCAATATTACAGTCCTATCAGAAGGGCAACTGTTCCCTTTTGATTGCAATTCCTCCTCTTCTGAATGCATTTATTTGTGAAATTAAAATGACAGTATGCTGGCTAATTTCAATGAATTGTCTCAATACTCTCCCCATTTTACCAAAACTTCGGGGGTAAAAAAAATTAGGGACATCTGGGAGGCGAAAGGTACACAATTAGCGATATACACACATTTCTGTATGGAAACAGCTTAAGAATCAGAATGAGCTTTATTGCCCAGTATGCTTACATATACAAGGAATTTGTCTTGGTGACAGAAGCTTCCAGTGCACAAACAATACATCAAGAAGACAGAGATAATAATAAAAAAATATAATAAAAAGAAAAAAAAAAATAAGTATACACTACCGGTCAAAACTTTTGAAACACTTGACTGAAATGTTTCTCATGATCTTAAAAACCTTTTGATCTGAAGGCGTATGCTTCAATTGAAATTATAATATAATTGTGCCAACATATTAATTTATTTCATTATAAAACTAAAATGTAATAAAAAAAAAAAGTTTTTGTAAATGATGACTTGGACCACATAATAAAGAAAAGCAGCCAATAAGTGCCCAACATAGATGGGAACTCTTTCAATAATGTTTAAAAAGCATCCTAGGGTGATACCTCAAGAAGTTTGTTGAGAAAATGTCAAGAGTACATGTCTGCAAATTCTAGGCAAAGGATGACTACTTTGAAGATGCTAAAATATAACACATTTTTTATTTATTTTGGATTTTGTTTAGTCACAACATAATTCCCATAGTTCCATTTATGTTATTCCATAGTTTTGATGACTTTACTATTATTCTAAAATGTGAAGAAAAAAAATTATAATAAAGAATGAGTGTGTTTCATAACTTTTGACCGGTAGTATAAATAGAAATACACAATAAGACCAAAAAATTAGGGGGAATTAGGGACATCTGGGAGGCGAAAGGTACACAATTAACGATATACACACATTTCTGTATGGAAACAGCTTAAGGGCAGATTTCTTTTGCGATAAACCAAAACGTATGAGATAAAGTGTTTTTTTAAGCATGATGTCATCACGCACACCATTTTTATCGATAAAAGGCCATTTGAATGAAAACAGGCAGAAGACGGCAATTTTTTTTTTTTTACACATTTTCACTTTGTCGATAGCGTGAAAAGTGGATGGAAACTAGGTTAGTTTGTGATGAAAAATGCAATAAATTATAAAAAAATATGCGCTCCAAACTAATGTGTTTATGAAAATAATAATGAATGTCAATAATATGATCACATGTATTGCCAACATGCTATATCAAGCAGTATAAATTAGTATTTTATATTGCTGAAATGGCTGGAGATGGCTTATACAGGAAGAGATCCATAGTCAAGGTTGATAATGGCGGTGCCCTAGTTACACTGGGGAAAAAAAAGGTGTATAGTGTATGTGCTTCTCCTTTTTCCCAATGTACTCCCAGAAATATTGAATTCTTTCCGCTGTGTTGACTTGTTGATATGATGTAGGGCTACATCCTATTTTTAGTTATCCAGTCTGTTCCATGCACATGTGCACTTTTCAAACACCCATCAGAATGCCACTTCTGCGTTTACGTGACCACTTGAGCCGTGTTTTGCAGGAGAAACCTGGGTGCCTTAAACTGCTTTCTCTTAATCTCATAAGCGGCATGAGAAAAACGGCATTTGCATTTACATGACATTTCAGAATGCTGCTTTCTGCGAAAACGCTGCAATATACTTTTCTTAAGTGCATGTAAATGGATTAAGTGAGTGGCAAATTTGCAACATGTTTGCCACAGGGGTTATATATTGTTATAAAGATGAGCCTTGTCTGAAGGGTGGAGGAGGAGGTGTTGCTACAATTTATAGTGAAGTTTTTGTGAGAAGACAGGATATAAATTTAAGTCTTTTGAACTAATAATGCTTAATATGCATAGTCAGATATAAATAAAAAAGTATTTCTCCCTCGCTACAGTAAATAGATCACCCGGGCCTTACTCTGGTTTCCTTGGTGAATTTGCAGATTTTCTATCAGATCTAGTAGTTAATGTAGATAGAGCTTTAATTGTTGGTGACTTCAACATTCACATAGATAATGAAAATGACACATTGGGATTAGCATCTATTGATATTCTCAACTCTTTTGAAATGTGACAGGACCAACTCATCGCCATAATCATACACTAGATTTAATTCTGTCATATGGAGTTGATGTTGATAATATAGAAATTCTACCACAGAACAATGACATCTCAGATCATTATCTAATTTCTTGTTTGTTATGATCAGCTAATGTCACTCAATCTACACCATGCTTTTGTTCAGGTAGAGCTATTCTTTCAACCACTAAAGACAGCTTCACTAATAATCATCCAGAATTGTCTCACATACTCAGTAAGCCAAAAAGTCTAGAAGAACTTGGTGAAATAACAGAAAATATAAATACAGTCTTCTCTAGCACTCTTGATAGTGTTGCCTCCCTTCGATTAAAGAAAATTAAAGAAAAAAAGCCTCGCACCGTGGTACAATGATCACATTCATGCTCTCAAGAGAGCAGCTCGGAAAATGGAGCACAAGAAGAATCCAAAATTAGAGGTATTTCGCGGTGCATGGAAGGTTAGTGTCTGTAGCTACAGACAGGCACTAAAAGCTGCCAGCTCAGCATATTTTAGCAAACTCAGAAAATAACCACAACAATCCTAGGTGTTTATTCAGAACTGTGGCTAAATTGGTTAGGAATAAAGCCTCAACTGAACCAGATATTCCGTCGCAGCACAATAGTAATGACTTCATGATTTTCTTTACTGATAAAATTGAAATAATCAGAAATAAAAATGGAAATATGCAATCAACTGTCACAGCACCTCAGAAAACAGTGTCTCATAATTTTCCTCATGAGCAACTTCAATCCTTCGCTGTCATAGGTCATGAAGAGTTAACAAAACTTATCAAAAAATCAAAAGCCACATGTATTTTAGATCCAATACCAACTAAGCTCTTAAAAGAGGTATTCCCAGTAATCTCAGAACCTCTTCTTAATAATATTAACTCCTCACTATCCTTAGGACATGTCCCAAGAAACTTTAAAATGGCAGTTATCAATCCGCTTATTAAGAAGCCACAGCTTGATCCTAGAGAATGGCTAATTACGGACCGATTTAAAATCTACCATTTATGTCGAAAATACTAGAAAAGGTAGTGTCCTCCCAACTATGTTCATTTCTACAGAGAAATGGAATATATGAACAATTTCAGTCAGGATTTAGGCCCCCATCACAGTACAGAGACTGCACTTATCAGAGTTACAAATGACTTGCTCTTATCATCTGATCACGACTGCATTTCTCTTCTAGTGCTTTTAGATCTTAATGCTGCCTTCGACACGACAGATGATGACATTCTCTTGAATGCGCTGGAGAATTATGTTGGCATTAGTGGACTTGCATTAGCATGGTTTATGTCCTATTTATCACACTGCTACCACTTTGTATGTGCAAATGAGGAACTGTCAAATCAAACAAAAGTTAAGTAAGGAGTACCACAGGGATCAGTTTTTGGACCTCTGCTTTTCTCCTTATACATGCTTCCCCTGGGAGATATTATCAGGAATCATGAAATAAGTTTCCACTGTTATGCCGACAATACCCAACTTTATATTTCTTCTAAACCCAACGAAAATTCACAATTCTCCAAATTAGCAGAGTGTATCAGTGAAATCAAAGATTGGATGGCCAGAAATTTCCTTCTACTCAATTCCGACAAAACATAAGTACTAATGATTGGACCAAAAACCTCTAAAAATAAGCCCCTAAAATATAATTTGACTCTCGATGGATGTACTGTTACATCATATTTTTCTGCAAAGAACTTAGGTGTTATATTTGATACCAATCTGTCCTTTGAAAATCTAATTTCCAGTGTTTGTAGAACAGCATTCTTCCACCAGAGAAATATTACAAAATTATGACACATGCTCTCTGTTGCTGATGCCAAAAAATGAATGGTAACACTTTATTTTGATGGTCCCAAATACATATTTAACTGACTATAAGTGACTTATCAACTGGCTTGCTATAGCTAGTAAACAGTGTTACAACAAACATTCAGCAGACTATCAATAGCCTGTATAACAGCAGCAAAATAACAGCTTATCGACTGACTTGCAATAGCTAGTAAACAGTGTTTCAACAAACATTCAGTAGACTTTCAGTAGCCTGTATATAGATCTTTATTAATGACCTTTTAATGAACTGATGTTTTCAACAATAATGTAAGTAGGTCATTAATAGAGATCTATATACAGGCTACTGAAGGTCTACTGAATATTTGTTGAAACACTGTTTACTAGCTATAGCAAGCCAGTTGATAAGTCACTTATAGTCTATTATAGTTAAATATCTATTTGGGACCATCAAAATAAAGTGTTACCAATAAATAAACTTCAATTGGTTCAAAATGCAGCTGCCAGAGTGCTGACTAGAACCAGAAATATGATCATATTAGCCCAATTTTATCATCATTACATTGGCTATCTGTTAAATTTCATATTAATTTTTAAATTCTGTTAACTACATACAAAGCTTTGAATGGTCTAGCTCTGCAGTACTTAAGTGACCTTCTGACATGCTATATTCCGTCACATTCATTACGATCACAAAATTCTGTCTTGTTAATAATTCCAAGAATATCAAAATCCACAAAAGAAGGTAAATCCTTTTCATATTTGGCTCCTAAACTATGGAATGTTCTCCCTGTAAAGATTTCCTGTAAAGCTGCTTTGAAAAGATGTGTGTTGTGAAAAGCGCTATACAAATAAAAATGACCTGACATTTAGAGTAACTGGTTAAGAACCTATAAAAGGGTTATTTCTATCCCGATTTCTGTCATGCGCCAATTTCCCTAGAAGTGATGATTTTGTTCTCTTAAACATATGGGATGGAAATGCTGCTTTATTCGCAAATTGCTTTCGTGGAATGTCAGTTTTGCACAAAAATTACATATATAACTAGCACGGAAACATGACTTATGAGAAAACTTTGCCCTCAATTCACTGACAAGGGCATTGGAACTTTATTATTTATCAGAATTTTCCTCTTTCAGGGCTTTGAAGACATCTCTCGTACACATCCCAAACCAACACTTTGCTGAGCTTTCTGCACCTGGTCAGCAGGAACAAGTTAGATTATTCTACCTGTGTGCACCATCAAAGATGCACTGCTTTCGATACCTCTGATACACCATGCAGAGCATCTTCTCCCGTATGGTCGACCTGATGAACAATTTTACTGAGTTGTCATAATCTGTTATTACGCCGTCCTGGGCTATTCTTTTTCGAGCTGCATGACCAGCTGGTCAGGACATGGCACTTGCTGTACTCAGCGAGAAACTGTGTCACAGGTGCTGTGGCCTTCACATCTCTGGACTGTGCTGACCTTAAGGGATATTCACATCTTCCCCCTGTCGAAGAGGCATTAGCCGCACACTTATGCCCCTCTACTTCCATGCTTGCGTGGAAATCTAAGCCAGTACATCCAGCCAAGTCTTGTAGGCTCACATCAACATTGTTGGGTAAAGCCTACACTTCAGCAGGTCAGGCTGGTGCAGTGTTGCACACCATGGGACACCAGGCCGATTTGCTCTGAGCTACCAAGGATACTGCTCAATCCATCTGCAGGTCTATGGGCAGCCTGGTTTCCTCTAAATGCCACATCTTGCTGAACTTGTCAGATCTGAGTGACAGGGACAAAGCATTTCAGCCACTTTGGTGATGCTATGAATGTTTTCAACAAGAGGTTCCAGTTGGCAAATGTCCTGCCAAGGCGGAGTAGTTATTTTACCCAGACATTTGCTCCAGCTCTACCTCAGGGCAGCGTCCAGTTAAACAGTGCATTGCCATGACTAATCCTATGTCTTCCCACAGAGTGGAGACAGAGCCGCTGGTTAAGAGGCAAACCCAGTGGCCTGCACCCAAGAGGAAGGTGGTGCTTCCAGGACCTCAACCCAGCGGAAAAGTTCCTTCTGGGCAGGCCAAGCATTCCTGATGGTCAGGCACCTACAAAGCGGGCTAGTACATGCACGGACCAGCCTACAGCAGCTCAGAAGAAGGCCCGGAACACTTCTACATGTCCCCACAATATTCCTCTCGCTCTCCCCATAATGTTATGCCAGTAACGAGACCAAACGTCCTGGTTACTTGCGTAACCTCCATTCCCTGATGGAGGGAATGAGACATTGTGTCGATGTAGTGACACTAGGGGTCACTCTTGGGAGCCTGAGACACCTCTGGTCTTTGATAAAAGGCCAATGAAAATTAGTGAGTGGTATTTGCATGCCACTCCCCTGGACATACGGGTATAAAAGGAGCTAGCGTGCAACCACTCATTCAGGTTTTATGCTGAGGAGCCGAGACAAGGTCCGGCCATTTCAGCGGGTAGTTCAGCGTTGTGGCAGGAGGGACACAACGTCTCATTCCCTCCATCAGGGAACGGAGGTTACGCAAGTAACCAGGACATTCCCTATCTGTCACTCACTCGACGTTGGTGTCGATGTAGTGACACTAGGGGTCCCTATACAAAACACCTCAACTAGCTGAATTGTGTTACGTGAACTGGCGGTGTGTGACGGGCAGACCACTGTGTGCCTCATAGCCAGTGCACCAGGCCGACACGTAACCTCCCCCAACACTGTTATGAGTGTCGAACGGCCCTTTGGGACAAGTCGACTACCCAAAAGATAGAGATAGGCTAGCCCAGTCGTGGCCTCTTTTCCCCTTCTCTTTTTCCACTCCCTAAAAAAAAGGGGGATTATCCGACTGGGCCGACCAGGTCTAGTTGGGGGTGTCCCTCCCAAGGGGAGGACACCGCGGAGACCACACCTCGCCCAGAGAGAGGGGGTATTTAAGTGGAAATACGTCACATGGTCTTGCCGAGCTATGTCGGAAGTATGTCATGTGGAGAAGTCTCATGGTAGGTCCTACCCAATGGGGAAGGAGTTACTACAAACATGGAGACTGGGGCAGAGGGGCCTCTGCCCAAGGAAGATGCAGTTTTCCAACAGGGAAACAAATTAGCGGAAGATATACATTGCATGGGGAGCACCTACCCCAGTACAGGGATTCAGTTAGCACGTGTACTGGGCCGGCAGCGAGTCTCTCCAAAAACTCGACTGCCACAGGGCTTGGAGGAAGTCAACCAGGGAACGCAGTTTGTGAACACTACTGGGAGTTAATGGCGCAAGTCTCAGAGGAGGTGAAAGGCGCTATGTGCAAGCAATACACCTGGCCAGCTGTCCCGGACTTACCTGCTTGTATTGTGTGCCACTACACAGGACGAATCTGGTTCCACCCAGAGGTTATAGAACTTCGCAAAGGTGTTGGGTGTTGCCCAGCCCACTGCTCTGCAAATGTCTGTTAGAGAGGTGCCCCTGGCCAGGGCCCAGGAAGCCGCTACACCCCTGGTAGAATGGGCTCGTTGCCCTACCGGGGGCGGCACGTCCTGGCCGTGATATGCAATAGTTATGGCGTCAATGAGCCAGTGGGCGATCCTCTGCTTGGAGACGGCACTCCCTTTCCGCTGTACACCAAAGCAGACAAAGAGCTGCTCAGAGATCCTAAAGCTCTGCGTGCTATCCAAATAGATGCGTAAAGCACGCACCGGACACAGCAACATCAAGGCTGGGTCTGCCTCCTCCTGGGCAGTGCTCGCAGGTTCACCACCTGGTCCCTAAAAGGGGTCGTGGGAACCTTGGGCACATAGCCCGGTCGGGGTCTCAGGATCACGTGAGAGTAGCCCAAACCAAACTCCAGGCATGTTTCACTGACAGAGAACTCTTGCAGGTCTCCTACCCTCTTGATGGAAGAGAGCGCAGTCAGGAGGGCAGTCTTCAAGGAGAGTGCCTTTAGCTCAGCCGACTGCAAAGGGGGCTCTCTGTAGACCCTGAAGAACTACAGAGAGATCCCATAAGGGAACAAGGCATGGTTTGGAGGGGTTCAGCCACCTGGCGCCTCTCAGGAACCTGATGATCAGGTCGTGCTTCCCTAAGGACTTACCATCCACTGTGTCGTGGTGTGCTGCTATAGCGGCTATGTACACCTTCAAGGTGGAATGGGACAGCCGCCCTTCCAACCTCTCCTGCAGAAAGGAAAGCACCGATCTGACTGCGCATCTCTGGGGGTCTCCCCGTCAGGAAGAACACCACTTAGCGAACAGATGCCACTTAAAGACATACAGGCACCTCGTATAGGGGGCCCTAGCCTGAGTGATCATGTCTACCACTGCGGGTGGTAGACCGCTTAGGTCTTCTGCGTCCCGTCCAGGGGTGAGAAATGGAGATTCCAGAGGTCTGGTCGTGGGTGCCAGATGGTGCCCCGTCCCTGATAAAGAAGGTCCTTCCTCAGGGGAATTTGCCGGGGGGGGGCTGTGGCAAGGAGCATGAGGTCCGAGAACCATGTCTGGGTGGGCCAGTAGGATGTTACCAGGATGACTTGCTCCTCGTCCTCCCTGACCTTGCACAGGGTCTGTGCAAGTAGGCTCACTGGGGGAAATGCATATTTGCACAGTCCAGGGGGCCAGATGTCTAAACCGAGAGGTGCCTCGGACAGGGCATACCAGAGCAGGCAGTGGGAGGATTCTTGGGAGGCGAACATGTCTACCTGTGCCTGTCCGAATCGACTCCAGATCAGCTGGACCACCTGAGGCTGGAGTCTCCACTCTTCCCTGAGGGTAACCTGCCTTGACAGCACGTCTGCTGCAATATTGAGGTCGCCCAGGATGTGAGTGGCTCGCAGCGACTTGAGGTGCTGCTGACTCCAGAGGAGGAGACAGCGGGCGAGTTGTGACATACAAAGGGAGCATAGACCGCCTTGACGGTTGATATATGCTACCGTTGCCGTGTTGTCTGTCCGAACTAACACGTGCTTGTCCTGGATCAATGGCCAGAACCTCCACAGGGCGAGCAGAATTGCCAGCAACTCGAGGCAGTTGATGTGCCAACGCAGCTGCGGGCCCGTCCACAAGCAGGTGGCTGCGTGCCCATTGCAAATGGTGCCCCAGCCTGTCTTGGAGGCGTCTGTCGTGACCACGTCGCGCCTGTAGACCTGCTCTAGGGGAACGCCTGCCCGTAGAAACACGAGGTTGGTCCAAGGGCTGAAGAGGCAGTGACAGACCGGTGTGATGACCACGCGATGTGTTCCGCGGTGCCATGCCCATCTTGGGACTTGAGTCTGAAGCCAGTGCTGAAGCGGTCTCATATGCATAAACCCGAGCGGAGTGGCCACCGCTGAGGAAAGTTTCAGTGGAACCACTGTTTTCTGTTTGAACACCTTCAAACAGGTCAGCACCGACTGTGTGTGCTCGTTCATGAGGCACTCTATCAACGAGACTGAGTCCAACTCCAAACCGAGAAAAGAGATGCTCTGAACCGGGAGGAGCTTGCTCTTTTCCCAGTTGACCTGAAGCCTAAATCAGCTGAGGTGCGAGAGCACCAGGTCCCTGTGTGCACACAACATGTCCCGAGAGTGAGCTAGGATTAGCCAGTCATCGAGATAGTTGAGAATACGAATGCCCACCTCCCTTAACGGGGCAAGAGCTGCCTCTGCGACCTTCGTGAAGATGCGAGGGGACAAGGACAGACCAAAAGGGAGGACCTTGTACTGATACGCCCGACCCTCGAATGCAAACCACAGGAAGGGTCTGTGTCGAGGTAGAATCGAGACATGGATGTACGCGTCCTTCAGGTCTACCGCCGCGAACCAATCTTGATGCCGGACACTCGCTAGAATGCGTTTTTGCATCAGCATCTTGAACGGGAGTCTGTGTAAAGCCCGGTTCAGTACTCGCAGGTCCAAGATTGGCCCCAACCCACCGCCTTTTTTCGGTACGATGAAGTAGGGGCTGTAAAACCCTTTCTTCATCTCGGCTGGAAGGACAGGTTCTATCGCACCCTTCTGTAGGAGGGTGGCGATCTCTGCACGTAAGGTAGTAGCGTTTTTGTCCTTCACCAAGGTGAAGTGGATACTGCTGAACCTGGGCAGATGCCTGGCGAACTGAATCGCGTAGCCAAGTCAGATGGTCCGGATCAGCTATCGTAACGGATTGGAAAGCGCAAGCCACGCATCCAAGCTCTGTGCGAGGGGGACCAAAGGGACAAAATCGTCGGACGTACTGGCAGGTGGGGCCCCGCGGCGGAGCAGAGCTTGAGGTGCCACACCATGTCGTGGCCGTGCTGAGTCTAGGGACATTGAAGCCTGGCTCCTTGTAACCACCCCCGGAACAGCCTGGGATGGGGTAGGAAGAGGCCTGTCCTCACAACCTGTGTAGATTGTCAAATCGGGGGCGGATCTGTGCCACAGCTGGGCGCGCAGGGGCATGGAGACTGCCGCTGGAGCGCCAATCCTGCAAGGATAAAAATGTTGACGGTAGTCGTGATGACGGCTGTGCACACCGGTTATGTGACCCAGGGAATGAGGAAACCACTCTTTTGCTGAACTGTTGGGTACCGCAGCCATTTAGGCATGCGGCGAAATTAAATGAAAAAGCAACAAAAGATTCTCCTCCCAGCCCTCCACTGGGGGATGGAGTGGTCTGTTTACCAGCTCCAAGGTGGGTTTCATCGTCGCTGGGTCGCGCGTCTCAGGGGCGCTTCAAAGCCTTCCATGGATTCTTGGCAGCCGGCCGTGAGACGGGTGGCGTCTGCTTCCTGCGGTGGGCTCCACGCTGGGGCCGGGCCGAAGGGGCAGACTGCGCAGAGCCGGTGCAGTCACCGCAGGGGGATGCCCTTGGTGACGAGCAGGCGGGGTGCGGGATCTTGAGCCGAACCGGGGCAGGATATGCCGGATAGCCTCCGTCTGCTGCTTCACTGTCGAGAACTGCTGGGCAAAGTGCTCGACAGTGTCACTGAATAGGCCAACCTGGGAGATAGGGGCAGCAAGGAACCGTGCCTTGTCGGCCTCACCCATCTCGACCAGGTTGAGCCAAAGGTGGTACTCCTGGACCACTAAGGTGGACATCGCCTGTCCAAGAAATCGCACCGTGACCTTCGTCGGCCAGAGAGCGAGGTCGGTTGCCGAGTGCAACGCAGTTCCTGCATCAAATCTGGGGCGGAACTACCCTCGTGCAGTTCTTTTAGCACCTTGGCTTGGTGGACCTGCAGGAGAGCCATGGCGTGCAGGGAAGAGGCGGCTTGTCCAGCAGCACTGTAGGCTTTGGCCGTCAGGGACGATGTGAACCTACAGGCCTTGGACAGGAGCCCAGGAACCAATCATCGAGCCATGAGGGTTCAGGGGAGAGCGGAGGGTTCTACTCTAGCCCGACGCTCGCAGCCACCCGGGAAAGCATGTCCTTCATTTCCGCATCAGCCTGTGACTGGGTGACCGCCCCCAAGGGGGGAGCTCAGCTGAGGCTTCTGCGTCTGACTGGACGAGCCCGCTCGAGAGCTCATCAGCTTCGCGGGCTCCAAACAAGAGGTCGAACTCGCCGTGAGACGAGCCAGCAGACTCATCCGGAAGCCCAATCAGGGCAGACGAGCGTGCTGGGGAATGGGAGGTCCGTGGGGAAATACCCGGCGGAGGTGATCCCATTGGGGTCCCCAAATCGCCCCCAGTGCTAGCCGCGCTGGCCTCATACCCGTAGGTAGAAGGACTGAGGCGGGGAGCCGCTGGGGTGGTTTGCTTTCTTAGGAAAGCAATCTGCAACTGCAACGTTGCCATGGTCATGTTCTCGCAGTGAGTACATGATCCATCCATGAACGCTGTCTCCGCGTGGGTCGCGCCCAGACACGAAAGACAGCGATCGTGACCATCTTAAGTTGAGAGGTAACGACCGCAACCAGGAATAACACACAAACGGAAAGGCATCTTTAAAAAGATGCATCTTTAAAAAGACGTTCCGTGTGTGCCGCTCTTTTAGAGAAATATATTCTTTTAGAAAAATATACTCTCTTTTTTCTGCCGAAGCACCCAGGGGCGTTCTCTGCAGTGCACCATTGCAGAGGAGGGAGAAGCCGCTGAAATGCACCATCAGATCCAGCAGAGGTGAATGAACAGTCAGCTCAGTAAACATCGACCGTTCGGCTCCGAAGAGAAAATCTGAATGAGTGGTTGCACGCCAGCTCCATTTATACCCGTATGTTCGGGGGAGTGGCATGCAAATACCACTCGCCAATTTTCATTGGCCTTTTATCAAAGACCAAAGGTGTCTCGGGCTCCCAAGAGTGACCCCTAATGTCACTACATCGACACAACATCGAGTGAGTGACAGATAGGGAATGTCTGTTTTAGTTGGCTCTGTGCCAAATGTTTGTCACATCCAAATAAAGTTTGCAAACCACCATGGAGTTGCTCAGGGCTCAAACAACTTAAAAAAATTGGCAAATTTCCAGCTTGAACCAACTTCGTTATTCTGAGCTACTGCCTCAGGAAGGAAGGTGACACTCCATCCACAGTGGACACAACCATTGTGTCCCCTGAATCGCCATTTGGACGAATGGTGTGGTCTTCCGGGGATCTCACGCTGGATACTAAACATGATCCAGTCAGGATATGTGCTTCAGTTCATGAAAAAGCACCATGTTTCAACTTTTTTATTCTTTTTTTTATTACATTTTAGTTTTATAATGAAATAAATTAATATGGTGGCACAATTATATTTTGTCTACAAAACTATTTTCAAACATTTAAGCATACGCCTTCAGATCAAAAGATTTTTAAGATCGTGAGAAACATTTCAGTCAAGCGTTACAAAACTTTTGACCGGTAGTGTATTTCTTGTTATAAATTAACACTCTTCTCATTTGTTCATTATTTGATGAGTTACTGCTGCAGTGATCACTAGAATATGTACTGTACTCAAACATTTTGTTGTTCCTGCAGAAACCAAAATTAATAAGCACTGCAAACATTGACAATGACTTAATTAAAATACTGATGGGGCAAAGTTATTTTAGCACATTTAGTACCTGGTTAAACTGGATTTTCGGTGGTTAGTGAATGCAGGTGGTAATGCTGAAATGCCATGCACAAACACTGTGAATTCATCCACTGTAATTAGCAATAGTTGGACTGTTCATTGTGGGAAATGCAGGTGTGGCACTGAGTTCATATAGACAGATGTATGTCCTCCAGGTGATGGTTGGTATGGGTGAAATGTTTAGTGTGGGTGGTTTGCTATGCAGCTTGTACAAAGTTTAATTGTGGGCTTCAAAAGCCCCACACACTTCTGCCACTGTTGTGACACCTTTATAGTGTATCTGTCACTTCCCCATTCATGGATTAAGCCTAGCCTTGGTCTAAACGGCAGATCTACACTAAAAAGCTCCTCTGTGGAACATTTAAGCATTTGAAACAATTTGTATTTTAGAGGAGAACCACTAATAATGACATGTAATGGATCTTTGTCACAGACTGTGATAGCTCTTTTCAACTGTAAGTGGTATACAGTATATACCAAGAAAGATGTTCCTTGTGCCTAACCCTAACCCTAAAACCAGAGCAGATTATTTCTGCGGTTGTTGTAATTACATCATATATTTGGGTCACGGGACAAAGCTAAAATACAAAGAGGTTCATCATATTTGATGGTTGTTGTTATAAAAAGTTTGAAAACCCTCTGATCTAAAACCAAAAATAAAGATGAGTTCTTCCTTAAAAGTGCTCAGAGTAGCAGCCGGTGCGTTTAAAACATGATTTTGTTTCCAGGTGGGCTGAAAACCTATGCATAAAGCCAGCTAATCAAATTAGAGCTTGTATTGAGAAAGCGCTTGCCATTTTGTTTGCAGTATGCATCAGACAGTCGGTGAACAGATGGGCTCTCATTGGGCATGCTGTCTCTCTGGGTTCTAATGCCATCACAGGCTGTGACTGACACACAGAAGTGATGTACTGTTGACTGTTGCACCCAGTGATCTCCTTAGACTTGTCCAGTCTTGGAAGAGGACCGTGAGGTGGGCAGGGCTTCTGTGATCTCAGACTGTGTGTCCATGATACTGATCCTTTATTTATTCACTTGGCAGCGACATGTTAGCTAAGATACTGAAAATGTTTTTCTTGGGAGGGTCACTGCTGTCTGTGTATGTGTGTGTATATGTGTCCATCTCTGGCTGTGAGATGTAGAAACAGCGCTCTGTGTATGTTGATTGGGCGAGCTAATGTTACTCCAAGAATAGCCCCGGAGCAGAGGCCCGCGGTAGAAACCAGCTGTCCATTCAGAGACACCTGCTGAGATCATACCAGGTAACCACCGAACCAGGATTCACTTCCTGTTCCAAATTATTTACCAGCATATATTGCCTACATTGACGCCGCAGTTGAATCCAATTTTCCCTTCCCATGTGACAGATCTGTTGTTGATGACAGTGTAAATAGCAAAAGTCACACTGAATCTGACATTTTCAATTCTGGGCCACTTAATTATGTGGAAATAAACTGGTTATGTAACAGAGACTGGGGCTAGTTGTCACAAGGTCTCAGTAACAATGATATTTAGAGACAAAAGTCCAATTGCAAAAATGTGTGTTTTCTCTAGCAGAGGCTTTGTATGTGGGTTTCAAATAGAGCCCGACCGATATGGGATTTTTTAGACCGATACCGATTTTAGAGGGGGAAAATTCACAGTTTACGGAAATGGTGGCCGATATAGCTAGTGTTTTAGCTGGAATGAAAACAGACCTTTTCTATGCGGATTGTGCACCGATTTTGCACCAATATGACCATGCAAAGGTACTCAGAAGGCTGCTTTCTTAAACAAATATTTTTATCAAAGAATATCTGACATTATTATTATAAATTGTCAACCAATTCTAGAAATAAGTAATCTTTAAATCTAAATAAAAATCAGTACTGTATGTTCAGTATCAGTCAGTTGCTGACCATTTAAATAAAGAATAAATTAAAATTATAGCTAAATAAAAATCAGTACTGTATGTTTAGTATCAGTCAGTTGCTGACCATTTAAATAAAGAATAAATAAAAATACAATAAATGCTAAATAAAAATCAGTACTGCGTGTTTAGTATCAGTCAGTTACTGACTATTTAAATAAAGAATAAATTAAAATGATAGCTAAATAAACATCAGTTCTGTATGTTTTGTATCAGTCAATGGCTGACTATTTAAATAAAGAATAAATTAAAATGATAGCTAAATAAACATCAGTATGATGTACAACCAGAAACCGTGGATTAATAGCGATGTTCGTGTGGCACTTAATGCGCGGACCTCTGCTTTTAATTCCGGGAACTCGGAAGAGCATAAACAAGCCAGTTATGCCCTCCGCAAAACTATCAGAGCAGCCAAATGCCAGTACAGGGACAAGATTGAAGGACAGTTCAACACCGACTCTAGAAGCATGTGGCAGGGAATTAATATCATCAAGGACTTCAAAGGGAATTAAAAACTCAGCATTGAACACCGCTGCCTCTCTCCCGGATAAGCTTAATACTTTTTATGCTTGTTTTGAGGGAAGCAACACCGCCTTTGCGGAGAGAGCTCCCGCTGCCGAAGCTACAGAGGTTAGTTCACTCTCCGTCTCTGTAGAAGACGTAACCCGATCCTTCCGATGGGTGAATATCCGGAAAGTCGTGGGTACAGGCATTCCGGGCCACATCATCAGAGCTTGCACGAACCAACTGGCTGGTGTTTTTACGGACATTTTCAACCTTTCCCTCTCCTTGTCTGTGGTCCCCACATGCTATTTTAAATGTCCATCATTGTGCCTGTACCAAAGCCATCCAAAATTACTTGCTTAAATGACTGCCGTCCTGTTGCTCTGACCCCCATCATCAGCAAATGCTTTGAGAGGCTAATCAGAGATTACATCTGCTCTGTACTGCCTGCCTCACTGGACTCACTGCAGTTTGCATACTGCAACAACCACTCCACTGATGATGCCATTGCATCTACACTACACACTGCTCTCTCCCACCTGGAAAATACACATATGTGAGAATGCTGTTTGTAGACTACAGCTCAGCATTCAACACCATACTGCCCTCCAAGCTTGATGTGAAACTCCAGGCTCTGGGATTAAACAGCTTGCTGTGCTGTCAAACAGGCATGGGGTGGTTAGAATGGGCAGGAACATCTCCTCATCACTGACCCTCAACACTGGAGCCCCGCAGGGCTGTGTTCTCAGTCCACTCCTGTATTCCCTGTACACACATGACTGTGTGGCAACACATAGCTCCAATGCCATCAAGTTTGCTGATGATACGACGGTGATAGGACTGATCACTGACAATGATGAAACAGAGAGGAGGTGCACACTCTGACACACTGGTGTCAGGAGCACAACCTCTCCCTCAATGTCAGTAAGACCAAGGAGCTTGTGGTGGACTTCAGGAGAAAAGATAGAGGACACAGCCCCATCACCATCAATGGAGCACCAGTGGAGAGAGTCAGCAGCTTCATATTCCTTGGTGTCCACATCACTGAGGAACTCACATGGTCCGTCCACACTGAGGCCGTTGTGAAGAAGGCTCACCAGCGCCTCTTCTTCCTGAGATGGCTGAGGAAGTTTGGAATGAACCAACACATCCTCACATGGTTCTACACCAGCACTGTAGAGAGCATCCTGACTGGCTGCATCACTGCCTGGTACGGTAACAGCACCTCCCTCAACCGCAAAGCCCTGCAAAGGGTGATACGAACTGCCAGACACATCACCGAAGGTGAGCTTCCCCTTCGGAGGATCATCAGAGACTCCAGCCACCCGAGCCATGGGCTGCTCTAACTGCTACCATCAGGCAGGCAGTATTGCAACATCAGGACCCACACCAGCCAACTTCATGACAGCTTCTTGCCCCAAGCAATCAGACTTTTGAACTCTTGATTGCTCATGATACATATTTCAGCACTGCACTTTATTAGCCTCAGACTGGACTCTCATTTTATACTTCTCTTAATAACACACTGGCAACTGACTATCAACTGACAGCTGAATGTCAACACAACACTTCATATTTATTTCCACTGATTACATGGGGGAAGGGGGGATACAGTGCATTTTTATTGTATACATTCTTCTTATTTTGTGTATATTGTATATTATTTTTATTGTATAAAGTCTTCTTATTTTGTGTATACCGTATATTGTATATTATTAGGTATATATTGGATATTGTGTTGTGTAAAGATGCGTAAACTGTGTTATGTGTAAATCAGATGTTTATTGTAATTGTCATACTGCTATGTTGCTTGGAACTGCACCCAAGACTTTCACCCACTGTTGCATTTGTTTATATGATTGAGTGTCAATAAAGGGATTTGATTTGATTTGGTTGTCAGGGACAGGGTTAATGTTATATTAGTTATATTAAAAAGGGGAAATGATGGGGTCATTGTTTATTAACTTTCCAGTGTGTATTTCACAAACTAGTTAGCAACTTACTATGAAGACACCGTTTAACTCCGCACTGCTTAACTCCGCACTGTCAGCAGAACCACCATCACAGTTTTTTCTTTTATTTGCAAAGAAAGGGACAGTTAACAATGACACAGTAATTTGACATAATAAATATAGATTAAATTATGTGGTAACACTTTACAATAAGGTTCTATTTGTTAACATGCATTAATGCATTAGGTTCATGAACACATAATTAAAAAAAATTTTTTTACCGTATTTATTCATCTTTGTCAATTTTAGTAAATAAAATTACAATTGTTCATTTTATTGAAGAAGTTCGTTCATAGTGCATTAACTAATGTGAACAACAACTTTTGATTTTTAAAATCTAAAAATATGTTGAAATTAATATTAACTAAGATTAATAAATACTGTAAAAGTATTGTTAATTGTTAGTTAATGTTAACTAATGTTGTTAACAAATCTAACCGTATTGTAACCAAATTGTTACCAATTGTGTTATTTTATCATTATTGTAATTGGTGGATATTGTGGTGTGATATTTCTGATTATATGAACAAAAACGAATTAATCAATGCTCATCTGTCCTTTTTTTAATTTTATTTTTATTTTTTTATTCTCAGTAGTGCTTTACTTGTGTGTAATCTCATGCTTTGAATAGGGCGAAAATATAATTTACAAAAAATCAGTAAGCTACTGTGTATAGTGTTTTCAGTGATGTTTCGTCGCCCTAACCTCAGCTGAGCAATGGAGCAACTGTCCCTATAACATCATCTTCTGGTGATTGTTTGTGCTCTCTTTGATATGAATCGCTTGTGTTGCTCTATTTCTCACTTGTAAATCACTGTACAATCGCTGGATGTAAATACTTTGTATACAGAGGAAGTCTTACACAACAGTATAGCAGTGCTCTGCCGTTCTGCAAGCTTCAAATCTATTTACACATTTGGAGCTCATTACTGAGTTAATTTGTATACTTTTACTAAAAATCACATTTGTTGTGATTAATCATGTTATTTTTGAAAGAAGAGTAGTTTGCTATAACTTTTGACACTTTTGTATTAGCTGGATACGATACCGAAAGCTCGTTATCTCCCTGAGATTTAACAAGAAATGCATAGGCTATGCGCCATGCATAGGGTCCATTTGGACTTGATTCGATAAGTCTAAGTAGTCGTTAAAAAAAGGGACACCTTTACTGTTCGTGGTCAAAATTGACCGCCCATATGAAATCAGGGTTAGGAGAGTTACTTTTGAAATGTATTCCACTACAGACTACAGAATACCTGCTGTACGTACATACTCAAGGTCAGTAACGTATTCTAAATATTTTGGATTACTTCAGCACTGGTAGATTTTTTCACTTGTTTTGACTATAAAAACTCAGTACAGTAAGACAAAATACACATTCTCTGAAAAACCTAAATATCTTATGCAGTGTTGTTTCTAAAATAACAATACAAAAATTATTATCAAGAATATGATTTTTGCCCTAATATCAAAGGTCTTACTAGAAATAAAGAAATTATGATCTAACGTGTGCATGTAAAATGTCTAGAAATAGCATTTTAGCTTAGCGTAAAGCTGACAATTTACACAAGGTTTATTTCTATTTCTTGTGCTCCAAACTTACTTCAGTTCCCTATCTGTCACTCACTCGACGTTGGTGTCGATGTAGTGACACTCACTCTTGGGAGCCCGAGACACCTCTGGTCATTGATAAAAGGCCAATGAAAATTGGCGAGTGGTATTTGCATGCCACTCCCCCAGACATACAGGTATAAAAGGAGCTGGTATGCAACCACTCATTCAGATTTTCTCTTCGGAGCCGAACGGTCATGCTCACTGAGCTGAATACTACTGTTCATTCACCTCTGCTGGATCTGATGGCGCATTTCAGCGGCTTCTCCCTCCTCTGCACTGGTGCACTGCTGAGAATGCCCCTGGGCGCTTCGGCAGAGAAACTAGAGAGTATATTTTCTGAAAGAGCATTTTTCCCCTCTAAAAGAGTATATATTTCTCTAAAAGAGCGCACACACGGAACGTCTTTTTAAAGACGCGTCTTTTTAAAGATGCTTTTCCGATTGTGTGTTATTCCTGGTTGTGCTCGTTATCTCTCGCCTTCTGACGGTCACGAACACTATCTTTCGTGTCTGGGCACTGCTCACATGGAGACAGCGTTCGTGGATGGTCATGTTCTCATTGTGAGAATATGTCCATGGCAACGTTGTGGTCGCGGCTCGCCTTCGTAAGAAAGCGAGCCACCCCAGAGGCTCCCGCCTCGGTCCTTTTACCCACGGGTTTGAGGCCAGCGCGGCTATAACTGGGGGCGATTTGGGGACCCCAATGGGACCGCCTCCGCCGGGTATCCCCCCGCAGACCTCCCATTCCCCAGCACGCTCGTCTGCCCCGATTGGGCTTCCGGGTGAGTCCGCTGGCTCGTCTCACGGCGAGTTCGACCTCTTATTCGGAGCCCGCGAAAGTGATGAGCTCTCGAGCGCAGCATCGGAGAGTGGGCTCGTCCAGTCAGAAGCCTCAGCTGGGCTCCTCCCTTCGGGGTCGATCGCCCAGTCACAGGCTGACGCGGAGATGACGACATGCTTTCCCGGGCAGCCGCGAGCGTCGGTTAGAGTGGATTTCACCGCTCTTCCCTGAACCCTCGCGGCTCGGTGACTGGTTCCTGGGCTCGCGGCGCCACTCAAAGCCACGCCCCGCCCCGTTCCTTTCTTCCCGGAAGTGCATGAAGAGCTGACAAGGTCACGGGAGGCATTTTTACTGCCCGGTCCCGATCTTTTCAGCTTCCCCGCTCTCACGACCCTCGATGGTGGGGCGGCCAAGGGTTATTCGGCAATCCCCCGGTGGATAAAGGTGCTCGCGGTGCACCTATGCCTGCAGAGCGCCGCCACCTGGTGCGGGTGCCCAAAGCCCCCGTCCAAAGCCTGTAGGTTTACGTCGTCTCTGACGGCCAAGGCCTGCGGTGCCGCTGGACAAGCCGCCTCCGCCCTGCACGCCATGGCTCTCCTGCAAGTCCGCCAAGGTGCTAAAGAAACTGCACGAGGGTAGTTCTGCCCTGGGATTGATGCAGGAACTGCGCTCGGCGACCGACCTGGCTCTCCGAGCGACGGAGGTCATGGCGCGGTCTCTCGGGCGGACGATGGCCACACTAGTGGTCCAGGAGCGCCACCTTTGGCTCAACCTGGTCGAGATGGGTGAGGCCGACAAGACACGATTCCTTGCTGCCCCCCTTTCCCAGGCAGGCCTATTCGGCGACACCGTCGAGGACTTTGCCCAGCAGTTCTCGATGGTAGAGCAGTAGATGGATGCTAGCCGGCATATCCTGCCCCGGCGCGGCTCAAGATCATGCACCCCATCTACTCATCCCCTGCGGTGACTGCACCGGCTCCGCCGCAGCCCGCCCCTTCGGCCTGGCCCCGGTGTGGAGCCCACGGCAGGAAGCAGACGCCACCCGTCTCGCGGCCGCCCAGAACCCGTGAAAGGCTTCAAAGCGCCCTTGAGACGGGCGACCCAGGGACAACGAAACCCGCTGCTCTGGAGCTGGTAAGCAGATCCTCATCTTTTTGTTACCTTTTGCATTTAATTGCGCTGCATGCCCAAGTGGCTGCAGTACTCAAGTGCTCAGCAAGAGTGGTTTCCTTGTTCCCTGGGTCACGTATCCGATGTGTACGGCTGGCATCACGACCACCGTCCACCACTCCATTTGGCAGGTTGGCGCTCTAGCGGTGGTCTCCCGCCCTGAGCGCCCAGCTGTGGCACAAATCTGCCTCCGATGTGACAGTCTCCACGGGTCATGAGGACAGGCCTCTTCCTCCCCCATCCCAGGCTGTTCCGGGGGTGGTCACAAGGAGCCAGGTAAGTGCTTCGATGTCCTCGGACTCAGCACGGCCACGACGTGGTGTGGCACCTCGAGCTCCGCCCCGCCGCGAGGCCCCACCTGCCGGTACATCTGATGACGTTGTCCCTTTGGTCCCCCTTGCGCGGAACTTGGACGCATGGCTTGCGCCTTCCAGTCCGTCACGAGGGCTGGTCCGGACCGTCCGACTCAGCTGCGCGATTCACTTCGCCGGGCATCCGCCCAGGTTCAGCGGTGTCCACTTCACCTTGGTGAAAGACGAAAACGCTGCTACCTTGCACGGAGATCGCTACTCTCCTACGGAAGTACGCGATAGAAACTGTCCCTCCAGCCGAGATGAAGAAAGGGTTTTACAGCCCCTACTTCATTGTACCGAAAAAAGGTGGTGGGTTGCGGCCAATCTTGGACCTGCGAGTACTGAACCGAGCTTTACACAGACTCCCGTTCAAGATGCTGACACAAAGACGCATTCTAGCGAGCATCCGGCATCAAGATTGGTTCGTGGCGGTAGACCCGAAGGATGCGTACTTTCACGTCTCGATCCTTCCTCAACACAAACCCTTCCTGCGGTTCGCGTTTGAGGGTCAGGCGTATCAGTACAAGTCCTCCCTTTCGGCCTGTCCCTGTCTCCTCGCGTCTTTACGAAGATCGCAGAGGCTGCCCTTGCCCCGTTAAGGGAGGTGAGCATTCGCATTCTCAACTATCTCGACGACTGGCTAATCTTAGCTCACTCTCGAGACATGTTATGCGCACACAGGGACCCGGTGCTCTCACACCTCAGCCGACTAGGGCTTCGGGTCAACTGGGAAAAGAGCAAGCTCCTCCTGGTTCAGAGCATCTCTTTTCTCGGTTTGGAGTTGGACTCGGTCTCCTTGACGGCGCACCTTACGAACGAGCGCGCCCAGTCGGTGCTGGCCTGTTTGAAGGTGTTCAAACAGAAAACAGCGGTTCCACTGAAACTTTTTCAGAGGCTCCTGGGGCATATGGCATCCTCGGCGGTGACCACCCCGCTCGGGTTGATGCATATGAGGCCACTTCAGCACTGGCTCCAGACTCGAGTCCCGAGACGGGCATGGCGCCACGGGACACACCGCGTGGCCATTACGTCAGTCTGTCACCGTCTTTTCAGCCCTTGGACCGACCTCTCGTTTCTACGAGCAGGTGTTCCCTTAGAACTGGTCTCCAGGCACGTCGTGGTCACGACAGATGCCTCCAAAACGGGCTGGGGTGCTGTTGGCACATCAACTGCTTCGAGTTACTGGCAATTCTGCTCGCCCTGCGGAGGTTCCGGCCGTTGACCCAGGGCAAGCACGTGCTAGTTCGGACAGACAGCACGGCAGCGGTAGCATATGTCAACCGCCAAGGCGGTCTGCGCTCCCGCTGTATGTCACAACTCGCCCGCCGTCTCATCCAACGGAGTCAGCAGCACCTCAAGTCGCTGCAAGCCACTCACATCCCGGGCAACCTCAACACTTCGGTGGATGCGCTGTCACAACAGGTTACCCTCAAGGGAGAGTGGAGACTCCACCTTCAGGTGGTCCAGCTGATTTGGAGTTGATTCGACAGGCTCAGGTGCACCTGTTCGCCTCCCAAGAATCCTCCCCACTGCCCACTCTGGTACGCCCTGACCGAGGCCTTACTCAGCATAGACGCGCTGGTACACAGCTGGTCCCCTGGCATTCACAAATATGCGTTTTCCCCCAGTGAGCCTGCTTGCACAGACCCTGTGCAAGGTCAGGGAGGACAAGGAGAAGGTCGTCCTAGTAAGCACCCTACTGGCCCGCCCAGACGTGGTGCTCGGACCTCACGCTCCTCGCGACAGCTCCCCTCGGGCAAATTCCCCTGAGGAAGGACCTTCTTTCTCAGGGAAGGGGCACCATCCGGCACCCGCGCCCAGACCTCTGGAATCTCCATGTCTGGCCCCTGGACGGGACATGGAAGACCTAAGCTGTCTCCCACCTGCGATGGTAGACACGTTCACACAGGCTAGGGCTCCCTCTATGAGGCGCCTGTATGCCTTTAAGTGGCGTCTGTTCGCTAAGTGGTGTTCTTCCCGTCGGGAAGACCCCCAGAGATGCGCAGTCAGATCAGTGCTTTCCTTCCTGCAAGAGAGGTTGGAAGGGAGGCTGTCCCCTTCCACCTTGAAGGTGTACATTGCTGCCATAGCAGCACACCACGACGCAGTCGACGGTAAGTCCTTAGGGAAGCATGATCTGATCATCAGGTTCCTAAGAGGTGCCAGGAGGCTGAATCCCTCCAGGCTGCGCCTCGTTCCCTCATCAGACCTCTGTAGTTTTTCAGGGTCTACAGAGAGCCCCCTTTGAGCTTTGCAGTCAGCCGAGCTTAAGGCACTCTCCTTGAAGACTGCCCTCCTAACTGCGCTCACTTCCATCAAGAGGGTAGGTGACCTGCAAGCGTTCTCTGTCAGCGAAACGCGCCTGGAGTTCAGTCCGGGCTATTCTCACGTGATCCTGAGACCCCGACCGGGCTACGTGCCCAAGGTTCCCACCACTCCTTTTGGGGACCAGGTGGTGAACCTGCAAGTGCTGCCCCAGGAGGAGGCAGACCCAGCCCTGTCATTGCTGTGTCTGGTGCACGCTTTACGCATCTATTTGGATCGCACGCAGAACTTTAGAGTATCTGAGCAGCTCTTTGTCTGCTTTGGTGCACAGCGGAAAGGAAGCGCTGTCTCCAAGCAGAGGATCGCCCACTGGCTCATTGACGGCATAACTATGGCATATCTCACCCAAAACATGCCGCCCCCGGTAGGGCTACGAGCCCATTCTACCTGTGGTGTAGTGGCTTCTTGGGCCCTGGCCAGAGGTGCCTCTCTAACAGACATTTGCAGAGCAGCGGGCTGGTCAACACCCAACACCTTTGCAAGGTTCTACAACCTCCGGGTGGAACCGGTTTCATCCCAGGTAGTGGCACGCAACACAAGCGGATAAGCCCGGGATAGCTGGCCGGGTGTATCGCTTGCACATAGCGCCTTCCATCTCCTTTTGAGCTGAAGACGTGTGCTGTTAATTCCCAGTAGTGTTCAAAAAAGTTGTTCCCTGGTTGACTTCCTCCGAGCCCTGTGGCAGTCGAGTTTTTGGAGAGACTCGCTGCCGGCCCAATACACGCGCTAACTAAGAGCCCGGTTCTGGGGTAGGTGCTCCACATGTGGCGGTTCCCTGTAAGGCTAACCCCATGCGATCTATATCTTCCGCTAATTCATTTCCCTGCTGGCAAACTGCATCTTCCTTGGGCAGAGCCCCTCTGCCCCAGTCTCCATGTTGTAGTAACTCCTCCCCCATTGGGCAGGATCTACCTTGAAGGCTCTCCACATGGTTGGAAAGACCATGCGATGTATTCTTCCACTTAAATATCCCTCCCTCTCTTGGGGCGAGGTGTGGTCTCCGCGGTGTCCTCCCCTTGGGAGGGACACCCCCCGACTAGACCTGGCGGCCCAGTCGGATAATCCCCCTTCTTTTTTAGGGAGTGGAAAAAGAGAAGGGGAAAGAGGCCACGACTGGGTTAAGCCTGTCTCTATCTCTGGGTAGTCAACTTGTCCCCAAAAAGGGCCGTTTGACACTCATAAATGTGTTGGGGGAGGTTACGTGTCGACCTGGTGTGCTGGCTATGAGGCATACAGCAAGTCTGCCCACCACACACCGCCAGTTCACGTAACACAGTTCAGCCTTGTGGCGTTTTGTATAGGGACCCCTAGTGTCACTACATCGACACCAACGTCGAGTGAGTGACAGATAGGGAATGTCATGGTTTCTGGTGTAACCTCCGTTCCCTGATGGAGGGAACGAGACGTTGGTCCCTCCTGCCACAACGCTGAACTACCCGCTGAAATGGCCGGACCTTATATCGGCTCCTCAGCGTAAAACCTGAATGAGTGGTTGCATACCAGCTCCTTTTATACCCGTATGTTCGGGGGAGTGGCATGCAAATACCACTCGCCAATTTTCATTGGCCTTTTATCAAAGACCAGAGGTGTCTCGGGCTCCCAAGAGTGACCCCTAGTGTCACTACATCGACACCAACGTCTCGTTCCCTCCATCAGGGAACGGAGGTTACACCAGTAACCATGATGACTTACTTCTCTGTCTGCTCGTATGAATGTAACACATCATAAGTGTTTTACTGCTGTTCAAATGCACTTTGGATCACATCATTTATATGTATAAATGTTTACCATCTGAAAGGACTAAATATTAAATGAAACAAATGACAATAATATGCAAAGTAATCTCTTCAGTAATCAAAATACTTCAGAGAAATTAAATGAAATGAAATGAAGGATTGAGACTAAAACATAATGTTGTAATTCCTCCAGCACAACTTGCCTTTATTCCATGCCGCACACACACATGGGCGCCTGCAGGATTTCATCTGAGGGTACACTACAAAATCTGCCTAATACATACGACCTTATATCTAGGGGGTCCGGGGTCAACACCAAAGCATTCTATTCTGGTGACTTTGAGAGAAGAATTTTTTGTATTTTCTCGAGTATAAGCAGCATTCATGTAAATATTGGCTAAAGCATTTCTTTCAGTAACTGTTCAGAACTAATGCGTTTTGCGCTGAAAAGGCAAAACGCACCACAACGATTAGAGCAGAACGCAGGTGTCTCGAGATGCATTTTTATCAGTTGAAGAAGTTCTTTTTAACTTGACACATCGTCTAAAAATGCAGCACTCCCGAGAGAGATGCTTCTTGAGAAGTTTCTCAAAAAGACAGCATTTTGTTTCAGTTGACCGTAGGTAAATTTTCACTGTATCCAGCACTGTTTGTTCTCGGTGTTTATAAATATCCCGATAGTTTTACTGTGTGAGAAACCGCTCCAAATGATTGAGCGAGAGAGTGCTCAGAAAGAATTGTACTGAGTCACAAATAGATTCAGACCATTTCCCAAGCCCGTTTCGCCAATTCACTGAAAATAACTGACTCAAAAGAACCATTAATTAGCAAATTGGGCATTACTACTTTTTCAACAGAAATACGGGACACAGATCAATGTTTCTCAGGTCAGTCAAAGTGCTCATGGTATGCACAAATAAACTTGTGACACTACAACACATAGCACTTTTTTAAATTTTGTCAAATAAAATATATAAATCTGCCACAATGCAGACCACACACACACATACACACACATAAATAAGGGTGTGAGACCATAACACACCCATAATGCAACACACACACTGAGAGAGAGAGAGAGAGAGAGAGACAAATGAGGGGGTGAGACCATAACACACCCACAATAAAGCACACAAACAAACACACACACACACAATCAAACACGCACACACACAATGAATCGGTGACACTGTAACACAGAGCATTTTTTTATTTGTCAAATAAAATCTATAAATCACCCACAATAAACACACACACAGAACACTGAACAAAGTCTTCTGTTTTATGCACTAATTAAATTTTTCCAGTCCATTGCTGTTCATTTCTTGTTATTACTGTTCATTTTCTTGACATTCTTATTAATTTACTTTTAGTTATTAAATTTTGATGTTTGAAATAAGTGAGTGGTAAAAAAAAAAAGATTATTCTATGTCTTGACTGTGTAACACCAGGTCAGGTTTAACCGTAAGCATAATGTGACATTATTGCATAAAAATTACACTTAAAACAGTAAAAAAAAAAAAAAAAAAAATGTTAGTGCCATAATTTGAATAAATGGATCAAGAAATTATAAGAATTTGAGTCATGTGACGCTGTGCGAGTGGAAGCAGCCTAGTGGCGAGCTCCCTTTCAATCAATATTACTTGGTGAGAACTGATTTATTTTTGATTGTTAAACTGTGTTGGGTGTGCAGGATGTTGAAGAATTTGAAATCGTTGGCTTGTGGGGACATTAAAAAGCATTTACAGTCGCACGCGCCTAACACCTCTCGAGCAAGAATGGTGGGGGTCTGGTTAGCATGACAGCACACCTCAGGATGTAGGTCAAGATATTGCAAACATTTATGCAGCGCTAACAAAAATTTCGACCGACATGGAGGGCCTTGCGGAAATACGTAGAGTGACCACATCTATGGAGGCAAAACTTTCTTCCCTGATCACAAGAATGGACGAGGCTGAAAAGAGAATCGAGTTTCTGTAAGCAGCCGTAAAAGAGCTGCGGAATAACACCGCTGGCTACAAAAACTGATATGGATCAAGTGTGGGAAAAATTAGAGGATATGGAAAATCGAAGCAGACTTAATAATGCTAATTTTGTTGGAATCTCCGAGGGAAAGAAAGGACAAGATATGGTCAAGTTCCTGGAAGGGCTTATTCAGAGTTTGTTCGACACAGCGGGCTGTCATCTGAAAATAGAGCACGCACACAGAGCTCTTGGTCAGCTTCCATTCTGGCAAGGTTCCTGCAGTCAGCAGGTAGAGACTTTGTTTTAAGTGTGGCATGGAATAAAGGCAAGTTGTGCTGTGAGGATTACAACATTATGGCATTTTGCTGATGCGGTCTGTGAGGGTTTGTTATTTGGTTGGTTTCCCACTGTCTCTCTCTCTCTATCTACTCTTTTTTGTAATTATTTTTCTTTTCCTTTATTGACTTATTATTGAGTTTATTTGTTCATTTTGTGGTTTTGATGTTATTTACTGGGGCCTATTTCATTTGAAACTTCTATGTGCAGTTCAATTGTACGGTTTATGTAAAAAAAAAATAAAAAAAAAAACACAGGACTGAAGTAATCTTGTAGCAATGGTGTCGCGAAAAATCTCGTGAGTGTGCATGGATCATCGGATTTCCGAGGGATGGACACCAGTTGAGACTGTTATGTGCATTGAAGCGCATCTTTTTTTTCTATTCTGTGGGTTATTAAGGATTTTATGGTTACATCAATGTTGTATTGTGGTCTATATAATTTAGCCTTGGGTACACAATTATTCTTTGCATACCAATATGCCACTCTTTAATATAGGTCAAATGTTTCTATCCATGTGGAATGTTCATGGGGTGGGGCACCCTATAAAAAGGAGGAAGGTTGCTGTAAGGGGGTTCAGTGGAAAGGAGGAGGCGAGAACCGGCTTAATAATATAAATAATAATTTAATAAACAATTTAAACAAAATACATAACTATAAACACACAGTACAGCTGTCTGTAATTCTCTCTCTCTCGAACTGTCGTCCCCGGCCGCCTTTATCCCTCGCGCACCCCATCAGGCTGATTGGGGACCGGGTGTGTCTCATTCCAGCCCAGCCCCGCCCTCCTCGGCTCTACAGTTGCATCTTTTCTTAAGCATAAAAATCTGATATAGTGTTCCTTCAAGAAACACACCTTTCTTCACAGGAAGCTGAAAAACTTGGTATAGCATGGGGTGGGAATTTGTTTTGCAGTGCTGGTTCGAGTAATAGCAGGGGAGTCATCACATTGTTAAGTAAGCATTTACAATTTAATTTTCTCAAACAGATTAAAGATAATTTAGGAAGAGTCATTACTGTTTTGGCTGAAATTCAGGGGCAAAATTTTATTTTGGCTAATATTTATGCACCCAACGCTGATGATCAGAACTATAGATCTTGAGGGGAAGTAACAAGCAGCTGGGATCCTAAATGGTATGGTTTTGGGTGGAGATTTCAATCATTTAGTTGATCCAGTCCTTGATCATAGTGAGGCAAAAGTGTGTAGACCATTAAGAGCAACATTGACACTACAGAGGATGTGTAAAAATCTTGGTCTTACAGACATTTGGAGACTTCTGAATCCATCTAGGAGATTTTTTCATCAGTTCATAAGATTTACTCTAGAATATATATTTTTTTATATCTAAATCACTTATTCCATTTGCCACTGATTTCTCAATTGGGAACATTTTAGTTTCAGATCATGCTTTGGTGTGTTTAGAGATGTTGCCTCCTATAGAGAAAAGAAAATCAAATAGATGGCGCTTTAATACATCCCTTCTACAAGACCCAGCATTTCAGCAAATGTTAAAGACAGAAGTTAATGTTTATGTTTAAACCAATTGGTCCTCAGTGTCCTCTGTGGGCATGGCATGGGAGGCGCTTAAGGCAGTTCTTAGGGGGCAGATCATACAATATGCCTCTTTCATTAAAAAGATGAAAGCACAGGAATTCATGGAATTGGAAAAGAGTATTAAAAGTGCTGAAACAGAGCTGAAGCACCAAATGTCATCCAATGGTCTTAGAGAGTTGACTCAGCTAACATATAGGTACAATACTATTTTGACACAGAAGGTAGAGTTTTGCTTATTCAGGGCAAGACATTGATTCGGGAGACAAGGCAGGGAAACTCTTGCCAGATACATAAAAAAAGTTTTTTTTCTTCCACCATTCCTTCAGTGAAGTCTTCTGGAGGCAATATATTTACCTCTGCCACAAATATTAATAAGGCCTTTAAAGAATTCTATTTTGATCTTTATAGTTCCATGTCTTTGTCTACCGATAAGGATATTAGTAACTTTGTTGAGCCATTAGAACTTCCTAAATTGACGAATAATCAAAAATACTCTCTTGACACTGATATTACTTTGGAGGAGCTTGTTGAGGTAATTAAAGCCTTGTCTGTAGGTAAGGCACCAGGGCCAGATGGTTTTGCTGCAAAAATGTATGTCACAGAACTGGCTCCACTTATGTTAGAAGTCTACACAGAGTCATTAAAGAAACTACTACCAACCATGATGCAAGCCCTGATCAGTCTCATTCTTAAAAAAGATAAAGACCCAAATGAATGTAAAAGTTATCATCCAATTTCCCTGATCAAGTTAGATGTAAAAATATTGTCTCAAATTCTGGCTTATCAATTAAGCAGAATAATTACATCTCTTATTCATATAGATCAAGTGGGGATTATTCGTGGTTGTAGTTCTTCTGATAATATTAGACATTTTATAAATATTATGTGGTAGCGAATCAGTATCAGTATCAGTAGCGAATGATCAGACCCTGATTGCTGCCATTTCACTTGATGCCGAGAAGGCGTTTGATAGGGTGGAATGGGACTATCTTTTTAAGATTTTGGAAATTTAGGGGTTTGGGAACACTTATTGGTTGGATTAAGTTACTCTATAAACATCCATCAGCGGCAGTGCAAACTAATGGATTCATTTCAGATTATTTTTGTCTTGGAAGGGGAACCCGGCAAGGCTGTCCTCTTTGCCATATGCTGTTCTGTCTTGCCCTGGAACCATTAGCAGCCGCAATAAGACAATAGCTTGATTTTCCTGGTATTGTAGCAGGATGTGTGGTACATAAACATTTTACTCTAAGCAGATTATATATTATTATTTGTCTTCCATAGAATTATTAATTCTTTCTCCAAATTTTCAGGATACAGGGTGAATTGGTCTAAATAGGAAGCTCTTGCTCTGACAGCATATTGTCCTACCATAGCTTTCCAACCTGGTGCCTTTTAATGGCCCAAACAAGGCATTAGGTATTTAGGCATTTTATTTCCAGCAAATTTGAGAGATTTTGTTAGAGCTAATTTTGACCCATTAATGAAAAAGTTCTCGTGTGATGTTGATAGGTGGGCTTCACTACATTTGTCTATGTCTGGGAAGGTCAATTGTTATAAAAATGAATTGTATCTCCAAATTCAATTATTTACTGCAGTCTCTCCCTGTAGAATTTCCTCTTTCTTATTTTAAACAATTTGATAGAATATCTAAGTTTTTATTTGGAATGGTAAATGACCTCAGTTACATTTCGGTAAGTTACATAGACCAATTGACAAAGGAGGTTTAGGCCTCCCCAAAATTATTTCACATTTACATTCAGTATGGACAAAGGTTTCTCGTATGTTAAATTTTGATACTTACCTAAATGCTTCCTCAAGTAAATGACTGAAACCCAAATTACAGTATGTATTAACAAGTCCCCCTTTTGCTGGAAAGAATGGATGGAGAGGGGTGTTGCTACACTTGGTGACCTTTATGAAAATGGAGCTTTGAGATTATTTGAAAATATAGCACAGCAATTTGGGATTTCTAGGTCTCAATTTTTTATTGAGGTATTTACAGTTGCGGCATTTACTTTGTACTATTTTTGGTGGTAATACACAGCCCCCTAAAGCTGCAGACACTTTTTATATGGTGCTCACAGCCTTTGGAAAGGTGTATGAAGCGTCAGTGTATTATTCTTCATTGATTTAGAGTCTTGGTGATGGGACCTTAAAAGCTCTTAAGAGTTATTGGGAAAGAGATTTGAACTTGGAATTGGAATTGGAGGATGGGGAGTGGGAATGTTGGGGGTAACAGCTGGGTCCCCAATATGGATATTGAGGAATAAAAACTCAGAGTTAGTTTTGTAATCAATTAAGAGAGAGTTTACTGATTGTTCTCTGCAGTTCCAATAAGCATCACAAGTCAATGGGATCCAGTAGTTTAGAAAGATGGAAGGAGAAGGAGATAGAAGTACCTATTCAAAAACATTCACAAGCAATTATATATATATATGCAAATTGAATTAGAGGTGTCACAGTACAACACTTTCTAAGATTCTGACAGGTCACTTATTTCAAATATTTTAGCACTTTACAAATATGGTCTGTTTCCACCTTCGTGAAAACAGTAATTAGATTATCAAGTTCCCATTATTGGTTTTACAGAACTTATTTTGTAGGTTTTGCAGATGTCATGGGTTATCTATCAGTTATGACTACTCTTTCTCTACATCAAGAAGGTACCAAGGAGAGCAATTCAAATCCTTTGAGGTTTTTGTCTATGGCAGTCAGATGCTAAAGGACACATAAACAATCTAAACACTGAATGATTTAGACATTGCAAATTGTAGGTGTTATCTCCTTCCCACGACTGGAGGCCTTCTCCCTAACCTTGGTGGTATGCTGGGCTTCACCATCTGCAGAAAATTTAGAAAGAGCATGGAGAAAGACAAAGAGCACACAAGGCCTAATACGGCACATAGTCATCTAATATGACAATAAAATCATAAAGAAATTTGATGTTTCAGTTCAATGATTACATATAAAAACATGGATAATATTAACATTATAACTAAAATCTCTCTCTCATTCAATTAATCATATTTGAATTAAAATAGAATTTATAGATGTTATAGAATAATTGATTATGTAATAATTATAACAGATATATATTTTTGTGAATAAATGCAGTACAATAAAAATGCATATTCTCCGGGAGCCGGGCTACATGAATAATCACTGTTACTGCATTCCTGGCATGGGCCAGACCCTCAGTCACCCCTCAGATGACATACATGTTACTTGCACCTTATTGTAAAATAGAACATTGATTAACAGAATTAGAATAAATGAGGATGGTAAAAGATAAGATATAACTTGGATAATCACCCCCTCAGGAAAGAATAAAAAAAAAATGGGGGTTAAAGGGGGATAATGGTTTACTCTGTGCATGTGTTTTGCTTTGTTCTGTATTGTGTTTGTGAGTCAGTTAATAAAAATGTTAATCTGAAAAAAGAAATAATAGGAATAAATGGCTAAAATAAGTTTAAGAATTATATTAGAATTTAGGAACTGTTTATTTTTAAAGGTTTTTGATATAGAAAATGTTTAGATAAAATGTTAGATATTTGTCCAAACTTATAGAAGTGCAGGTGTTTACTGTTTTGATGTTACATAAATGTGCTTATCTGCATCAGCACAATTTTTTATACATCATGATGGCGCCACGGATGGCCGCCTCGGTGTGGAGTGCTTCTATTGTTTTGTTGTTTTTGTTTGTTTGTGCTGTGTTTAGTAATATTTTTTCAGTCAGTTTTACCAGAGACGAACTACTGAACATTCGACAGTATACACCAGTAAATCTCTTCCTGAATTTTGAATATTCAGACGTTTTGTTCGACATTTTAGTCGGAGGCACGGCTGTGTTGTTTAAATGTGCTATGAGACACAGGTGAGGGAGATGAGCAGGCGCGCTGGTCAAACTCCGTCGGTGGGGCTTTCGAACAATGCTGCTGAGCATTCATCTAGTGAATCTCCGCTCTCTCTCTAACAAATGGACGAACTACATCTCCTCACCCGCACAAACAAGGACTTTTCAATCTCTGCTGCCTTGTGCTTCACAGAAACCTGGCTGAGTGAAGCCATTCCGGACAGCGTGTTACATCGGCTTTCAGCTGTTCAGAGCGGATCGCATCACGGATTTAATGGGAAAAATGAGAGGCGGTGGAAGATGCTTTTACATCAATGAAAGTTGGTGTACAGATGTAACAATGTTAAAGAAGATGTGCTGTCCTAATTTGGAAGCGCTCTTTATTAACTATAAGCCTTTATACTCGCCGCGGGAGTTTTCCTCGTTTATTTTGGTGAGTGTGTATATCGCGCCAAACACATGTTTGAATGCCGTGCTGCAACAGCTGGCTGATCAAATCACAGACATGGAACAACAATACCCAGACTCAGTTATTATTATTCTTGGGGGTTTTAACAAAGCAAACCTCACACGTGAACTGCCCAAATACAAACAGCACATTACATGCCCCACCAGAGACAGAAATATACTGGATCATTGCAACACAACAATAAAGGATGCATATCGCTCTGTTCCAAAAGCAGCTTTGGGACTATCTGATCACTGTCTGGTTCATCTTCTTCCAACCTACAGACAGAAATTAAAATCTGCTATGCCTGTATTAAGGACTGTAAAGAGATAGACCAACGAAGCAGAGCTGAAACTACAAGCCTGCTTTGACTGCACTGATTGGAGTGTTTTTGAGGCTGTAGACACCAATCTGGATGAGCTCACAGATAATGTTACATCATATATCAGTTTTTGTGAGGATATGTGCATTCCTACTAGGACTTATTTAACATTTAACAACGACAAACCATGGTTTACAGCGGAACTCAGGCAGCTTCGTCAGGCCATAGAGGATGCTTACAGGGTTGGGGATAAAGTCTTGTACAATCAGGCCAGGAACACACTGAATAAGGGAATCAGAGTGGCTAAAAAAGATACTCTGAGAAGCTGAAAAACAAGTTTTCAGCTATCGACCCTGCATCAGTGTGGAGTGGCATGAAACAACTTACGAATTACAAGACTCCTGACCCCAATCCTGTGGTGGACCAACAACTGGCTGACGACCTGAATGTGTTCTACTGTAGATTTGAAAGGCCCAATCTCACACCCAACACCCACTCTGAACTTCACTTCACACAAACACCAACACCTCCTGCAACCCCCCTCCTCCCCCATCCTGCTACTCAACCTGCACTTAAGATCTGTGAAGATGATGTGAGCCGCGTCTTTTGACTACAAAGGATAAGGAAAGCACAGGGCCCAGATGGCGTTTCACCTGCATGTCTTAGATCCTGTGCTAACCATCTTGCTCCCATCTTCACACAGATCTTCAATAGATCACTGGAGCAGTGTGAAGTCCCATGCTGCTTCAAATGTTCCACTATCATCCCCATCCCAAAGAAACCAAAAATCACAGGACTTAATGACTACAGACCTGTCACCCTGACGTCTGTGGTCATGAAATCATTTGAGAGACTGGAGTTGGCCCACCTGAAGAACATCACTGGACCCTTTCTAGACCCCCTTCAATTTGCTTATCGAGCAAACAGGTCTGTGGATGATGCAGTCAACATGGGATTGCATCATATCCTGCAACATCTGGACAGACCAGGGACATATGCAAGGATCCTTTTTGTGGACTTCAGTTCAGCTTTCAACACCATCATCCTAGCTATACTCCAGAATAAATTACACCAACTCTCTGTTCCCATGTCTATCTGCCAGTGAATTACCAGCTTTCTGACAGACAGGCAGCAGCTTGTGAGACAGGGGAAACTCACTTCCAGCACCTGTACATTCAGCACTGGTGCCCCCCAGGGATGTGTGCTCTTCTCCCTCTACACCAATGACTGCATTGCCAAGGACCCCTCAAACTTATATTTTTGGTAATTTTCCATTGAAGTCTCCTGAGTGATTTAACACAAACGTGTTATTTGATGTATTGTCAGAACTACCCTGTATTCAGACATGCAGACTTCTCTTTTACAGTATGATATCTAATTATTCATGAAATCATACTGATTTACGTAAGACCCAATACTGTGAGAATGACTTCATTTAACTTCAATTTATCATTGCATATATACATTTTGTTAAACAGTATAAACATTGCATCTGTTCTGCTTTACAGGTATTTAAATTTTCAGCAACATTTCATAATATATTTTATTAGTAAGTAATTTACAAACAATATATGATGCAATATGTAGGGCTTTACTGGTTGTTTAGATCAGTGTTACTATCAGAAATAATTAATAATTATTTCTTTAGTTATTAATTAATATTTAAATTAAATAATAGAATCTAACTCATTAAAACCTCATATGGGGCTCTAGTAAACGTCGTGCTCTATGTTTAGGAGTGGGTTTGGTTATTAGCAATAATTAATAATTATCAAAGACAATTATTAATTATTAAAATCAATAGAACATTGATTTGAATCAATGTTAACTTTTTTTAATCCTTTAAATCAACAAGTATCAAAGATAATCGTTAATTGTTAACATCGATGGAACATTAATTAAAATGAACACTAGCTTATTGATCCTTCAAATTCAACAATCATCAAAGATAATGATCAATTATAAAAAAAAATCAATAGAATATTAGTTAGGATTAATTTCACCGGGGCACCACCCTGGAATCAGGGACTGATAACCAGATAGTATAACAGTCTCAATATTAGATTGTTCTCTTAGGAAAATCGACATCCGAATATCGATTTTCGAAAAGAAACAATGAATGAAGGCTTGAATCCGAGCACTGACATCCCGTCAGCATTAGACACAGGTGTATGCAAAACAAACCAAAACACTTCTCTTTGAAATATAACGAAGTTTATTTATGCAGTAATATCAATTAATAATGAATACAATGCAGTCAATAAACTTCCGACTTACAGCTACAAACTAAACAGTGATATGATTAGATATGGTAACCAAAATAATCCTATAACACATGAGGGTGTGTGTGTGTGTATGTGTGTGTGTGTGTGTGTGTGTGTGTGTGTGTAAGGAGGGATGGGCACAAAATGGCAGACGTGACTCTCCTGGAGAGTATGTCACGCGAGACTTCCGGCCAGAGAATATGGCCGTGAATGTGGGCGGAGAGAAATCAGTCAATGGCGTCTACCAGTTTACCGCGTGTATCCACTTGTACGATAGCTTAGGAACAAAGCTGAGCTTTATCACGAAGCTATCTACTAGCCAAAAATGTGTGCGAGAATGTTTGTGAGGGGTCGTGTGTGTGTGTGTGTGGTTAGTACGAGAGAGAGAGAGAATAATGTGATGGCCCCAAAGCCGATTTCGCGATCGTGGGAGAGAAAGCAGCTGTTAGTTTATCACTCAGAGACGCGGTGGACGGCTCGTAAACTGTTCCGCTGTCTTTGATTCTTTAATGGATAAACTTAGTGTGCCGGTCTCACCTGCAATGACGGAAATGCACAACAGTCCAATGTGGTTGGACTACAACACAGCAAATCTCATTAGTGATAATTAATACCTTGAGTATTATTATTAGCAATGAGCGGACTCGGCGGTCCGTAAACTGTACAAGCAATAACCTTGATACACAAGAATAACACACTATAATATTCTATCTCTGCCCAGATGTAAACCTCTTACTTGAATCGTATGAGGACGTAGAATGTGTGTTCATCCGTCCTTTAACTCCGACTCGGTTCCTCGAGGCTCGGGTGATGACGGGAGGCCATTTCCTCGCTCTGTCGGTGGGCGGTACGGCTGCTGATTCTCGGCGGGCTGGCAGAGAATTCAGCGATGTTGACTTGATTGAAGATGGAAGAGAAATCTTTTCTCTCTTCACTTCTGCAGGCAAACGGATGAAGATGCGGATTGCTCGGCAGTCTCCTTCGGATCTGTTAGAGTGTTCGGTGGAACACAGAGTAATCTCAATTCGTCCAGCGAGATGAAGATTGTATGGCCACAGTTTCAAGTCGGACGTTACTTCCTTGTGCCATGAGGCTACACCTGAGAGCAGCAATGAGCTGCGTCTACACACGGCGAGCAAAGTTGCTGGAAGCAAATCCCGGAAGCATTTCAGAGGTATTTCTGCTCCTGATGATGTCATGTTTGAGGGGCGTTCTGTCGTGTGCCTCATCCAATAGGAGTTGAGAGTTCGATTCTTTAGTGAGTAAGGCTTCATGGGATTTGTAGTCTGTTTTGGACTCCCTTTGTTTGATTTTGGTGCGGTTTTTATCAGTAAGATTTATGACTTTGTAAGTGGGCCTCAGTTAGGTTTTACGACTGTTAGGCCTGCCTTTGTCTTCTGTCTGAATACATGAGGCCCAACAAATATATGAACAGATTAGTGGTGCTTACAGATTGAAATATTGCATACAGCAATGCTTCTTAATTTTATTTGTGTTTTCTTTAAAGTATAAGTTATAAGTCATTCTACAGAAGTGGTGCAAAATGCTGTCCCTCATGTATATACAGTATATACTTATATATATATATATATATATAAATACACTACCTGTCAAAATTTTTGAAACACTTACTCATTCTTTATTATAATTTATTTTTTCACATTTTAGAATAATAGTAAAGTCATCAAAACCATTGAATAACATAAATGGAACTATGGGAATTATGTTGTGACTATAAAAATCTAAAAGAAATCAAAATGTGTTATATTTTAGCATCTTCAAAGTAGTCACCCTGTGCCTAGAATTTCCAGACATGTAGTCTTGACATTTTCTCAACCAACTTCTTGAGGTATCACCCAGGGATGCTTTTTAAACATTATTGAAGGAGTTCCCATCTATGTTGGGCACTTATTGGCTGCTTTTCTTTATATTTTGTCCAAGTCATCAATTTCAGAAACTTTTTTTTTTAATTACATTTTAGATTTATAATGAAATAAATTAATATGGTGGCACAATTATATTTTTGTCTACAAAACAAATTTCAAACATTTAAGCATACACCTTCAGATCAAAAAATTTTTGAGATCATGAGAAACATTTCAGTCAAGTGTTTCAAAACTTTTGACCGGTAGTGTATGTATATTATACTGATCAGCCACAACATTAAAACCACTGACAGCTGAAGTGAATAACATTTATTATCTTGTTACAGTGGCACCTGTCAAGGGGTGGGATATATTAGGCAGCAAGTGAACTGTCAGTTCTTGAATTTCATGTGTTGGAAGCAGGACAAATGGGCAAGTGTAAGGATCTGAGCGAATTTGACAAGGGCCAAACTGTGATGGCTAGACAACTGGGTCAGAACATCTCCACAACGGCAGTTCTTGTGGGGTGTTCCCGGTATGCAGTGGTTAGTACCTACCAAAAGTGGTTCAAGGACGGACAAACGGTGAACCATTCATCCTAATGTACCATCAAGTCCTATTGAAATTTAGTTGACATGAGTTTTTCTGCCCTTTTAAAAATTTCTAAATAACTTATTTAGTGGGAAAAATTGCTGTCCCACTTTCTTTTTTTTTTTTTTTGTCAGTACTGAAACACACACAAACGTGTCTCTCTGGACTGAAGCAAAACTTGCCCCTCCCCAAACCATGTGACCAGGAAGACAAATTAAGCAATTTCCTCTCACTGGACCATTTGGTGAGTAGATATAGTTTAACTTTTTTAAATAATAGTGTTGTAAAATCAGAAAACCTGGATGTGTTTTAAAAAGTGTCATTATTGAACTTGTTGTTAGTCTTAAAAAGAAAAATGACATGTTTGTGACTTTCCTCTGTTCAAATGAGTGGAATTGAACTGTGCTGACATTTTAAGATAAAAGCAATATTATCTTGAAGTGGTCAAACCTGAAACAGTCAATACCAAAAAAAAAAAGAAAAAAAAAAAAAGAAATTGTCATTACCAAACAAGCTTTGGTTGTTTTAGCATTGATGTATTTGTTTAGGCTGTGATATTTAGTTATTTCAGATTTTATGTATAATAATAATATACATAACACATAAATATACTTTTATTTTTACTTATAGACTAATACAGACAGACAGACACAAGACATGCAAAAATGCTCTAGTGTACAGCTGAGCACCTGCGTGAATATAGGCAAAGGATCAAGGATGACCCCATAAGATACTAACAATACTTACAAAAGGCAACAGAATGAAATTTAAGACGAAAACAAGAGGGAAAATTTAAATACATAAAAGACTTGACTGACAGGGTGACACTCAAAACCTGCTCAAAACCTTACAAGATGCATAACTGTAATGAGTAGTTGCTGAGATGAGACGGGAGATGCTGGATCTAATTGCAGGTTTTTAATGAAGATGATGAAAGTGAAACAAACGTGAACTCAATTAGGAACAGACATCACAATACAAGAACTGACAATGAGGGGGAAAATCCAGTGGATATTTATACACACAAGGGCTAATGAGGGAATGGAGAACAGGCGAGAACAATGGGGAACAGATGGCAGTGATGAGGGCAGTGCATTATGGGAAATGTAGTCCGGGGGAAACAGAAGACTGAGGACAAAAACCACTTCAAAATAAGAGTTCTTGGAAACATGATGGAAACACACTGTTACATAACCCCCCCCCCAAACTCCTGGCACCCCAAAAGGTAGATGAGGAGGGTAGGATGATGCTCAGGTGGCCAGGGAGGAAACCCCAGGGCAGGGATAGATTAGAGAGTCTTGGGGGGCGGCCTTAGGGCTGGGATAGAATCGGGAGGCCTGGGAGGTGGCCGCAGGGCAGGGACTGGAGGCCTGGGAGGCGGCCGCAGGGCAGGGACTGGAGGCCTGGGAGGCGGCCGCAGGGCAGGGACTGGAGGCCTGGGAGGCGGCCGCAGGGCAGGGACTGGAGGCCTGGGAGGCGGCCGCAGTGTGGGGACAGGGTCAGGAGACCTGGGAGACGGCCACAGAGCAGGGACCAGATCAGGAGGCCTGAGAGGTGTTCACAGAGCAGGGACCGGGTCAGGAGGCCTGGGAGGCGGCCTTAGGGAAATTACAGGATCCGGATGCCTGGGAGGCGGCCACAGGGGAGGAACCGGGACAGGAGGCCTGGAAGGTGGCCACAGGGCAGGAACCGGGACAGGAGGCCAGGGAGGGGCCACAGGGCAGGAACTGGGACAGGAGGCCAGGGAGGCGGCCACAGGGCGGGGACAGGAGATTTGGGAGGCAGATCTAGGAAGGGAACGGGTTCGGTGGTTTGGCTGCAGGAGGTGGAAACTTAGGGGGTGGAGCCATAGGTGGATTCAGAGGTGGAGCAGCAGGAGTAGAGACTTGAGATCTCAATGACGGAGCTGGAGATTGGTCCAAAGATGGAGCGGGCAGAGCAGTCAGAGGAGGAGTCTCAGGATGAAAAGCGGTCGGACCCGCAGGACGAGCCGGAGTTTGAGAGTCAGGAGGTGGAGCTGCTGGAGGGATCAAAAACTGGACACTCAGGAGAAGGAACCAGAATAGGGTTGGGCGGAACCACAAGAGGATGGAGGATTTGATGGAAGATTCTGAGGGCGGAGCCGAGAGAGGCTCGATGAAGGCAGGCAGAGCTGAGGGAGCCCTGAGGGGCGGAGCCATGGAAGACTGGGAACTGACCTCCATGGTCGTGAACACTGGCAGCGACTGGGGAACAATCTCCGCTTCCGGACTACCATGAGCACAGCTGTGGGAGGCTCGAAGGGTGGAGCCGTGGTGGCCCCCCTGAAAATTCCACTAGGGCTGAAAAAGGCGTGAACGCTGGCTCTGGTATGGACGAGGCTGGCAACGCTGGCTCTGGGACGGACGTGGCTGGCAACGCTGGCTCTGGGACGGACGTGGCAGGTGCGGGCTCGTTGACCGTGGCAGGTGCGGGCTCGTTGTCCGCAGCAGGCGTGGGCTCATTGGCCGCAGCAGGCTTGGAGCAAGGAGCCGTGGGAAGCTTGGAGCAAGGAGCCGTGGATGCAGGTTTTGGTCCGGGGTTCCCACCATAATCCACTGTGTAAGGGGAACTGCAATGTTCCAGAGCCTTCTCCACATACTCACAGAGTGTCCAGTGCGGATCAGCCTGAGGCATCAGTTCCTTCAGTGCACTATGCAGACCGGTCCGGAAGAAAACCACCAGAGAGTGGTCAGGATAGTGCACTAAATTCGCTAGTTCTAAAAACTCATGGACGTGATCCTCAACTGGACGGTCCCCTTGCTTGAGCAGAAGAATTCTGACAGCTGCTAGATCCATGTTGGTCAGTCCTTCTGTAACGAGTAGTTGCTGAGATGAGACGGGAGAAATCTAATTGCAGGCTTTTAATGAAGATGATGAAAGTGAAACAAACAAACGTGAACTCAAATAGCTACAAACATCACAATACAAGAACTGACAATGAGGGGGAAAAACTAATGGATATTTATACACACAAGGGCTAATCAGGGAATGAAGAACAAGTGAGAACAATGGGGAACAGATGGCAGTGATGAGGGCAGTGCATTATGGGAAATGTACTCCAGGGGAAACAGAAGACAGAGGACAAAAACCACTTCAAAATAAGAGTCCTTGGAAACACGACAGAAACATACTGTGACAATAACACGTGTCTCCAATTTCCATCCAAGTTTTTTTTTTTTTTTTTTTTTTATCTTTCTCGATATTTACATTTATTCATTTGGCAGATGCTTTTATCCAAAGTGAATTACAAAAGAGTAATGTATAGACTCTACCGTTCAAAAGTTTGGGTTCACTTGCCTGAAAAGTTTCTCATGATCTTAAAAACCTTTTGATCTGAAGGCGTATGCATACATGTTTGAAATTAGTTTTGTAGACAAAAATATAATTGTGCCAACATATTAATTTAATTTAACTACAAAACTAAAATTTTACAAAAATAAAAAAAAAGTTTTTGAAATGGATGACTTGGACCGAATAATTAAGAAAAGCAGCCACTAAGTGCCCAGCATATAGATGGGAACTCCTTCAATACTGTTTAAAAAGCATCCCAGGGTGATGCCTCAAGAAGTTGGTATAGAAAATGCCAAGAGTACATTTCTGCAAAATCTAGGGTGGCCACTTTAAAGATGCTAAAATATAACATAGTTTTGATTTATTTTGGATTTTTTTAGTCACAACATAATTCCCATATTCTATTATTCCATAGTTGTGATGACTTTACTATTATTCTAAAATGTGAAAAAAATAAAGAATGAGTAAGTGACCCTAAACTTTTGAACGGTAGTGTGTGTGTGTGTATATATTTATATATATATATAGCCCTTTTTTTGAAGACAGAGATGGAGTTGGGAAGGTTGTTCCACCATCTAGGTACAGCAGAGCTGAAAGTCCAGGAAAGTGATTTGGTGCCTCTTTGTGTTGGTATGACAAGGCACCACTTATTTGCAGACCGCAGGCTTCTGGTGGGAATGTAGTTCTGCAGGAATGATTTTAGGTAAGCCGGAGCAGATCCAATGACTGTTCTGTATGCCAGCATCAGCGCCTTGAACTTGATACGTGCAGCAACCGGCAGCCAGTGAAGAGAGACCAGGAGTGGTGTAACATGCGCTCTCTTGGTTTCATTGAAGACCAGATGTGCTGCTGCATTCTGGATCATTTGCAGAGGTCTAATTGTACATGCATGAAGGCCGGCAATGGGAGGATTACAGTACAGTCTAGATATGACAAGTGACTGAACAAGGAGTTGTGTAGCATGTTCAGAGAGGAAGGGTCTTATTTTCCTGATGTTGTAGAGTGCAAATCTACATGATTCTGCTGTCTTTGAGATGTGGTCTGTGAAATTGAGTTGGTTATCGATGGTTACTCCTAGATTTCTGACCGTTTTGGAAGGTGTTATTGTCGATAACCAAGCTGAACGGTGATGTTGTGCTCAACAGCAGGGTTGGCTGGAAAGACGAGGAGCTCAGTTCTCTCTAAGTTGAGTGGCAGGTGCTGATCCTTCATTCAGGCTGGGATGTCTGCCAAACAGGCCAAGATTCGAGCTGTGGAGTTGTTGGGCTGGAAAGACAAGTAAAGCTGTGTGTCATCGACTTAGCAGTGGTAAGAGAACCCATGTGCTCTAATGATGTGTCCCAATGATGTTGTGTATATTGAGAAGAGAATTGGTCCAGGCACTGAGCCCTGAGGTATGCCAATATATAGCTGGTCTGACTTGGACACCTCACCTCTCCCGGCTACATTGAAAGACTTACCTAAGCGATAGGACTTGAACCAGCCAAGCACAATTCCTGTGATGCCCAGAGTAGAGAGGGTGCACAGGAGGATCTGATGGTTGACTGTGTCGAAGGCTGCAGATAGGTCCAGCAAAATAAGGACAGACGATCATGATCCAGCTCTCGCCTATTTCAGCGAGTCGATGACAGACAGTAGGGCAGTCTTTATGTCCACTTTTGAAGCCTGACTGATTGTCATCCAGCGGCTTGTTCTGTGAGAGAAATGCAAGATCTGATTGAAAACTACCCTTTTGAGTGTTTTCGCCATGAATGGAAATAAATGGATGACATTTGCATAAACACCGCTGTTCCTTGTTTTGGTGAAAACATATTATTGCTACAATTGTCATTGTGACTTAACTTTTTTTAATAAAGTTTTTAAAATTTTACCAAATCTAAAATTAGGAATAATGGAAAAAATTCATAAAAAGATTTCAGTGTACCATAGTGAATTTATAGATTTCAGATACAGTGTAATACAAATGTAAAATACATTTGGCAAGAAATGGTTAAGAAATTTAAAACTCACCCAACCCTGAATTTCTACCACTTTTGTAGAATGACCCATATATAAAAATTGTCAGAACTATATCAGGAAAATATATGGCAACTATATACAATATGTATGTACTGTATGTACAATATTTTCGCCTATATATTTATATTCAAAATACAGCCTATAAATATTGTCCAAAAATACTATATATGTATATTAATATTAATAATATAAAATGTATGTGTATATATATATATATATATATATCACCAAGAATAGAAAATATTTACTTAATGAACTTTTGCCGATATCTACCAAAGTTTTTTACATTTTGCTGCAATTTTTTCTCTACACAGTGTTAAATTGGCAACAAGTTAACAAATGAAGTTTGTATTACAAGTGTGTGTGTGGAAAAATTTAAACCACATGTTTTGCAAGTAGCCCCGCGATAGTTTGTGCCCCACTCTCCCCAACATTGTGACCATTACTTTGGTGTTGCTAAGTTTTTGGACCTTGAAGTACATTTGGTTATATATTTGAATGGCCACATTCAAAGGGCTGTAGCTAATGTGGTGAATGGTGGTAAAAATTCTAGGGCACTTTGAAAATGGCCATTTTGTAATATTTTGAAATATATGTTCCATATATGATTTTTTTAGTGAAAACCATTTATGAACAAATAATTCATGTATAGGCTGTGTATTTCACATATATTGCCATGTATCATATTTCACTGCATATTTTCTTTTTTATTTCTTTTTTTATTTGGAAAATATATCTCTTCCAACTGTGCTAACAACATATATATATATATATATATATATATATATATATATATATATATATATATATATATATATATAAAATAAACAAAACAATAAAATCGTGTGATATCTAACTTGTGAAATTTGCATATATAATGTAATAATGTTTTTTTTTTTTTTTTTGGTTTTTTTACTGAAATGTTTTGTACGTTTGAATAGCAAATGGCCCGTCAGTGATGAGACTGTTGTCACAGATGGAGATGAGAGAGTTAACGGGATTTTGAGGAAACGGGGCGGGTTCATTGACTCGTGTTGGGTATCACAGACACACAGCACACATGAATCTCCAATGGCCGCTGCTTCACGCGGGGCTCTGTCTCAACTTGAACTCATACACGTGTGAAGGCGCTTAATCCCGCGTTTATTCCGCTGTTCTGGAGCGGACGGGGAACTTTGCTCCGACATCATCCAGGACAATCTGCCACGGCTGGAGGTGAGGCGGCGGTGGGCGGAGTCAACAGGTTCAGGTATTTATCCGTGTTGTTCATTTACTCTTTTTACAAAGCAAATGCTGCAATAACACAATGACACTGAGAGGTGAACTTAGTAAAATGTCAATTCAAGAACTGTCAGATAATGGTGAATAATCTGGGCAGCGCCGCAAAGCCCACTGAGCTGAATACAGTATTTTGAGGCTTTTCATTTGCTTACTCTTGCGCGCGCAGTTCATTGGGGTCGATGTGTAAAAATGCTGTCTTAGTAGGCATCTCTCTAGGCTTTGAGCCACAGCCATGATGGTGTTGTCAAATTTTAAGGTTATTTTAATACTCTTGGCTGGTGCTTATTTTTTTTCGCAAATTCACACGAACATTTCTGACAGAAAATGCTAAAATATGGTAATTATGGTATTTTCAATCAAATCAAAATCTGCATATTTAATTGATATCTGTTGATGTCGATATCTGTGTATATTTATTGATGTTGATTTTATCAGTCCTATATTTTCCATTCCAGTGATCGTGTATTATAAACTATGTAGTTTGCTAAAGATGGCATGTACCTGTATGTACCCTTGCTTAAAAGTAATTGTGGCCGTGAAGGTAGATGGTTTTACCATGGTTTTTAATGTAAATTTCCATACAGAAATCCAGAAATCATATATATATATATATATATATACATACACACACACACACTGGCAGCTGACTATCAACCGACAGCCTGAATGTCAATACAACCACTATTCAACCTTACTGCATATTTATATTATTTTCATTGTATATTGTGTATACAATATCTATACTGTGTGCATTGTATACTGTATACTGTACATTGTATAATATTATTTTTTTTATATTGTGTTGTGTGTAATTATGTGTATATTAGATATGTAAATTGTGTTGTGTAAATCTGATGTTTATTGTAAATTTGTATGTCTCATCACTGTCATGACTGCTATGTTGCTTGGAACTGCACCAAAGACTTTCACCCACTGTTGCACATTTGTGTATATTGTTGAGTGACTATAAAGTGATATATATATATATATATATATATATATATATATATATATATATATATATGTAACAGAGTAAAGGTTGGGCAAGGAGGAGGCGGGAACTGGCTGAACAGTCAACATAAAATTTTAATGATAAAACACAACATAAAACATAAACGAACAGACACACATGCAACGCAGCTGCGTGCGTCTCTCTCTCGAACCAGTGTCTCTGGCTGCCCCTTATCTCGCTCTCCCGCTGATGAGCTGATTCAGTGCCGGCAGTGCTTCACGGCCCGGCCACGGCCTCCTCCTCGTCACAATACACACACACACACACACACACACACACACACACACACACACACACACACACACACATTGTTGGTGCAGCTATTATTATGAGGACTCTCCATGGACATAATGATTTTTATACAGTACGAACTATAGATTCTGTCCCCTAACCCTACCCCTACCCCTAAACCTAACCTTCACAAAAAACTTTCTGCATTTTTACATTTTCAATAAAATATCGTGTAGTATGTTTTTTTAAGCGATTTCAATTATAGGGACAGTAGAAATGTCCTCATAAACCACATTTATAGCATAATACCCTTGTAATTACCAGTTTGTAGCCTACAAAAAAGTCCTCGTAAACAGCTTAAACCTGCCCACACACACACAAATTGTTATTTATTTATTTTAATAATTATTGGATTTTTCTGTTTCTTTAATTTCTGTTTATTTCAGCAGTTTACTAATACCAAGATCCCACAGTTTTATTCTAGAAATAGTATCTGTAATACCTATGTAGTTCTTTGTAAGGTTCATTAATCACATGAGAGTAATTGCAATGCAACAGCAGTTAAATATTGCGCCACACAGATGCAAACTGCCTAATATTGTGTAGGTCCCCCTCGTGCCACCAAAACAGCGCCAACCCGCATCTCAGAATAGCATTCTGAGATGATATACTTCGCACCACAATTGTACAGAGCGGTTATCTGAGTTACCGTAGACTTTGTCAGTTCAAACCAGTCTGGCCATTCTCTGTTGACCTCTCTCATCAATAAAGTGTTTCCGTCCACAGAACTGCCGCTCACTGGATGTTTTTTGGCACCATGCTGAGTAAATTCTAGAGACTGTTGTGTGTGAAAATCCCAGGAGATCAGCAGTTACAGAAATACTCAAACCAGCCCATCTGGCACCAACAATCATCCATGCGATTATCTAATAAGCCAGTCGTGTGGCAGCAGTGCAGTGTATAAAATCATGCAGATACGGTCAGGAGCTTCAGTTAATGTTCACATCAACCATCAGAATGGGGAAAAAATTTTATCTCAGTGATTTGGAGCATGGCATGATTGTTGGTGACAGATGGGCTGGTTTGAGTCACGGAACACAGACGATCGCCTCGTGCTCACACTTTCATTTCGCCTCGCAACTTTTGTACCGCGCCTCACAGTGCAAGGCAAGTGTTCAAATGGCAGCTGTTTTGCCGCTGCAATCATGTTACAAAGTTCTGAGCTCTATCTGTGCTTTGCGGTCACGTTCTACTGCTGTGCTACATTGATCAAATGCTTGGTGCAGTTGTCAGCATAATGTCTCCCACCATCTGTTTTCCTGACGGTCAATACATGTGACATTAATGGCATTTGCCCAAATTGACTCGCTTCTCATGAACTTCGGTTTATTCAAAGGGTCATATTACGTGTTAACGGCAAAAAAAAAAAAAAGAATTTTGTGTTAACGCGTTATTAACGTGTAGAACCAAAGCATTCCAAAAAGGAACTATCGATATCACGATATATATCAGTCTAACTCTTCTTGAAACTAGTGCCTGACCTATATATCGGTCGGCCAATATTAACTTTTCGATATTAGCTTTTCACTGATATATCGGTATCGGCGTATATGTTTACTGATATGCGCAGATATGAAAACTTTTTTCAGAACATATAATGCAGAAAACAATGCTTTTGAATTGGTGTCATTACGTAGTTTGTCCAGCAGAGCAAGCTCTGACTCCAATGTTTACAGAGCTGAGCTGACAGTGGTTCTGCAGACAGGGTGGAGTTAAGTGGTAAGTTGCTAACTAGTTTGTGAAATACATACTGGAAAGTTAATAAACAATGACCCCATCATTTTCCCTTTCCAATATTACTAATATAATGTTAACCCTGTCCCTGACAACCATGTCACTCAAGTTTATCTTTGCTATTGTTTGCTATGTTAGCCAGCTATAGTTTGTCAGTGCAGTCAGTAATGTAGCAGATTGAAAGGTAAACATCACAGCATCTTTTTGCAGCTCAGCAGACAACGGTGCAGTGGTGGATTGGGTCTGCTGAGTGTTGATTTCACACTATGTTATTACCTAGTTGGTGAGACACAATGCTGGAAAGTAAAATAAACAACATCCGTCTTTTACTCTCTGTGACAACGAGCTTATAGCTAACTAATTAACCACGTAGCTACTTTCATTGTTGTCAGCTGAGTGGAAGCTAATGTGTAAACATGTATTCACCAAACTGTTTTGTTCAGGATTCACAGTTTGGTACCCCCTTTAACTGAACAATTCCAGTCATGTCATTTATAAAATGTAAGATTTAAAAGTCTGGTTTTCCACCGTTGAAAGTTTCCGCTGAACTTGTATAGCAGAATATGGTGTAACACCACTGCCACTGTTTATCTTGACTCGGCAGTATTAATATAGTCAGCATTTGACTGATACTAAACAGTAATACTGATGTTTATTTAGCTATTTATTTTTATTTTTATTTATTCTTTATTTTAATGGTCAGCATTTGACTGATACTAAACAGTACTGATGTTTATTTAGCTATTTATTTTATTTTTATTTATTCTTTATTTTAATGGTCAGCATTTGACTGATACTAAACAGTGCTGATGTTTATTTAGCTATTTATTTTATTTGATTTATTCTTTATTTAAATGGTCAGCATTGACTGATACTTAACAGTACTGATGTTTATCTAGCTATTTCTTTTATTTTTATTTATTCTTTATTTTAATGGTCAGCATTTGACTGATACTAAACAGTACTGATGTTTATTTAGCTATTTATTTTATTTTTATTTATTCTTTATTTAAATGGACAGCATTGACTGATACTTAACAGAACTGATGTTTATTTAGCTATTTATTTTTATTTATTCTTTATTTTAATGGTCAGCATTTGACTGATACTAAACAGTACTGATGTTTATTTAGCTATTTATTTTATTTTTATTTATTCTTTATTGAAATGGTCAGCATTTGACTGATACCAAACAGTACTGATGGTTATTTAGCTATTTATTTTATTTTTATTTATTCTTTATTTAAATGGACAGCATTGACTGATACTTAACAGAACTGATGTTTATTTAGCTATTTGTTTTTATTCTTTAGTTTAATGGTCAGCATTTGACTGCTACTAAACAGTACTGATGTTTATTTAGCTATTTATTTTATTTTTATTTATTCTTTATTTTAATGGTCAGCATTTGACTGATACTAAACAGTACTGATGTTTATTTAGCTATTTGTTTTTATTCTTTATTTTAATGGTCAGCATTTGACTGATACCAAACAGTACTGATGTTTATTTAGCTATTTATTTTATTTGTATTTATTCTTTATTTAAATGGTCAGCATTTGTCTGATACTAAACATACAGTACTGATGTTTATTTAGCTATTTATTGTATTTTTATTTATTCTTTATTTTCTCAGTGTTCATTTCTAGAATTTGTTGACAATGTATAATAATTATGTCAAATATTCTTTGATAAAAATATTTGTTTAAGAAAGCAGCCTTCTGAGTACCTTTGCATAGTCATATCGGTGAAAAATCGGTGAATAATCCACATTGAAAAGGTCTGTTTTCATTCCAGCTCAAAAATTTACGAATAAATAAAGAATAAATAAAAATACAATAAATAGCTAAATAAACATCAGTACTGTATGTTTAGTATCAGTCAAATGCTGACCATCAAAATAAAGAATAAATAAAAGTAAAATAAATAGCTAAATAAACATCAGTATTACTGTTTAGTATCAGTCAAATGCTGACAATCTAAATAAAGAATAAAGAAAAAAGATAAATAAACATCAGTACTACTGTTTAGTATCAGTCAGATGTTGACTATATTAATACTGCCGAGTCAAGATAAACAGTGGCAGTGGTGTTACACCGTATCCTGCTTTACAAGTTCAGGGGAAACTTTCAATGGTGGAAAACCAGACTTTTAAATATTACAATTTATAAATGACATGACTGGAATTGTTCAGTTGAAGGGGGTACCAAACTGTGAATCCTGAACAAAACAGTTTGGTGAATACGTTTACACATTAGCTTCCACTCAGCTGACAAGCAATGAAAGTAGCTGCGTGAATAGCTAGTTAGCTATAAGCTCGTTGTCACGGAGAGTAAAAGACGGACGTTGTTTATTTTATTTTCCAGCATTGTGTCTCACCAACTAGGTAATAACATAGCGTGAAATCAACACTCAAAAGACCCAATCCACCACCGCACCGTTGTCTGCTGAGCTGCAAAAAGATGCTGTGATGTTTACCTTTCAATCTGCTACATTACTGACTGCACTGACAAGCTATAGCTGGCTAACATAGCAAACAATAGCAAAGATAAACTTGAGTGACATGGTTGTCAGGGACAGGGTTAACGTTATATTAGTAATATTGGAAAGGGAAAATGATGGGGTCATTGTTTATTAAGTTTCCAGTATGTATTTAACAAACTAGTTAACAACTTACCGTGATGACACTGCTGAAATCCGCCCTGTCTGCAGAGCCACCATCAGCTCAGCTCAGTAAACAGTGGAGTCGGAGCACACTCTGCTGGACAAACTACGCTATGACACCAATTCTAAAGCATTGTTTTCTGCATTATGTGTTCTGAAAAAAAGTTTTCATATCGGTGCATATCGGTAAAATATACGCCAATACGATATATCGGTCGGGCACTAATAATTATAATTTAATACATTAATGGGAAAACGAGCCAAATATCATCTTGACATGGTCAAAGGCATCAGCTATTGGCGATTACTCAGACCATCATCGATCCCCGAGATCATCATCTGTCGACACAACCCTAATGTGCATTTCTCTCTAGAAATTAACAAAATGTTCAGACAGTCTTCTTGTTGGTTTTTCCGACACATTCAGAATCATTACCGCTTTTGCCAGTGTCACTGCGGCTCACTTCATGTGTGCGCTTGTAAAATGTATATTTTAAAGGCTCATTATTACAGTTTAGTATTGCTCTGTAATGTAGAACAGTGCAATGTTACTTATAACATTCTTTCTCAGCCCTGGAACTCAAACCATTTTCTGATGCCCCCCCCCCCCCAAAAAAATATATTCCATTAATTGGATTAATATCATAAATGTGTGACAACTAGTCGACTAATGGCTTAAACTAACAACTACTAGTTGACTAGGAAAATCTTTGGTCGGGGGCAGCCCTACAGACAACGTATATTTGTGTGTATTGTTTTTTATTCATTTAGTTCATAAAATAACCATAACATACCAAATTAATACTGTCAAATACAACAGGTCTGACAAGCTGAAGCTAAGAATCTGTATTCATATGAAACGTGAAATAGTTGCCTGAGAAAACTAACTGAGAAAAGTGTCTTGTTACGAAGGCTCTGTGTTTAATTATCTGGTCAAATACATTTGTGTACTGTCAAGGTTTTATGGAATATATTTGTTCCATTGAGTCTAAGTGAGCTGGAACCTGTGTAGCTGAACATTGTGAAACGCACACTGAAGTGAAGCAGTTATTCTGTAGAGTTTGGTGGGAAGATAACTGGTATTCATGGAAACTTGGTTGCCATCTGGCATATGTAATTAAATCATAAGGTCATCGTACAATACACTCTTATTACATACACTACACTATTCATTACCGCCAAGTGTGTGTTTATGTGTGTGTGAGAGTCCAGACCTATCGTATTTACTTGTTAAACATTGCCTCGTTAAATATAACTCGTTTTCGCCACTACTCCAATCTTAAACAACTGGAACACAAATGCAAACAATGTTCAATACAAAACACAAGTATTAGGAAACATGGCAGTTGTAATAGCAGCTATAGTATTTCGCTGTGTGTGCGTGTTTCCTTGTTTGACGTTCAAAAATGACGCATGTTCAGCGCTTTCCTCGTCTCTGATGAGCGGAGACCTCTCGTTCTTCGTCCACTTCGCTTGTCGATGAGTGAGACGAGTGTCCGCGTGAGATGGAAAATGCATTCTGGCATTAGAAACTTGATAGTGACTCAACATCTCCTGGCAAATGCAATTTAATTATTTTCAACTGCTCTGTTTTGGACATTATATTTCACTTGTGTTAGCACAGTGTGTGGAGTACATTGTTTCCCATCAAATGAAATGAGACAAGTATCGGGTGTGGTGGATGCAACCACATGCATATGATAATGCTAGTATTATCGTGGAGTTTAATGTTTCACTGTTATCATTTTGGACCTGGTATACCAATATGTACTTGAAACCATACTCTCCTTCATGTTGCTTTTGATATAGATGATAAATTAACATGGTAATTTAAAGGAATATTTCAGCCAAAAATGAGAATTCTCTTATAATTTACTCACCCTCTTCTTCCGTGGAACACAAAACTAGATGTTTAGCAGAATGTTCATGCTGCTCTTTTCTAGACAATGAAAGTAGATGGTGACCAGGGCTTTCAAGCTGTTGATTTGAGAGCTGCAGCAGAGGGGAAGAAATAAATACTTTTTTAAAGAGCCCATATTATGCTCATTTACAGGTTCATAATTTTATTTTGGGGGTCTACTAGAATAGGTTTACATGCTTTAATGTTCAAAAAAACACATTATTTTTCTCATACTGTACATTGCTGCAGCAGCTCTTTTCACCCTCTGTCTCAAACACTCTGTTTTAGATCCTGTCTCTTTAAAGCCCCCCTTTCCGAAAAGCCCAGTCTGCTCTGATTGGTCAGCTGGCCCAGCGTGTGTCAGAAAACGCCTCTTACCATAACCGAAGTAGCCCTTAGGCGGGCATTATGCAAATGTGTTACATGGTGACGTAGCTATGTCACGGAAGTAATGGCTGGACTGCAATCCAGGTGTTTCAGGCAGTTCAGGAGCAGTGTTTTCTGTGGGAGAGAGTAACTCCCTTTGGTGTGAACTTAAAAAGCATAATAGGGCCTCATTAATATGTTTTGCATTTATTAGATGGGAGAGGGGGCCAGGAAACATGAAGGGAAAAGGGGGAAATGGGAAAGGACCTTGAACTCTGTTCACTTGTGGCTGCCCACATAGCCACAGCTCTGACTCGTATCGACCACTTTAATTAGACTTTATGGTGCTTTTTTTTTTTTTTTTTTACTTGACAGCCACAGTCCATATTCACTTTCATTGTATGAAAAAGAGCAACATGAACATTCTGCTGAACATCTCCTTTTGTGTTCCACAGAAGAAGGAAAATCATATGGGTTTTGAACATCATATGAGTAAATGATGACAGTTCTGTCCATTTAAAGTGCAACTGAGCATCAGCTGTAGCATGCTAAGAGATATTTAAGAAAAGCTAAACTGTGATGTTCTTTGATATAAAAATCAGCAAATAATAGTCCCGAACCACACGGAAACTTTTTAAAGACAATCTGCATTCCTTAAAGTGATTCCACAGGAGCCATCATCTCTGTGACAGTGAAATTCATACATCTAACTGTAGTGTTTTTGGGGAGAGCTGTCTTTAACTCTAAAAATATCAGTGCCATTCTCTCAAACTACACTGAAGCGAGCCTTCGTCTAGAGTTGTTCAAGATCTGTGGTATGGTGTGTTTAGGAGACCATCTAATTCGAAACTCAAACTCTGTGAACTGATCTCAGGTCTGTGTTCATAGGTCAATCTAATGCCCTGACAAACATCTTGTGTTGCTACTGTATGCTACAATTTTATTCTTAGCTGAGGGCATCATCAAATTTGGTAAACTATTTAATAAACAAAGTTTCTGTTAGGCCTGGTCCTGTGTGGATCACAAGGTAGCATAACACTGTTTGAAATCTGTTTGGATCCCAAATTCCACACTACATACTGTCTATTTACACTATACACCTGGCTATCTATTTTGTGAATTTTCAAAGTGTAGTGTCTCAAATGCAACACTAATGTTATTTTACTCCACAGAAGTATTTGCCGTTTTTCAGCTGATGGATGTTTCACTGTCACTGTTGCCGCTAGCTTTAGCCAAACTCAGTTCAACGCTTATATCTCAAATAACATACGCATTCACACAGTGTGGGGTAGGGGTGGGCGATGTACAAGTAGAAATGTGTTAGTCAGTAGAATGTTAAAGTATTGCTTCTATCGTGGTTATGCAAACTGCCGCCACATGGTAGGGAATGCGCTTTCCGATCAGAGATTGCTATACAAATAATAATTTTATTATAATCATTCTATTAATTTTAACTAATTCTGTCATTAGTTACTTATGCTTTATTTTTGCATTAAAAGGTGCCTTTTTCTCATGGTCTCACGTAGGCACTCTCTCCCTTGCATGCGCCGCAACACACATATACAGCGCACAGGCAGAGAGAGAGTTAAGGCACTTAAAGGAATAGTTCACCCAAAAATGAAAATTCTCTCATCATTTACTCATCCTCATGCCATCCCAGATGTGTATGACTTTCATTCTTCTGCTGAACACAAATAATAATTTTTAGAAGAATATTTCAGCTCTGTAGGTCCATACAATGCAAGTGAATGTTGACCAGACCTTTGTAGCTTCAAAAATAACATAAAGGAAACATAAAAGTAATCCATACGACTCGACAGTGTTTAAATCCATGTCTTCAGAAGAGATATGATAGGTGTGGGTGAGAAACAGAACAATATTTAACCCTGTAAAAACTGACATATTAAAGAATTGTCAGAAAATTAATATTTTTTGACATTAAACTGTTTTTAATACCATTAGACAAAAATTGCACGTTTTTTTTTATGTATCATATTTGATACATTAGGCTTTAAACAAGGGTTGCAACACCCCCCTTTTTCAGCACAGTTGAGATCTCACCACATTTTTAAAAGATGCACTGAAGCATCTTTTATCAGCAGCGGAGTGAGTGGAGAAGGGCGATTGAACCCAACAACTGTCTGATCCAGTCGAGAGGGTCCTCGTTGCAGACTGTAGCACGATGACGTAGTGGATCTAATCCTCTGCATAGTGGATTTTGGTGATGTAGTGGATGTTTTGGCTTTTATGCGTTACACTGAGTACATTATTACTTAGTATTAAAGTATTACACTGAGACATTTGTTTAATATAGCTTAGCTTTTAAAAATGGTCATAACCATGGATTTCGTAAATCACTTTTCCTTGTTTTTCCTCTTATACTCCTCATTATAATGTGCTCCTCATTTCAGCATCTCCTCCGCTGTACATAAATGCCATGGGGTGAATTATTTGTATTTGTATATTAACATGTAGTGGTCAAACATACTTGGAAATATGCAAAATTGAAATTAAAGTGAATCTGGAGTGCTTTAAAAATGATGCGCTCAGCATACGGAACCAAATGGAGCACATCTGTTACTCTGAGCCCGATGGAATTGTGGAGCACAGAACTGCTCTGAATACACTGTAATAATGCTTATACACAGTACAGACAGGACAGAGCAGCGTGCATAGACTTTAAAGCGAACAGCTTGGTTTATCTATTAATTTAATTAAATCGTCATAGCCCTGTGCGGTTAAATGATCGCACAATGTCATACCGCTATTTTAATTAATTGTACAGCCCTAATATATAAATATGTGTGTGTGTGTGTTATATGAATATATACTGCGTTAATGACCGTTAATTACGCAACAGTAATAAAACAAAACATTAAAATGTGAATACTCATGCGCATTAAAACATCCACTACGTCACTAAAATCCAATACGCATGTGATGAGATCCACTACGTCATCATGCTGCAGTCTGCAGCGAGGAGTACTTGATCCAGTCACTCAGCTTTATTTCAATAATGCAGATAACAGCACCAAAGATTCTCACAATTGCTTGGAACAGAATGCACAAATAAAGGATGTTCATTCACATTACTGTCATGGTTGTATGTGTTTTGTTCCACGCCATGTTTGTTCCTGTTTCCTTGTCATGTGATCTTGTCATGTGGTCCCCTGGTCATGTGATTTCATGTTTCCCTCCTTCATGTGTCTTGTTACCTTGTTATCAGTTCTGTCTTGTCATTGGTTATCATTGTCATGTTTCTCCCTTGTCCATGTATTTAAGCCTCATGTTTGCCATTGTCCATTGTCAGGTATTGTTTGTGTAACGTCGTGTTATTTTTTATGCCAAGTTCATAGTCAAGTCATGTTAAGTCAAGTCAAGTTCATGTTTATGTTTTGTTCAAGTCAAGTTTAGTCAAGATCATGTTTTTGTTTTGTTCACGTTTGGAGTTATGGTTTTTTGGATATCATGTTTGTAAATAAAACTGCACTTGGGTTCATCTTCACATCATCTCGTCTTCGTCTGCATGTCATTGCTAGCATCGTTACAAAATACCTGACCGACCAAAATGAACCCAGCTATCCAGCTTCTGCGTCTTCACCAGGGGAATCGATCCCTGGAAAATTATGTGGAGGACCTCTGCGCTCTGGCCTGCCGGGTGGACTTTAATGAAGTCACCCTCAAGGACATTTTCCGGGTGGGATTGAATGAGCCAATCTTTTCCCTGATGCCTGGTGATCGCAGACGCCTCAATCTAGCTCAGTATATCGACCTTGCCCTGCAGATAATTGGTTCTACGTTCACTGTGGGGGAGGCAGATGCCAAGCCAGAGTCCCACGTCATGGCCTCCAAGCCAGAGTCCCACGTCATGGCCGCCAAGCCAGAGTCCCACGTCATGGCCGCCAAGCCAGAGTCCCACGTCATGGCCACCAAACCAGAGTTCCACGTCATGGCCGCCAAGCCAGAGTTCCTCGTCATTGTTGCTGAGCTAGCGCCATCTTTTGCCTCCATGCCATGTCACAGCAATGCTACAGCCTGCTCCATGCCATGTCACAGCAACACTTCAGCCTGCTCCATGCCATGTCACAGCCACATCTGAACCTGCTCCATGCCATGTCACAGCCACGCCTCAGTGTGCTCCATGGCATGTCACAGCCGTGCCTGAGCCTGCTCAATGCCATGTCACAGCCGTGTCTGAGCCTGCTCCGTGCCATGTCACAGCCGTGCCTGAGCCTGCTCCATGCCATTTCACAGCCGCCCCTGAGCCTGCTCCATGCCATGTCACAGCCACGCCTCAGTCTGCTCCATGCCAAGTCACAGCCACACCTGAGACTGCTCCATGCCATGTCACAGCCAAGCTTCAGTCTGCTCCATGCAATGTCTCAGGCTCACCTCTGGTCAACAAGCCAACGCCCACGTCTGCCACGGGCAATGAACCAGCATTGAAAACTTCGTCCGTTCCAGATCCATCTCTCACTGGGCTATTTGAGTTGGAATTGGTTCCCGCCCTTGTGCCCACCCTGAGTTCTCCTGATCAGCCAGTTCCCCCCAAGCCACCGGCTCGATCATCGCCCTCCGAGATATCCTAGACATGGAGAACTTTCGAACCTCTGACTCTGCCTAGACCCTCTGTGCCCTGGACTCTGCCTTGGCCTGTCGATCCCTCGACATCACCTCGGCTCTACGTTCCCTCTGCTCCACCGCAGTCCTTCAGCCTGTCGGCTTTACTGGGGTCTCTCGTCCCTCCAGTTCCTTTTTGGTCTGTTGGTCACCTGGCTCCGCCTTGGCTCTCCGATCCTCTGGCTATGCCTCGTCTCTCTGATCCTTCAGCTCCACCGGGGACCTCCTTCCCTACGGCTCCGCCTTGGTCCTTAGCCCCACTGGCTCCGCCTCAGTCTTCCGATCCCCCAGCTCCGGCTTGCTTCTCCGAACCTCCGGCGCCGCCTCGGTCTTCCCTGCCTCCAGCTCCACCCTGGCCCTTCGAGTCTTCGGCTACTCTCCGGGTATCCAATTCTCCATGGTTTCGCCCCTCACGCCTCTCACGGCTCTGCCTTTCATGGCCCCGCCCCTTGAGCATCTCATGGCTCCACCCCCCACGGGCTCTGCCCTGGTCTCATGCTCCAGGCCATGTTTTCACCAGACCACACCCCACACCTTGTTTCACCATGTTTCCATGTCCTGCCACACGTAACCACGTCAAGTCACCATGCTCCAGCTCGCTCTTGAACTTTGTGTTTTTGTTTTGGGGCGTCGGGACCTGCCCCTAGAGGAGGGATATGTCAGGTTTGTATGTGTTTTGTTCCATGCCATGTTTGTTCCTGTTTCCTTGCCATGTGATCTTGTCATGTGGTCCCCTGGTCATGTGATTTCATGTTTCCCTACATGTTCATGTGTCTTGTTACCTTGTTATCAATTCTGGCTTGTCATTGGCTATCATTGTCATGTTTCTCCCTTGTCCATGTATTTAAGCCTCATGTTTGCCATTGTCCATTGTCAGGTATTGTTTGTGTAATGTCATGTTATTTTTTATGCCAAGTTCATAGTCAAGTCATGTTAAGTCAAGTTCATGTTTATGTTTTGTTCAAGTCAAGTTTAGTCAAGATCATGTTTTTATTTTGTTCACGTTTGGAGTTATGTTTTTTTGGATATCACGTTTGTAAATAAAACTGCACTTGGGTTCATCTTCACATCATCTCGTCTTTGTCAGCATGTCTTGCCATCATCATTACAATTATTCACATTAAAGGATGGATGGATAGCATTTGTGTCTGGGACAATCAATGTAAACCGTGCCTCAAACAAGAGTATGTGAGTGGAGCGGAGTGGAGCGGAGCGAGGAGTGGAGCGGCATGGTTTTGCCTGGAGTGAGGAGCAGGTCTTTAGAAAACTGGAATGTCATTGTTTTCTTTCGCTCCAAGAGCGCTCCACTAATGCTCTATCACAGGCACAACACCTGTTAACAGCTCTTAATGCAATAATTCACCACATGTTAAGCAGTGTTAAACACTATTGGCATGAATGAAAGATGGAATTTCTGATATAACCATAAAGTGATGATAATGTGATAAAAAATAAAAAAATCACATTTAAAATATAGTGGCACTCGGTAATGTTCGACCTCTCGACCTATTATTGAGTTAAGCTTGCGGTAAAGCTTGACTTAACTACATGCTCGTATCTCGTCTCTTTATTCCTACATCAACTGGCGTATATTGAAAATTAATGACGGGACGGTGAAGGAAAAAAAGACTGGGGAGGTGATTGTCACGATCAAAGGTTTGTTGTGAAATCCTAAAAGACGTGTCCAGAAAACACGATGATAATCCATTCACATGTGGAGAGAAAATCTAAAGGTCAGTAATACTGTACATATATACAGTATATATATCTCTCTCCTATTAAATATTTTAAATAATCATATCATCATTCTAATCTAATGCATCGCAATCTTAAGTGTAGGCTATTATGTCCCGCATTAAATAGAATTCAACTTTTAACAACCTAAAACATCAGCTGAACTAATGATGTTAATATTGCATAGTTTGAATTTAATCGATTGCCATCTAAATGTATTTTTGTGCTGTAGGCTAATTTATGCATTATACATTTGCAGATTAAGAAGCTCAACAAATGCATACAGAGAAATGCAGATTTAAAATCTTTAAAAAATTCAAAAGCTAGTATTTCTAAAAGTGAACTCTGCATTAGACATAGTTTTGATAGTCTTATCTAGTTTTAATTTTAAAAAAAAAGTGTAGAACATTCTGAGAATTTTTTATTTCGCAGAATTATAGGGCAAGGTTAATTAAAAGAAGTGAAATAATAGAAAATAATAGGCAATAATTAGGCAATAATACATAGGCCTAATAATGTTTTTTTATTTTTTATTTTTTTGGTAATTTGATTTAATTTCATGTTTTATTTTCGTACTGTAATGTTTTTTTCTTTCGTTTGGTAATTTATATTTTAAATGTATTGTTTTTTTTTTTCATCTAGTAATTTATTGAATTGATCAATTTCAGAGAATGCTGCCGACATGTTTCAAAATTAAGCTATAGAAATAATTAAATTTAGTCTTGGGCTAATGTTAGTGTTCCAATAAAGCTCACTGTAGCTTTTCTTCTAGTATTGTGTATTTGTTTTTCATTTAATACATCTTCTGCATTGAAGGTTGTGATATTTAAAAGCATACAGAAATAACTTGGGCATAGTAGTAGTAGTTAGGCGCTAATTTTGTCATGGAGCAAACGCGGAGTGGGGTTTCTCTAATCCAAGAGCGGTGCGAGCGAGGAGCGGGAAATGGACAACCTGGAGTGGAGCTAGAGCGGAGTGATTAAAGAATGTTTTGAGCACGGAGGGGATATTGTTGCCACTCCACTCACATACTCTGTTCTCAAACAAGTCCCAGTTAGAGACAGTCCACCTCACCGCATATCTCGAAACAGTCACGTTAATAAATGCATTCTGCGCAAACATTTTAAAGGTGTTGCCTTTGACAGAAAGCCTATCCTGTCCCTCTGTCAGCGAGGGGGGGACTTGCGTCACTCACGGTACTATCAGCTCTCTCAAATGAGGCACTTGAGAGTGTGAAACGCTGGTCACGTGCATGGCAACGGCACACTGACAAACCTTACGGCACTTTGCCACGCATTCTCATGAATAATATCGAGAACACCCGTGATGTAGATATGCTGAAATTCAATGGAAAGCTAAACCATGTACATCACGACTTGTGACATTGACGCAATGTTCATTTCAAACCCGGAAGACGACAATAGCCCGAAAACATTACATACAAGTGACATTCTCTTCACTTGTGTACAAGACATATATACCTGTTAACATCTCAGGGCTCCAGACTAAATAAAAGACTTAAAAAACTGAAACATTATGGAGCCAAATGGCTGTTTTTAGTAGCCAAATCACAGATTGTCTCGATTTAGATTGCTGTTCAGAAACAAGATAGAAAGCCAAAGAAAAGTATGATAGCTGATAACCCATTAATCAGAGGTTTAATAAACAGTATATATAGTTGAGAAGATAAGTTTGCATTCCCTTTTGTCTCATAAATATTCACATCCCTTTCATAATTTATATAAATATAAGAGATTTTTTTTTTATCTAGTACTGCTCTTCAGAATCTACATTACAGATATTTACATTAAGTATAGTATGCATATAGCAGGATGTTGTCTTCTTGAGCATCAATGAATGTTTGCACCTTGTGTAATAGTTGTGTACAAGTCAAAAGCTTGATTTTATATATATATATATATATTAAAACATTGCCTTAGTCTTTCTTTACTGTTGCCGGATGGCCCCAGACACAGAGACTACAAGAGTGCAAATTTAAAGAAATCCCAGATGCAGTTTATTGTGCTACTCCAATCCCAATCCATAATTACCAGAAGAAAAAAAGTGGTATATAATACAGGCCTTTTAATTATAAAGAAGCCCAAAATACACACGGAACTCTTATTTTGAAATGTCTGCACTCCCAGTTGTTTTCATTGATGGCTGATTCGCTGAGAAAGTGAATCTGATTCAAACTGCTAACCTGAGCTCCTGAATTCAGACCCTCAGTTCTTTTCGGATGATTTATGAAAAAGACCCGGTTCAAAAGAGTAATTTGTTCACAACTCTCTCGCGCTGGGTCTGTTGTTGCGTGCGGTGCAGCGAGCTTGTCAGAAACAGAACAGGTGAAAAGCGGCGCGAGACACACTGGTGCGTGCTCTAAAGATGTTCCCTGTCTGTCACTCATTTGACGTTGTGTCGATGTAGTGACACTAGGGGTTCGATCTTGAGAGCCCCAATCACCTTTGCTTAAAATAGAAAAGGCCAATGAAAATTGGCGAGTGGAATTTGCATGCCACTCTCTGCCCCAGACATACGGGTATAAAAGGAGATGGCATGCATCACTCATTCAGATTTTTTCTTTGGAGCTGAATGCATGTGTGTTCATCCTCTCACTCTTTGCTATGCTGCCGGATTCTTACGGCGCATATCAGCGGTCACCCTCACACGGTTGAGTGCTGTGTTTCCCCTGGGCGCTTCGGCAGCCTGAGTCTGCAGGTGCTAAAAGAGTATATTAGAAAGAGTATATTTCCTTCTAAAAGAGCTCGCGCAAACGCTTGGTGTCTTTTTAAAGATGTCCTTAATCGTTCGCACTACTGTATGTTGCAATTATCTCTCTCTTCCAGATACCCATGAAATCTGCCTCGAGTGTCTGGGGCGCCAGCACGCCAAGGCAGCTTTCGTGGAAGGGTTATGTTCTCATTGCGAGAACATGCCCATGAGAACGTTGCAGTCACGGCTCACTTCCTTCTTCATTTAGCGAGGAGCCACCACGGCTGCTCCCCAACCCGGTCCGTCCTGGGCTGACGCTCAGCCGGCCGGGTCGGTAAGCACCGCGGGCAATCTGGGTGTGGACATGGTAGCGTTTCTGCTGGCTCAGCCCCTGTCACGGAGGCTGGAGGCCTGGTTAGAGCTCTCCAGCCCCTCACGGTGGCTCATCAGGACCCGGTTCAGTGGCATCCTCTCCACTATGGTGCAGGGCGAGTGTGCCTCCGTCCTTTGGGCGGAAGTTGCCACCCTTCTGGCAAAGGGAGCAATAGAGTCCGTCCCCATAGCCGAGTTGCGCAAGGGCTTCTACAGCCCTTATTTTATCATGCCCAATAGAGGGGGAGTGTCGCGCCCAATCTTGGACCTGCATACCCTGAACAAGGCTTTACACAGGTTTCCGTTCAGGATGTTAACGCAGAAGCGCATCCTAGTGTCAGTACAACATCAGGATTGGTTCGCGGCCATCGACCTGAAAAACGTGTACTTTCATGTATTGATCCTTCCTCGACACAGACCCTTTCTTCAGTTTGCTTTCAAGGAACAAGCATACCAGTACAAGGTCCTCCCCTTCGGTCTGTCCCTGTCCCCTCGCATCTTTACCAAGGTCGTAGAGGCTGCCCTGGCCCCGCTAAGGGAGAAGGGCATACACATTCTCAATTATCTCGATGACTGGCTAATCAAGACCTTCAGGCAGAAGGTAGTGGCACTAGTGAAACAATTTCAGAGGCATATGGCATCCTCGGCGGCAGTTCTCCCCCTCGGGTTGATGCAAATGAGACCGCTTCAGCACTGGCTACAGACTCGAGTCATGAGGTGGGCATGGCGCACGGCACCCGGTGTGTGACCATCACGCCACAGTGCCGTCAGACTTTCAGCCATTGGTCGGACCTGGCGTTTCTATGGGCAGGTGTTCCCCTAGAGCAGGTCTCAAGGCACGTTGTGGTCATGACAGACGCATCGAACTTGGGCTGGGGCGCCGTGTGCAACAGGCAGGCAGTGTCGGGGCTCTGGACGGGGCCCCGACTCCAATGGCACATCAACTGCTTGAAGTTGCTGGCAGTATCGCTGACCCTGAGGAGGCTCCGGCCATTGATTCAGGGCAAGCATGTGTTGGTCCAAACTGACAACATGGCGACCGTAGCATACATAAACCGCCAAGGCGGCATGTCGCAACTCTCCCGCAACCTCCTCCTTTGGAGTCAGCAGACCTTGAAGTGTCTGCGGGCCACTCACCTTCCGGGCGCCCTCAACCGTGGAGCGGGAACGCAAGCATGCGTTTCCTCCTGTGAGCCTCATTGTACAGACTTTGTGCAAAGTCAGGGAGGACGAGCAGCAAGTACTGTTCGTTGCGCCATACTGGCCCAACCAGACTTGGAACTTGGATCTGATGCTCCTGACAGTAGCACCTCCCTGGCGCATTCCTCTGAGGCAGGACCTAGCAGGTCTTCCGCCAGCAGTGGTAGACACGATCACTCAGGCCAGGGCCCCCTCTACAAGGCGGCTGTATGCCTTGAAGTGGGGTCTTTTCGCTAACTGGTGTTCTTCCCATTGGGAAGACCAACAGAGATGCGCCATCAGGTCTGTGCTGTCTTTTTTTCAGGAAGGGCTGGAGAGACGGCTGTCTCCCTCTACCCTGAAAGTGAACATGGCTGCCATAGCAGCTCACCATGATACACTGGACAGCAGTCCCTCACAACAGCGCAACCTGATCAACAGGTTTCTCAAAGGCGCAAGGAGATTGAATCCTCCTAGACTGCGCCTGATTCCCTCTTGGGATCTCTCTGTGGTCCTACCTGCCCTACAGAGAGCCCCGTTTGAGCCCCTGGAGCAGGCCGAGCTCAGCATTCTGTCTCTGAAGACGGCCCTCCTGGTGGCGCTCACTTCCATCAAGAGGGTGGGGGACCTGCAGGTGCTCTCTGTTACCAATGAATGCCTGGAGTTTGGGCCAGCACACTCTCACTTGATCTTGAGACCCCGGCCCGGTTACGTGCCCAAAGTTCCCACCACTCCTTTTCGGGACCAGGTGATGAACCTACAAGTGCTCCCTTCAGAGGAGGAAGACCCAGCCTTGTCGTTGCTGTGTCCAGTTCGCACCCTGCGCATCTATCTGGACCGCACGCAAAGCTTTAGATGCTCAGAGCAGCTCTTTGTCTGTTTTGGAGGACAGCAGATGGGGAAAGCCCATCTCCAAAGTCTCCATGCAGAGGTTGGCCCATTGGATTGTGGATGCCATTTCTCTCGCATACCAGTCTCAGGACTTGCCATGCCCCTTGGGGGTCCGGGCGCACTCCACTAGAGGTGTTGCGTCCTCCTGGGCACTGGCAAGAGGGGCCTCTCTAGCAGACATATGTAGAGTTGCAGGTTGGGCTACGGTCAATACCTTTGCAAGGTTTTATAACCTACGCATAGACCCAGTTTCGACCCGAGTGTTACGCGGTAACAGCAGGTAGACCAGGCGGCCGGTTGGGTGTACCGCTTGCATTGCACCTTTCCCTTTTTCAAAGGTGATAATGTGCACTTTTTGTCCACAACATTTCCCTGTACCGGTGAACTACGGATGCCTCTTTAATTCTTTAGCACTGTCCGGAGACGAACTCGGTGGAGGAGTAACGCCACCAGGCCCAGTGCTCCTGGTATTCCCCTTTTCAGGTGAGCCCGTGTGCTTGGGCTCAGTGCTCCATGCGTGGTGATTCCCCCTTGGTAATCTCATATGATGAGTTTCCACTGTTCGGTTTCCCCCTTAGGTGAAACCTGTGTTTCCCCTCGTCAGAGCTTTCTCTGTCTCAGCCACTGTGCTGCGTACCCTCTCTGAAGATAGGGTTCTCCTGTGGTATCATTCCATATGTGTACTTCCCCGTTGGTAAGTCCATGTGAGGTATGCTCCACATGTTAACCTCCCTCCGGCAGGATGTGGTCTCCGTAGTGCTCTCCCTCCTGGAGAGGGAAGAGCACTTCCCAGCGCTATTCTAGAAAGTGCTCGGCGGGAGATTGCTTAACAGCAAATTAAGAAAGGCACCGCCGGTAGCCTACTTGGGTAAATGCCTTCTCCCCCCTTAACGGGACTAGGGAGACGCCTTACCTAACTCGCTGGAAGGTCACAACATGGTTGAGTGTTTGCTGCGAGGCACGCAGCAGCTCGCCCGTGTCCACTCTTCCGTGCCTCGTGACACGGTTCAGCGCCTGCGGCGTTTCCTATAGGAACCCCTAGTGTCACTACATCGACACAACGTCGAGTGAGTGACAGACAGGGAATGTCTTGGTTACTGATGAAAACTCTGTTCCCTGATGGAGGGAACGAGACATTGTGTCCCTCCTGCCGCGGTGCTGAACCAGCTGCTGACATGGCCGGGACACTCTATCGGCTCCTCAGTATAAATCTGAATGAATGATGTACGCCATCTCCTTTTATACCCGTATGTCCGGGGTGGAGAGTGGCATGCAAATTCCACTCGCCAATTTTCATTGGCCTTTTCTATTTTAAGCAAAGGTGATTGGGACTCTCAAGATCGAACCCCTAGTGTCACTACATCGACACAACGTCTCGTTCCCTCCATCAGGGAACAGAGGTTACATCAGTAACCAAGATGATTTCTGTGTAAAAAACCCACATTTGAAGCATGGCGGAGGCCACACATAGAGCTGCAGGAAAAAAGCAAGAAAAAAAAGCAATATACTGCAGTATATTACAGTTATACGTTATATTGCAATGGGCAAATATGCATTGGCCAAGATGTGGAGAAACATGCTTTTTCAATAAAATACAAAACATTTTCCTATCTAATGTAAAAAGAAATAACTGACAGATAAATTTTAACATGAACAGAGTTGTTAACAATAACCATCACGAAACCTCATAAGTGACTGAATTGGAATGCTCTTCATAGGCATCAACTCTGTGTTTGATGTTAGCATGTTGCTAACAACACAATACTCTAAGGGTATGTTTACACGACAACGATGTACTAAAAACGGAAAAGTTTCAAAACAATCCCCATTTACACGGATCCGCGAAAATGACTAAAATCGCTGTTTTATGCATGTCAGGCCAGTAGTTGGCGATGTCACTTTGTAAAGAAACACTACGCGCCTGTGCACATAAGCATTCTTCCACAGAGCGATGAATACAAACAATGAAAATGGCTGTCGCTGGTCGTAGTAGTGATGCAGTAAATCTACACTTTGCTGAAGAAGCGTCAATAAACTCAAAATCTTGAGCAGCACAAACACAGTCCTGTATTCCGCCATTGTAGTTTTGAATGTCTCGCGCGTTGTTTTGAAGTACTCGCGCATGCCTATAGACTGAACACATAATACGTGTGCACATGACGTCATCGTTTTCACAAATTCACGTTTTTGTATGTTTACACGGAGACAATAATGGCATCGTTTTCAAAAACTTGCACTTTGAAACCCGTTTTCAAAAATTTGCGTTTTCAGGCCCCAAACCGCTGTTGTCATGTAAATGAACAGCCAAAACGCATAAAACGTTTTCCATTTTTAGTTGAAAATGTTGTCGTGTAAACGGCCCCTTAAGCTGTGTCCAAAATCACCCCCTATCCACTAGTGCACTATTTTGGGTGTTGGCCATTTTGCAGTAGTGTTCGAATTCGTTCTCTACATCTCATTCCCTACATTTGTTCACTCATTCTTACCCACAATGCATTCTTATTTGAGTGTACATCCAGTGTTCACAGCTTCATTTCATTCCTGCAATGTGTTATTTCATGCTGGCTGTAGTGTTTTACTTTTTGACATATCAAAACTTGATTAAAAATAACAATAAAATATAGCAATCCAAAATCATACAGATAAATTGAATAATTTTATTATTTATTTATATAGATGAAATATTTGATATGGTTATTTGTTTTATTTTGCCAATAAAATGATGAGTGATTTCTTTCTTTACTAATTCACTGAGGTGATATTATTGTTAACTCAGAAGACAGCGCACAGTGGAAATTATTCAAATATTTGGTTATGACATGTACGTATTGGTCTAATAATCGGTGGATGTTGTTATTAATAACTTTAGTACTGTATTACAGTCACATGAGAGCACTATATGCAAATGTTATCTCTTCTCAACACTCAGAAATGCTGCCAAGTTTGGATGGGAGAGTGTCGAGATGGTAAAATAATAAAAATAAATACAATAATGTATGCTTGACAGATGTTTTTATTCTTGTTGGCAGTTTTTAGCTGTATTAATATTGTAATAATTATGAAAATATATATTAACGGGTTTATTTGTTGTATATACCATTTTATAAGAATAATGAGTATAATTTTTGTTGTTGTTATTATGATTATTATTATCCTACATATGTGACAAAGTTGTTTCTGCGTCATCTCCAGCGCTCTCTCTGACGTTCCGTGTATACGTCAGCATCCAAATTCACTCACTCATTTGGTTCACTCCTTGCCTGATATATGGCACTCAGAGACATCCACTATATAGGAAATACTGAATGAGTGAACAAGTGAATGATTTTGGACGCAGCTTAATAAGCATAAAAATACATAGCATAAGGTATAAGGTGAAATGACTGAACAATTTCTAGTTCTGGAAGTATTTTTCCAATTTTAATTAGGGATTTCTTAAAAACCTTTGTAAAGGAGTGCTAAGCCATGAACCAAACCAACCAGCTCTGAGGTGAATCACAACATTACAAACTTTGATCTGAAAATCAGACAAATACAAAGATACAAGACTGTGTACTAACATTAACTAATTGAGTCTTTAATGAGGGAATGAACTGCAATCCCATGAAGCACTGCAAATGATGTAATCAAATTAAAATAACAATATAACACTATAAGTTGTTGACTGTACGTATAGAAAAATATATTTTATTTTATTGCAAAATATACAAATAAATGCAAATTTATAAGTAGTTTGAAAGTGTAGGGAGAGCGACTCGATTGCATCATTCACAGTGCATCATGGGAGTGGGCGGAGCTGCAGAGCTCTTTTGGTGTGCCGTGATTTTCACCAGAAATTCCGATGTCAAACACAATTTTTTTTAAATATATAGTAGATATAACATGGACTGATGGCTTCAGGAGAAGCATACCATTGATTACATTTTATATAATGATTAAAGATTATTAATTATGTAAAGATTTTATATTAAGATAAAGCAACCCTCTACGGACACATTGGAGAAACAATCGCCATTGGCTAGTACATTTTTGTTTTTACTCACCAGACTTGTGACAACATATAAGCATAATGCAACTGAAAACTAAATTATATATATATATATATATATATATATATATATTTTACATTTTATTTTCATATTTCACTTTTGATCCTTTTAATCACATTTTAGCTTATTTATTTATTTTTGCTGGTGGGGCTTATTGAGGGTCTCATGGTCTTAATCATTGATCAACATAGATCAGCAGCATTAGGTAGCCCGATTGGACTAAATATCACATTATGCGGGCAGATTATATTTTGTTCACAACAAGACGAGACTGAATCCAGCTTCTTAATCGCTGGTTTCATTTTAAGTAAAAGGATCGCAGTGCTCGAGTTCTTATTTGTCACTACACAACTCAGTCTCTAGCGAGTAAAATCTCAATATTTACTCGCCAGTGGCTAATAAAATACATATTTTAGTCGCATAGTGTGAAATTTGGTCGCATATGCAACCATATGCGTTATGGCTGGGGGATATATCGAATATTAACGATATAAATGAGATAAATTTGCTTACGATGTCAAATTGACCAATATCGTGAATATCGCAATGATTTTAATGTGCTTTCATTTGGCCATTAAGTTTCATAAAAAGTAGACTAATTTCATGATCCTTCAGGGCTGCACATTTGAACAAAATAACATAAAAATGGCAAGTTGGTCATATGTGATTATTAATCCACACAAGGCTGTGTTTTTAAGACAGATAAACATGGTCTGTGTGTGATTCAGAACTTACCGGTGATGCGCTGATCTGTTTGCACACGCATGGCGGCGCTCTCAAATCAGTTCACGTGCATTGTGAAATCAAAGTAATGCAGGTTCAAGCATTCACACAATTCCAAACATTAGTAACTGCTACATGTTATTACACAAATCTACAAACACGGCACAGAATAACAGAAAAGGAGGAGATTACAGCGTTTCAGAAAAACGTGTAACATTGTAAACTGTCAACATACACATTGCCTTTTCTGTGTTGAAATAAAAGCTCCTTATGAGGGGCCAGGGTAGCTCAGTGAGTAAAGATGCTGACTACCACACATGCAGTCGCGAGTTTGAATCCAGGGCATGCTGAGTGACTCCAGCCAGGTCTCCTAAGCAACCAAATTGGCCCGGTTGCTAGGGAGGGTAGAGTCACGTGGGGTAACCCCCTCGTGGTCGCTATAATGTGGTTCTCACTCTCGGTGTGGCACGTAGTGAGTTGTGCGTGGATGTCATAGAGAACAGCGTGAAGGCTCCACACACGCTATGTCTCTGCGGTAACACGCTCAACAAGCCACGTGATAAGATGCACGGATTGACGGTCTCAGATGCGGAGGCAACTGAGATTCATCCTCTGCCACCCAGATTGAGGTGAGTCACTACGCCACTACAAGGACTTAGAGCGCATTGGGAACTGGGCATTCCAAATTAAAACAACAACAAAAAAAGCTCCTTATGAAGTTGAAGTGAATACGACAGTGCTTTTGGTTTGAAAATAAAGTCCCCAGGTGAAGTAAACAGGGCAGAAATAAAATAGGCCTAATTTTGTATAACGTAACTCTAATAATCAGAATAATAATGATAATTCAGCATTATATTATAATAATAAACCTGACATGTCCCACAGTAATAATTTAGTCATTACTACTTCGTCAAAGCTCGCAAATTCTCACCACGAGGCGTTATCCCCACTTGTTCCAGTTCTATGGCCTCCAGATTTGGAGCTCCGTGTGAATGTAATTGTGATAATTGTGAATGAACGTGCATGCGTGCTCTATATACGAATGTTTGGAATTCACTACATTCACATGGTTTACTAACAAATCGGGGGAATACGATGGTTCGTGAATACGGCAGAAAGTTTTCTGGAAGCTCCATTTATGAGTAAATTCTTCCCATTTATTTCGTATATTTAGAAAATGTTCATAAATGAGGCCCATTGTTGTTGTAGCGCCTCTAGTGTTCATTCACCAGGAAACTGTTGCGACACGTACAATGAGCCACGTAAAAATCATTTTGCAAAAATGTAGCTATAGTAACGTGATTCTGTGAGACCAGGTTGATATTTTTTCACATATGGACACAAACTGATACATGTAATATCAATATATTGACCAACCCTCTTACAGTAACATCAGTGCTAACCTATACACCCTCATGTACTTGAATCAAAAAAGTGTGTACTAGTCAGAGGACCTCAAGGCCGAGATTGTTTGCTTCTGAAGAATTCATGCAGCATTCATCACTCACTATGATCATATGCAGATCAAGCAGATTTACTGGCTCCATCAGCGTACAGTATATGGCACCATAATCCACTGTAATGATCACCCATAAGAATGTACAACATTACTGTAAAACACGCTTACAGTATGGTAACATCATTCACACTGTAATTAACTAGCAGACCTGAACTGCAGACAAGCTCTCAGGTTACATTACAATGTAATTACATGTCACATGGCCCTGAGCGCTCGGCTATAAAAAGAAAGCCAAGCCTGTCCTTTCTCTAATTGAACCTGATAACATTTTCAGAGGAAAAAAGGCTTATTATGATGGGCAGAATTCCCCTTTCCCTCCCTGTTCTGCTGGTATCAGTTTCTCCAAAATTTATCTCCAAGGCTTAGAGCCACGCCAGACACTGTACACATGCAGCTGAGAGTGCTCAGGAAAAGCCTGGCCTTATACCCCATCTACCCATCTCTCTCTTTCTCTCTTGGTCTAATATTATCCCATCAGCCTGTAAGAGCATGCCCTGACTTAATCTCAGCTGGTCTGTCAGCTATATAATCTGACTATAAATCATGATTGGTGGTATCTATGTTCCCCAGGCAGTTGTTAGCGGTGGATGGTGGGTATGGGCAAATAGTCTCACATAGTTAGACTTCTGACTATCGACATTAGGTCTGGTCCATTTTGCAGCTAATTCTGTCCACTAAGACAGGAAGAGACCGTTTGACCAGCTCAGTTTGTTTTTATGTGCCGTTTTGGGGAAGGTAAATCTGAAATTGGTGATACCCCAATAATAGACTGTCATGTTCCGTAAACGCTCATACAAAAATATTAACAGAATTAGAAAATGTCTGTGGACTTTGTTTACAGAAATTTCTGTCTGTCCAAAATTAATAAGCACTAAATACTTGGATACAGTTTACTTGCCTCAAACAAAATATGTGCAAACTTCAGCAACTCCTCTGAAGTGCTCATTGTAGCTGCCCGGTACTATTTAAACACTGACTTTGTTTCCCAGTTTTTTTGGCATAAAGTTGCATAAATCTAGCCAGTCCGTTTGGAATGGGTGATTTCAGCCAGCTCTTGCCATTTTTGTGTGCAGTATGCATCAAATGGTCAGTGAACACTGTTGGTAGTCCATATGTGGCTAGTACTATGGACCAGAGGACTTATATTTGTACTGTGTACAGTGTTTACAGTAGATCAAATTAGTAGTTTGTTGTATAAAATCCTCTGTTGAATGCCCAAATTGCACCTAGTAAAAGGACAATTCGGTGTCAACTCAACCCCAACTCTTTTTACAGTACATATTAGTGTCGTCACGGTACCAAAATTTCAGTAGTCTGTACCGATACCAGTGAAATTTCACGGTTCTCGATACCGATTTCGATACCACAGCAAAAATATGCTAATATTATAATGTGCTATTGAACACACCAGTTTAGTTATTTTATTTATTTAATAATTATAGTTTAATAATTATTATTATTTTCCAGAACTTTCCAGAACATTTTTTAAAGTTTAATTTCATCAAAATCAAAATTATTAAAACTTTTAACAACTGAAAATAGAACTTTTCAACATGTCATTGAATTTTTTTTTTTTTGCCAAACTTTTATTCAACAGCTGTCTTACTTGTGATATTTTGATTCATTATTATTATTATTATTATTATTACAGTGAATATTACATTTTACTATACAGTTGTAATACATTTTTATTCAATTTCTTCAATTTCAAGCATCTAGATTTATTTTGAATCATGCTTTTATTATGATGTGTGTTTTTTGCCGGAAGCTTCACTGTTCCGGATAAACAGTTCTCGTCACGGCCCAGTGTGATCATTGAAGACTTCGAAGTCATGTCTGAAATTTACACTGAGTCTGACAAATGAAATGTAGCACACAGTTTTTAAGTGTTTGTATTTTAGTACAAAATACAATAATTTTGTTCTTTTGACAACACTAGTGTGTGTGTGTATATATATATATATATATATATATATATATATATATATATATATATATATATATATATATATATATATATATATAAATATATATAAATATATATATATAAATATATATAAATATACATATACACACTAGAGGTCGACCGATAATGGATTTTGCTGATAACGATAACTAATGAGAGGTGATGAGAAAGGCCGATAACAGATTAATAGGCTGATAGTTTTTAAAATGTATTTATAAAATGTCAAAAAAATGTATCCTTTCCTTACTATGTCGGGCACAGACAAAGAGTCCTAAATGAATAAAATCCCAGATGCAGTTCATTATTCATCCAAAATCCCCAAAATAACCAGAAAAAATTAAGATTTGGTGCATAACGTGGGACTTTTTAAATATAAACAAGCCCGAAACAAACCAGGAACTCTTATTTTGAAATTACAAAACGATGAAAAAACTATCTGCAACTATTGCCATAGATTTGTGCCAATAACGATAGTTCCAAAAAGCAACTATCGTCACCGATTAATCAGTAAAACCGATATATCGGTCTACCTCTAATATATACTGTATATAATTTCTTTACTGGTGAAAGACAAACATTAATGATGATGAAAGCCAAAATATTAAATGCCGTGGATCAATATTTACTGTGTAATCCTTTGTTTTGTAGATGGGGGTCAAAATGACAATAGTCGCCTTTGATTTTGGAACAAAATATATGTTTAAAAAATAACATTAGAAAGGTGTCAGCATCATGATTTGTTTTTACGCAGAGATAGGTTGGTCTATTACTAAAATCAGTTGACTTTTGCACCACTTGTTGCATATGCCAATGGTTAGCTGACGTTAAGTACACAGTCTTGTATCTTTGTCTTTTCGTCAAACTTTCAAATTCTTTTTTGCTTCAAATCAAAGTTTGCAATGTTGTGAGCTGGTTGGTTTGGTTCATGGTGCACAACTCTTTTATGAATGATTTTATTCAATCCCGATGGAAAAAATGAATGGGAAAGATACTTCCTGAACTGAGACGCCACTGTTGCGCTCAATAGACCTTTTTCAGACTCCGGGTTTTGGAAAGTTGAAGTAAAAGATTGCAGGGTAAACTTCGACAGCTGTGAATCGGAGACCACAGCAAATATTATTTTCACTTATTCATTTGCTCCAACAGCAGGCGAAAAAATCCACTATTACTTTTCAATGACTTTCCAGAAGAGGAAAAAAATAGAGAGTGGTGGATTAAGAGAGTAAATTGGGAGAAGATGCCAAATGTACTGTCACTCTCTCAGCAGCTGTAATAGAAACCCCCTCACAGCTGTGGTAACAAATTTTTTCAAACTAATTCCATGGTAATAAAGCATGATGTTATACATTTACACTCAATATTTTTAAAATTGCTAATATAAAAAGTTTGCTAGATTTACGCTGCCAAATAAGGCGGAAACGTGTCATCACAGTCCGTGAAAAAGGTCTATTCAGAAGCAACATTTCGATTTCGATCATGTTGGTAATTTCTGCACCACTGTTGTCACCAAACGGCATTGCAAGAATAATGACTGTTTTCAAACCGGTTTGCTGAACATATTCCCCATCTCCTCAAGAAACAGGTAGTCCCGCCCCCAAACTCACGTTGTTGGTCAATGTTGCTGTGTCAGGTTGTTTGGGATGCTCAAACAAACAGAGTAATGTTTTGAAAGAGCCGCATGTAAATGTCAACAGTGTTTAAACTTTTATGGTGACATCAACTTACAAAATGGCTTACTAATAGTTTTCTGTGTACAGCATTAAGATACGAGAAAGAATTTGAACATTGAAAAATACACACATCACCTCATTTTCATCAAAATGCTAACATAAGATCACCCCACTGTTTTCCCTTCTTCATTTTCCTCTCTGCCTTTCTCTCTTCTTGAGCTCTATTCCTCTTCTCTCAGCACTCTGAGACATGCTGTTGATATTTGAGTTGGATTCAAGCCATACAGTACAGCACCACTGTAACATTAACTCCTTCCAGCCCTCAGGCAGACTACTTCCTGTCAAACAGGACCCACAAAACCACTGTGACACTCACAGCTTCTGCTCTTCCACACCAATAATGCCTTTGCTTTCCTATCAATTTGCTGCTAATTTGCCACATGTCCTCAGTAAAACAGCCCTCAGAATGGTGTAGCTCTGGAGTGTTTTCGTTCCTTTTTTTTTTTTTTTTTTTTGTCTTTTCTGTTGCTTGCACTGCTGGATTCCAGCGCGCTCCACATATAGAGTTTTGGTTGTGGAGGGAGCGTGGCTTCATTCTTGCGGTCAGTCGTGTGGTGTTCAGCGATGAAACGGGCAGATGTACGCAGTCACACTTGGTGAAAAGCACACAGACTCTCACTGCTGCTCATAGCTAAACAGACTGCTGCCTGCTGAAGAGGTCATGTGGATGTTTGGTTGGGTTGGCACTATTGTTAAAGGAATATTCCTTGTTCAGTACAAGTTAAATTCTATGGACAGCATCTGTGGCAAAATGTTAATTACCACAGAAAATAGTTAAAAAAAAATAAATAATAGAAATAAATAATAAATAATAAAAAATTATGGCCGAGGACTTTGCGTGTGCAAACACACATCCACATACGTGCTCATCTAAAGGACTGGGATGCTCTTGAACACTTAATATTTCTGTATTTTGTAGTCTAATCCATTCATTTCCAATGGCCGGTCATTTTTGACCAGTAACACAACAGTTGCAACAAAGTGAAATAAAACCAATGAAATTTAAAGAAAATGGTCTAGATTTTTTTGTTTTCAAACACCATATGTGAACATGACCAGAACACAACATAAGGGTAAATGAAAATTATTTAAAAAAATGTATATAAAAGATTTTTATATGGTTTAATTTTTGAATACACTCTAGAATACATGTGAATTAGCAGTGCCTACATTTAATCAATTTTAATGAGTGTTTGTCAGCACTCTAACAGAAATCAAATTTAATAGGATTATCTCCTATTTCATTGCTTTTTTTACCCAATTCATCTGCAGTGTCTCGCAATAGGTGAAAACACATTTACTGAGTCTCTTACTGAGGACATAGAAGAAATCAATGTTTTTCTTGAAAAAGAAAATCATATCCTGCTTTGAAAACTCACACAATTTTTGTTGAGATGCTTATTTACAAGAAAGAAAGTGAAAATCAATCAAATATTAATAATAAATTCAAACTAATACACCTAATGTTAATCTTTCCATCAAATGAGCTCAATTATAAAGTCAGACGTGTTTAACAACCAAGGGGAGGAAGTTGTCGTGACCAAACCCCAAAACATTTTGGTAACTCTGAAAAGCCCAGTGTGTCCACTTTAAGAGACACTTAAATGTTTTTCATACTGGGCATGTTTGCTGCGGTCCGAATCTTAGAGCGTTTGTTCGCGGCGCCCCCTGCAGTGTTGGTCTGATTTCAGACTCATTATGATTCCGTCGATCCCCGGTGCTTTTACGTCATCAACTCACGTCATCACAAATGTGCACATGAATGGAGAACACAACGTGGGTCGCTATATTTGTGTGTTTTTAATTAATTTGGTGTCATTATGCACACCAGGGTGAATGACACTTGCACCTCTGTGCGTCGCATTCCGTAATTCAGCAGATGTGCATGTCCAGGAGAAGACAAATATATCTGATGCTCACAAACTATCTTTTTTGAGAACACAGCTCGTTGCATGCTCACTCACGCATGTATATAAAAGGCACATCAACTCTTCTGTGTCCCACAACGTTCCCCTGACACTCATGGTGCACATGTGTGTGTTTGTTTTTATGCAACTGATGATGTCATCATGCTTTAAATCAGCAAAAACGCATGTTATTAAGTTATTTTACTTCCTGAGCAAGTGTGGACCCCAGTACAGGTTGCTTTCTTACACATGTGAACCGCGCCACAGTTCCGCTGCAACCGAATTCAGATCACCTCCTACAGGTAGTGTAGGGTTCAGTACCACGGTCCGCTCCCCGGTCCACAAAACAGCTTTCACGTTGCCAATTTTTCATGTGACCCATGCTCTTTTTCAGACTAAAGTGCCAGGGTGAACACAGTCAGAAAACACAGCTACTTTTGAATGGTTATCTATAGAGAAACATGCTTTTTGCCATTATAGGGTGTAGTTCCAGCAGGGGCTAGCGCGGACCAACTAACCAGCCAATTCCTGAGTCCCTGGTTGAAAGCAATGGGCTAACCAACTGTGTTGCTAAACGGATGCAGGGCACAAGCGCCTTGGGAGTGAGAACGGGTTGCTATGCAGCAAAGCAATAATGTTAAAATGCACACTTGTTAGAAGAATCGCCACAAGACTTCAACATTATACAAGTTAACATGGGACTGGAGTGACATAATCACTTACTAACCATTGTTCAAAGGTATTTCCAGACTTACAACTTCAGTGTTGTGACTGCATAACACTGCCGACACAAGGATACCAAAAAGGGACTGTTATCATGGAGCATGGAGCAAAGTCCACTAAGAGTTCATCCAAATAGAAAAGTCATAAAAATTTACCATTTAGACAACTTTGCAGCTCAAGTAAAAAACGTGTAGCCTAATAGTTCAGGAAAGTGCTTTAACAAAAATGTGAGTTTTACATTTCTGCTTTTAAACTTTCTGGATGTGCATTACTGTAACTGAATATTTATAAAAAATGCCTTTGATGTCACACCTCAGGATAGTCTCTGGTGAAGGGTTTGGGATTGTGTGTGTTCTGGTGCCATCAACCAGTGTTGTCATGATGTCAATTTCCTGAGGCTGCGCGCAGATCGCATACTTCCAAAAATATTATAATAATAAGTAATAGTGAAATATAATAATTTATGCATAAGCTGTGTGGGTATATTTTGCAATATTGACACATTATATCTTACATATCCTTTGCATTGTTGTTTTTGAAAGTGTTAATTTCCTTTTGCATTTCAGCTGATGGCTTCTTTGTTGTCTATGCAAATGGACCCATAATATTATGCCAGTTGAGTCAACATTATTCAGGCATGTCTGTTCAGTGAAGATGCATGTAATATGCAAATGTTTGTAAACAAATATCACATAGAGCCATCTGGCCACAGGCCAATTAAATTTCCCCATAATTACCAATGCACACGAGCTGTTTATATGTCTGTTGTTGTTTTTTTTCTTCTTGTCAAACCAATGGCGTGTCTCATATTTTGCCTGCAGATGCGTAACTGACTTTGTGTTCTGATTGATTCATTATGTTGGGAAGGCAAGGGAGCCAACGAAAACAAAACTCAGTCCATAGACACCTCAAAACATATTGATGAATACCAGTGTGAGGCTCTCACTGAATTGATGTAAATTGGGCATAACAAGACAGATGTGTCGCTGTAAATGAGTCGAACGCTGCTTGCTGTGTGGCGTCATCCTCGTCCTCCTCTTCACTGGATAGAGACCCGCAGGGCCTATCAACATCCACAACATTATGAAGGGGACAGTGAGAAAGGGAGATTAAATAGGATGCTGTGTGATTTCAAGCTGTTTTCAGACACGTCGTTGCTTTTTGTTTAATAAGGCAATTACAGTGTTTGTAAGGCAGCACTGTATGGATATTACTCAGTCATTCTGGTTAGGGTTTGTTGAAATCCTCTAGAGTCTTGAGCTGCTTCATGTACAGACTCCATTCTAGTTTTACTAGTCAAGGAACCACCCAGAGAAGTAGTCGACTATTCGGTTACTCGGCGGGTCAAAGTGTACCATATTTAAATGACTCGGACGTTGTCAACCAATTTTTTCCCCGCTATTTGACACATTTTAAAAACACTGACAGATCATTTCAAATAATGTCTGTTATTTTGACAAAAATACAAGAAAACCATTTAACCATAGCATGTCTACTTTCAAAGATATTTTTCAGCGCAACAGATGCGGGTTAGAAATGAAAACATGCATACTGTTTGCAGTGTTTAGAGCGCGGTTCCCTCTTTCATATTTTTAAATGCAAAGTTCTCTGTTTTCACTGTATTTACACTGTAGCATCATTTCAAATATGTTTCACTGCAAAAATATTATTTTCAATACAAGTATTTTTGTCTTGTTTTCCAATAAAAATATCTAAACGTCCTTAAAACAAGATGAATTTACTTGGGAAGCAAAACTGCGTAAGGTATCAAGACTTGTTTTCATAGAATATGTCTTGAATTAAACTTACACAAAAAACTGTTTGCCAGTGGGGGAAGAAAAAAATGCTTACATTAATCTTGAATTAAGCTTTTTTTCTTACCCCATTGGCAAAAAATGTGCTTATCAAATAAATGCATTTTGTTTTAAGGATGTTAAGATATTTTTATTGGAAGATACTAATCGCGACCACGAGGAGGTTACCCCATGTGACTTACACTGATCGAAAGTTTAGCATTCAAAATGTAACCGACCTTATAATATTTGCATACCGAATTGTGATTGGTCTTGTTTTCCTTGTATGTACTGTATTTAAGCACATTTTACACTTCACAGTGATTATTTTTGTGTGTAAGCGACAGGAAACATGACGTGGCAGTGATGACAGTGGAAAAGCGGCTCTGATGCAGCATTTCATTTACACAGAACCAAAGCCAAAGGTCACGGTCACACAATTTTCGGTAGAAAACTCCATTTTCCGTTTCCTACGCACATTTTCAAAAGTCCATTTTCTGTGAAGGAAAGCACTGTTCCTGTGTGGATGAGAGGTGTAAACATAGCAAAATCAATGTGTTTTCAGTCAAAAACAATAGTGTAGACGTGACTTAATTCTGCGTTCATCTCATGTCGGAATTAAAGTTATTACAAGATGGCAAGTCTGAGATTCTACTCGGAGCTGTTCACATCCTGGGACCTCAGAATTTATTTATTTTGATGGCAACACGCATAATGTCAAAACAACTTGTATTACAGTGAACTATTTATCAATATATTCATTCATTAATTCACCTCTATATTCTCATGGAAAATGTTTAAGAACAGGAAACAATGGCATAATAAAATGGCATATCAAACATGAATATGTGTTCACTACATTGAGGCTGCTTCAACATTGGATCTTTTTACATGATGTCATGACTGTCAAGACAGCTTTCATAGAATTCAGAGTTTAAAACTTGTAATCACGAGTTCTATGAAGAAATGGACACTTTTTAAAAGTCAGAAGCTGTGTTCCAAATGACACACTATACACTGTGCACTTACAAAATGTACTATGCACTCAGCCATGTAGTGTATGGATTTTCAAAGTGTACAGGTGCATCTCAATAAATTAGAATGTCGTGGAAAAGTTCATTTATTTCAGTAATTCAACTCAAATTGTGACACTCGTGTATTAAATAAATTCAATGCACACAAACTGAAGTAGTTTAAGTCTTTGGTTCTTTTAATTGTGATGATTTTGGCTCACATTTAACAAAAACCCACCAATTCACTATCTCAAAAAATTAGAATATGGTGACATGACAATCAGCAAAATGGTCTCTCAGTTTGGTTCACTAGGCTACACAGTCATGGGGAAGACTGCTGATCTGACAGTTGTCCAGAAGACAATCATTGACACACTTCACAAGGAGGGTAAGCCACAAACATTCATTGCCAAAGAAGCTGGCTGTTCACAGAGTGCTGTATCCAAGCATGTTAACAGAAAGTTGAGTGGAAGGAAAAAGTGTGGAAGAGAAAGATGCACGACCAACCAAGAGAACCGCAGCCTTATGAGGATTGTCAAGCAAAATCGATTCAAGAATTTGGGTGAACTTCACAAGGAATGGACTGAGGCTGGGGTCAAGGCATCAAGAGCCACCACACACAGACGTGTCAAGGAATTTGGCTACAGTTGTCGTATTCCTCTTGTTAAGCCACTCCTGAACCACAGACAACGTCAGGGGCGTCTTACCTGGGCTAAGGAGAAGAAGAACTGGACTGTTGCCCAGTGGTCAAGTCATCTTTTCAGATGAGAGCAAGTTTTGTATTTCATTTGGAAACCAAGGTCCTAGAGTCTGGAGGAAGGGTGGAGAAGCTCATAGCCCAAGTTGCTTGAAGTCCAGTGTTACGTTTCCACAGTCTGTGATGATTTGGGGTGCAATGTCATCTGCTGGTGTTGGTCCATTGTGTTTTTTGAAAAAAAAAGTCACTGCACCCGTTTACCAAGAAATTTTGGAGCACTTCATGCTTCCTTCTGCTGACCAGCTTTTTAAAGATGCTGATTTCATTTTCCAGCAGGATTTGGCACCTGCCCACACTGCCAAAAGCACCAAAAGTTGGTTAAATGACCATGGTGTTGGTGTGCTTGACTGGCCAGCAAACTCACCAGACCTGAACCCCATAGAGAATCTATGGGGTATTGTCAAGAGGAAAATGAGAAACAAGAGACCAAAAAATGCAGATGAGCTGAAGGCCACTGTCAAAGAAACCTGGGCTTCCATACCACCTCGGCAGTGCCACAAACTGATCACCTCCATGCCACGCCGAATTGAGGCAGTAATTAAAGCAAAAGGAGCTCCTACCAAGTATTGAGTACATATTCAGTAAATGAACATACTTTCCAGAAGGCCAACAATTCACTAAAATGTTTTTTTTATTGGTCTTATGTTGTATTCTAATTTTTTGAGATAGTGAATTGGTGGGTTTTTGTTAAATGTGAGCCAAAATCATCACAATTAAAAGAACCAAAGACTTAAACTACTTCAGTCTGTGTGCATTGAATTTAATTAATACACGAGTTTCACAATTTGAGTTGAATTACTGAAATAAATGAACTTTTCCACGGCATTCTAATTTATTGAGATGCACCTGTAGTATCGCCCCAGTTGGAACACTTAACGTTTTTTACTACACCATAGTTAACAGCTGACGGAAGTGACGTTTCAAACCCAAGTGTTGTGTCGCTGCTAGCTTTAGCATGCTATCCACCCTCAGTTCAATACGTATATCTCAATAATATACATATTCACACAGCATGATATAATGGTAAAGCTTTTAACTCACTTTTGTAAGGTGCTGTCTTTACACAAGTGTCGCTAGTTGTCATATTCTCCATTATTTACAATTATTTTGCCAGATCACCATTGCTGCCGGTAACTCCGCCCTTTCCACTATTTACAGCAAGCCGCGTGCGCTGAGTGCACGAAGTGTCCAACATTCCACACTCCATTTTGACGGTTGAAAAAGTGCATCATACAGGTAAAAATACACGTCTTTTTGCTGCATTTTCAGTGTAAACGTACTACTCGCACTACTTACACTACAAAATGGTGTAGAATAGTGCAGAATTGTGCAGTTTGGGACACACCTAGAATGTTGTAATTAGGGTCATTTTGACATGATGTGAACACACCATAAAGCCTAAACTTGCCTGTAACTTTACCACAATTCTTGTTCCATTTAAAAATAAAAAAATAAATAAAAATAGGAATTATTTTCATGACATTTAGTTCTGTTCGGTTCTTGACCATCTGCAATGCAGAACACTGTGAAAATATCCAATATAGCCTATGCATCAAAGCCACCTTTGCCTTTGTCATGACAGTTGTAATACAGTTAATAAATGACTGTGGAACAATAATGAGAATCATTGAGAAAAATGGGAATTACAAACTAACTAGTACTTTGCCTTAAGTAACGTCCTGGTTACTTTCGTAACCTCCGTTCCCTGATGGAGGGTGGTCTGGGGGTGGTCTCGTGACTCAAGTCTGAAGCCAGTGTTGAAGCGGTCTCATATGCATCAACCCGCCGCCGAGGACACCATATGCCCCAGGAGCCTCTGAAATTGTTTCAGTGGGACCGCCGTTCTCCGCCTGAATGCCTTCAGACAGTTCAGCACCGACTGCGCGCGCTTGCTTGTGAGGCGCGCCATCATAGAGACTGAGTCTAACTCCATGCTGAGAAAAGAGATGCTCTATACCGGGGAGAGCTTGCTCTTTTCCCAGTTGACCCAAAGCCCCAGCCGGCTGAGGTGGCTGAGCACCAAGTCTCTGTGCGCACACAACAAATCCCAAGAGTGAGCTAGAATCAGACAGTCATCGAGATGACTTGAGGATGCAGACACCCACTTCCCTTAGCGGAGCAAGGGCTGCCTCTGCGACTTTCGTGAAGCGCGAGGTGACAGGGACAGACCGAAGGGGAGGACCTTGTACTGGTACACCCGGCCCTCGAAAGCAAACTGCAGGAAGGGCCTGTGTCGAGGTAAAACCGAGATGTGGAAGTACGCGTCCTTCAGGTCTACCGCCGTGAACCAATCTTGATGCCGGACGCTCGCTCAAATGCGTTTTTGCATCAGCATCTTGAATGGGAGTCTGTGCAAGGCCCGGTTCAGTACTCGCAGGTCCAAGATTGGCCGCAACCCACCGTCTTTCTTTGGTATGATGAAGTAGGAGCTGTAAAACCCCTTCTTCATCTTGGCAGGAGGGACAGGCTCTATCTCCGCACACAAGACAGCGGCGTTCTGGCCCATCACTGAGGTGAAGTGGATGCCATTGAACCTGGGTGGACGCCTGGCGAACTGAATCACGTAGCCGAGTCGGACGGTCCTGGTCAGCCACCGTGACGGGTTGGGGAGCGCAAGCCATGCCCCAAAGCTCCGGGCGAGGGGGACCAAGGGAACAATCGCGTCGGATGTACCGGTGGGTGGGGCCTCGCGACGAGGCAGAGCCTGAGGCGCCACGTTGGGGGGACTTGAGCCCCGAACTCGTGACCATGCTGAGTCTGGGGACATCGAAGCACTTACCTGGCTCCGTGAACCTGGCAGCCCCACCGTCGAGGGTAGTGAGAGTGGAGGAGCCAACAAATCGGGTCCGGGCAGTGAAAGGTGCCCGCCATGATCTTGTGAGCTCATCATGCACCTTCGTGAAGAAAGGAACCGGGGCGGGGTGCGGCCGTGAGCGGTGCTCTGAGCCCAGGAACTAATCGTCGAGCTGTGAGGGTTAAGGGGGGAGTGGAGGGTTCCACTCCAGCCCGACGCTCGCAGCCGCCCGGGCAAGCATGGCCGCCAGCTCCACGTCAGCCTGTCCACAGTCCCTCCCAAGGGTGGGAGCCCAGTCGAGTCCTCAGCGTCAGACTGGATGAGCCCGCTCTCCATTGCTGTGATCGAGAGCTCATCCACTTCGTGAGCGCCAAATGAGATCGTGAAATCGCCGTGAGACGAGCCGGCGGTCTCATCCCAGAACTCAACCGGGGCAAACGAGCGTGCTGGGGAATGGGAGGTCCGTGGGGGGGTTTCCCAACAGAGAAGCTCCCATTGAGGTCCCCAAATTGCCCCCAGTGCTAACTGACGCGGCCTCAAACCCGTAGGTAGAAGGACCGCGGCAGGGAGCCACTGGGGTGGCTTTCCCTCTGAGGAAGGAAAGCTGCGACCACAATGTTGCCATGGTCATGTTCTCGCAGTGAGGACATGACCCGTCCATGGACGCCGTCTCCGTGTGGGCAGCCGTCGGAAGCGGAGAGATAACGACCGCAACCAGGAATTAAACACAAATGGAAAGGCATCTTTAAAAAGATGCTGTCCATGAGTGCCACTCTTTTAGAAGGGAAATATACTCTTTTAGAGGAAGAGTATACTCTTTTAGGCTGCTGAAGAGCCCAGGGGCGTTCTCTGCACTCCACCTGTGCAAGAAGGGAGAAGCCGCTGTAATGTGCCATAAATCCAACAGCTTTTCGAGGTGAATGGATTGGCTGGTAATACAGCTCGCTGAGCACAACCGCTCGGCTCCGAAGAGAAAATCTGAATGAGTGGTTGCAAGCTCTTTTTATACCCGTATGTCCGGGGGAGTAGCATGCAAATTCCAATCGCCAATTCCCATTGGCCTTTTCTCAAAGATCAGAGGTGTTTGGGGCTCCCAAGGGTCACTAGTGTCACTACATCGACACAACGTCGAGTGAGTGACAGATAGGGAATTTGCTATAATTCAGACAATACTTCATTTTCCCTGTGTAATAAAAGTTAACAGATATATTGAAGTTTCTATGAAAGTGTCGCAGCACTCATGTCAAGAAAATAATATAGCCTCATCACCATGGTTATGCTGTCACACATGCACAAACTGTTGTAACTATGCCGAGCATGCCGTGTTATGCATAACACGCCTTTCCATTTTTAACGCAATTAACCGAAGTGTAATAAATGTATTAAAAAAAGCAAGCCTAAAGACCAAAATGGCCAGAAAGGTTGTGGTGTGTCCTGTCCGTTCCAGATGTGGAGCACCCTTCTCACTGGTGACATTTGCATGATCCAGCTGGATCAACCTCCAAATATTCCTGGCGAAACAGACGGGTACTGTAAATTACAGAGTAAGTCTTTTTGTCCTTCTCAGGGAGCTTTTTTAAAAACAACTTCTTTTTAATGGGACATAATCAATGCATGGTAAAGCGAACCCCAGAGTCGCCCTCGCACATGTGAAAATGTGTCACGAAATGTATCACTCCGTGATGTTCGGTACACCCACCACACAGCTTTCAATAGTGCCTTCATCAAATTCCCTGCCATAATTCATTTTCAAACTCCCATTAACTCTGCCGCCTCACACACATCTCTGACAGAAACCACAGCAACCCACGAGAAGTCGTGCAATTCAACACTGACAAATTGCTGCTAAAAGTTTGGCACAATAGCAAAAGTGTTTTTTCTTTCTATCAGTCTTTGTGTCAGGCGATGCTTTTTTGTGATCATGCTCCATGTTTGACATATCTGTGGCATTTTACGCAAAGCTGTGAACATCTTCCTCTGCATTGTTAACTGCAGTTTGCATGTTTCTCATCTCTGTCTACTTTTGTGATGCCTGGGCACAACGCAGTCTTGTGTAGTAAACCCACGTCATATCTCAAAATGAATTTGACAGGAGATAAAATCAGCAACGGTTCTGTCCACACGCACTCATTGTTCTGTAATTGTTTTGTAATTGATATGGTAATTAATTTGTGAATGTTGATTTCTCAGGGGAATTTCGTAAGAGGACAAACAGATCTTTGAGTGAAATGTTTTTGGAGATGCTCGGTTGAGGAGGTGAATGATTGTCACAAAACTTTTCTTTCACCTACTCGCAGATACATGAATATCAGCATTACGAAACCAAGTCTTCTGTAACTCTTTTGTATGAGTTAGTTTATGTACAAACTCTGTTCACTCTTGGTAGACTGGAGTTTTTGCTTTGTTTATTTGTATGTTATTCTGATGCTTTGTCAGTGTCAACGGGTAGCTGACGCTTAAAGGGATAGTTCACCCAAAAATGGAAAATTAATTTACTCACACTCATGCCATCCAAGATGTGTATGACTTTCTTCTGCTGAACACAAATGAAGATTTTTAGAAGAATATCTCTGCTCTGTAGGGCCATACAATTTAACTGAATGGTGACCAGAAGTTTGAAGCTCCAAAAATCACATAAAGGCAGCATAGAAGTAATCAATATGACTGCAGGCTTAATGAGCTCCCAGTGTTGACATTATGATATAGCTGAATTCTTGTCTGCACGTCTGTCTGGGGGATTGATAAATGCCCTAAAAAGGTTAACTCTCTGACCTCTGACATTTCTATGCATGTCTTCAGAGAGACGAGAGGCAGCTGTCACTGCTAATGGAAAGGGATGCTTGTCTTTTTGCACAAAGTTTTTGGGTCTTTACTGCTTTAGAGAGAAGTGAAGCATTTTTCACTTTCATTAGTGGTATTTGTTAACACGAGCATCACTGTTATTATTGTGCACTAAGAATTAAAATTTGGCACATAATTCATCCCACACTGTGGTACAGACATTAATGATACCTCAAATCGTGTGTTTCGATGAGGAGAGGTGTGCTGTTACTTTACTAAGAGGTCAGAATTATGAATTTAGTCTATGGGACGATATAAATATCTGAAGATCATTGAGACTTGGAGTGGGCTCTATTGATTTGGCCAATAAGCAACTTTGGGTTTGATCAAATGTCTCAGTAACTTTGGTTTGACCTCTTCCCATGATGGTTTTGTTTCTCACAGAGAAGATAAATTTAGCTGGATAAAACAGAGGCATTTCTGTGTGAAAATGCATGAGGAATGTTGTAGTTAGCCTCTGCTCTCCATTTGCCTTGAGATATTTCACAATTCTGCATTCTTTTGTGCAAAGTCTCATGAACTAATAGACAGAAGCTTTGATCATGTTGTGGATTTGAAGGAACAGTGTACAATTTCACTGTGTTTGGGTGAAAGCAAAAAGCAAACCGTATAAGCAAAAAATCCTATAGTGATATCCTTGAAATTTTGGGCATAATGACGATATAACCTACACATTCTGATGGAAAGTGATTCAAAAACTTCTGAAAAAATCATTATAATTCATTTTTCATTTAAAATGATGTCAAAGTAGCATAATGGTACGTCCAGCTTTAGCAATAAATAAATAATTATTAAAACTAACGTGATCTTTTTTATAATATATGAAAACATATGATAGTTTTTCAATCCCAGCAAAATGTGAGGCTTCTCTCTAGTTGAATATAAATTGTTTGCTTTGATTATGAAGCAAACCTCTCCATCATCACATATTTGTTTTGTATAAAAGGGACAGTTCACCCAAAAATGAAAATTCTCTCATCATTTACTCCCCCCGATGCCATCCCAGATGTGTATGACTTTCTTTCTTCTGCTGAACACAAATGAAGATTTTTAGAAGAATATTTCAGTTCTGTAGGACCATACAATGCAAGTGAATATCACTGAAAGTCATACACATCTGGGATGGCAAGAGGGTGTGTTACTGATCCCTTTAAGACTTCCTTTGAATTCTGGAAACCTTTTTGGCAACAACTGAATATAGCCTACTAGCTATAAATGTGCTATAACCCCAAAGGTGTTATTCAATCGTTCCTGAAGTAATTTACTCAGTCGCTTATCGATTCTCGCTCTTTGTTTGCGTATGTACGAAATACCGGTGGGAAAGCTTGATGGCATCAGCAGTAGTAACTAATGGCAGCAGAGCATACAGCAGAGGGTCAGTTTCACACTTTATTAACAAGCTCTTTCTCATTTTCTCTCTGAATGTAAAGTGATTAGAACCTGAGGTTCTCTCTCTCTCATCAGAAAGAGCGCACACATCCATGAATGTGAGAAAACGGCACCTTTTAATGCAAAAATAAATTCTTCCTCCTGCGTTTGACTTGTTTCAGAGTAGTCCCTTGTTCTGTGTGTTCAACTATCACAGATATTTATATACAGTGAAATAGACAATATAAAAAAATATTTACTGGTTGACACTTTATACCATCATCACAATATAGTATATCGCCATACTGCCCAGCCCTATTCTGCTGCATCCTTGACCTAGTACTCAGACCAAGCCTGTAAGATTGGAACTTCCGTCATGCAGATTGCACTCAGCACAGATTTTTGGGTGTGTTTGTGCCATTACCTGATTTGCATAATGCCTTTAGTTTATCAGGTGCTAAATTAATGCAGACAGTGCATGCAAAAATGGCACTCGAAGTTATTGAACGTACCCCTCAGTGTGAACAAAACAGGACTCCAAAGAGGAGTGATGACTGCATTCAGCTGCAGTGTGAAGGATCCATAACCCTCAGGGTCACATGAGGCGGATTGAGTCATCTCACGTGGCTTACATCTTAACCGAGCCACCCCGTAACGAAAGAATCAGAGCTTGACAAATCTGCGGTGCCATTCAGCAGGGGTAGGACAGTTTGCTCTTACTGCAGTGTTGCTCTCTGTTTAGGCATGTAAGAGTCTGTTCCCAATGACTAAACGTGTAAAAACATGGTGTGCACTGTGATATGCGGGGTGTGGCTTTGAGGGTCCCATTTAGGAATAAATCATCATGTAAATATCCTGAAGTGGACTTTAGCTCTTGGTTGTGTTAGGAGGTGCCTCCCAAATGCCCTGTTCTGTCAGATTTTACCAAAATGTGTGTGTCTTTCTCTTGATCTCTTTTCTGAATGATCAAAGCTAACTTTCTCTGTCTGCAGTGGACTAACTAAAGTTGCAACACTACTAACCTAACTAATTGTAATTTCAAGAGCGTGACAATAGCTCAGCTGTTTTCAAAACAGAGTACATTTTTTTCCAGAATATACTGTAAATCGTGTTTTTTATCATCTGAAAGGTCCTGTGACTTTTAGCCCAAAGTGACTAATTTATATAATTTGTGTATAATTTATGTCAGCCAATCAAACACAAAAAGACATGCTTACACACAAACAGATGAAAACATCAGTCATAGAGATGGTAGTAGCATTTTAAAGTCCTGTATTTAGAGTATTTTGCCTTTACAAAGTACTTTATGCAACCAGTTTAAATATTCTGTCCCATCAAAACATTCTAGTTCTAGCAAACTCTAGACCACTGTCAAATGCAACCCCTCACATGCCCACAAAATGCATTTCATTACACTCATAGTAAAAACATTCAGTCAGTGAACAGGATAATTAATGCATAGAAACGGGGCGAAGCCATGAAAGGCAGAGCTGTGGCAGGCTCGAGGGGCAAATTTGTAGAAGGCGGAGCAGTGGCAGACTCGAAGGGTGAAGCCGTGGAAGGTGGAGCCATGGGAGGCTCAATGAGCGGAGCTGTAGAAGGTGGAGCCATGGGAGGCTCAATGAGCGGAGCTGTGGAAGGCGGAGCCATGGCAGGCTCAAGGGGTGAAGTCGTAGAAGGCGGAGCCATGGCAGGCTCAAGGGGCGAAGCTGTCATAGGCGGAGCCGTGGCAGGCGTAGCCGTAGGAGGCTCGAGGGGCGAAGCCATGGAAGGCAGAGTCATGGGAGGCTCGAGACTAAGAGTCCAGGATGACTGGGAAATGACCTCAGTGGTCGTGAACATGAGCAGAGTCTCGGGAACGACCTCTGTGGTCGTGGGCATGGGCAGAGACTCGGGAACGACCTTTGTGGTCATGGGCATGGACAGAGATTCAGGAACGACCTCTGTGGTTGTGGGCATAGACTGAGTCTCGGGAATGACCTCTGTGGTCATCGGCGTAGACAGAGACTCGGGTACGACCTCTGTGGTCGTGAACATGGGCAGAGACTTGGAAACAACCTCTGTGGCCGTGAACATGGGCTGAGACTCGGAGACGACCTCTGTGATCGTGAACATGGGCTGAGACTCGGAGACGACCTCTGTGGTCGTGAACATGGGCTGAGACTCGGAGACGACCTCTGTGGTCGTGAACATGGGCTGAGACTCGGAGACGACCTCTGTGGTCGTGAACATGGGCTGAGACTCGGAGACAACCTCTATGGTCGTGAACATGGGCTGAGACTCGGAGACGACCTCTGTGGTCGTGAACATGGGCTGAGACTCGGAGACGACCTCTGTGGTCGTGAACATGGGCTGAGACTCGGAGACGACCTCTATGGTCGTGAACATAGACTGAGACTTGGAAACGACCTCTGTGGTCGTGAACATAGACTGAGACTCGGAGATGAAAGCCTTTCTCCTCCTCCTCCTCCAGGAGGCCGAAGTTGGCGGTGCAGGCTCTGGGACGGACGAGGCTGGCAACGCAGGCTCTGGGACGGACGAGGCTGGCAAGGCTGGCTCTGGGACGGATGAGGCTGGCAAGGCTGGCTCTGGGACGGACGAGGCTGCATTGGCCGTGGCAGGCGTGGGCATTGGCTCGTTGGCCGTGGCAGGCGTGGGCTCGTTGGCTCGTTGGCCGTGACAGGCGTGGGCACTGACAATTTGTGGGAAAGTGTTTTCGTAGCCCTATGCACCGATATCAGTGGCGGATAATTCAACTTGGAGACAAGGTTCATGAAGGACCTCAAGGCCGGGGCTGTGGAAGGCAAGATTATGACATGGTGTGAAACCAACTCAGACTTGACTGGAACATAGTGTGGAGCAGACTCAAACTTGACTGGGACATGGAGTGGAGTAGGCTGAGGTGTTACTGTGACCTGGCTTGGAGCAGGCTGTGGCATTGCTGAGACATGGCATGGAGCAGGCTGAAGCGTGGCTGTGACCTGGCATGGAGCAGGGTGAAGTGTGGCTGTGATATGGCATGGAGCAGCCTGAGGCGTTTCTGAGACGTGGCATGGAGCAGGCTGAGGCATGGCTGTGACATGGCATGGAGCAAACTGAAGCGTGGCTGTGATATGGCATGGAGCAGACTCAGATGTGGCTGTGACATGGCGTGGAGCATTACCTTGATGAAGAGAATGCAGTTGATCTCCGGCATCTTTGCCTCCTACTGGATGCTCAAATGCAGCACGAAATTGTTGGAGGAAGTAACAGAACGATGGGAATGTTTTTCTGTCGCTGTTCCACACCGCTGCAATCCAATCTAATGCCTTAAAGCAGCGAACAAACAAAGGAAATGCGGCTCTCATCAGTGGGGTATAGTGTGGGTTGTTGATGAACAAACTGAGAACATTGGAGCAGAAATCACTTACATTTTGCTGGTGATCCATTGAATTTCTCAGGAAAGGCAAGGCGTGGGTTAGTGGTGAATGTGCTAGATGAGGCCGGGTAAGCTGCTGGATTGGATGACAAGGCTGAAGGGTTTGGTGTTGGTAAACGGAAGCTTTGCTTGACAGCCAGTCAAGCTGTTGGTGGTGTACGGCCAATATATCCACTTGCGCTGAGACCTCGTGGTGAGTTACAGAAAAGCCTCTGGATTGGTTTGTGGCGAAGTCTTCTGTAAATGATAAGTCAACGGAGTTGAGATCCATGTGCAGCTTTAATCATAATAGACGTAGTAATACAAACAGGCAGGGGTTCAATCACCAGCAACAGTACTATCAAAGGAAATCCAGAGTGGTAGTAAATAAACAGGCAAGAGGTCAGGGCAGGTGGCAGACAATCACAGGTTATATCCAGGATATCAAGGCAGTAATAGTAGGCAGGCAGCAATGAGCCAAGACAGGGTAAACGGACCAGGATCATACACAGATAATACAGAAAACTCAGAGAAGGCTTAGAAATGTCAGCCAGAGCAAAACAAGACTTCACAATGACAGAGAGTGAGTGTGAGACTTAAATAGCTGAAGAGATCGGAAACAGGTGAACAGGTCATCATTGCCAGGTACGTGAATTATGGGAAATGGAGTCCAGAGAGTTAAAGTCAATCTCCAGGTGATGGAGCCCTCTGGTGGTGAGTGGGAGGAACAACAAAGGCGGGATTCATGACATTAGCACTATTAAACAAAAATACCATTTTGAACAAATTATCCCAGAGATCCACGTAATAAGTCAATAAATTGTTGTATTGTGCAACAATTAAGTGCAGAATACAAGATCGCAACAAATACTCTCAATGTAAATTATTTTTATCAGCAATATGCAGTGTTGAACTACTTAAATTCATAAATAGATTTTAAGTATCTTGCCAATATCTTGTGTGTGTGCCAGAGTCTGCTTCTCCTCTTGCTCTGGTGCCATTGTGAAACTGAATTCCTCTGATCTGCTGCTGGAGTACACAACACAATCCATTGCACAGCACTGTCCAGACCTGAAAGTCAGCAGCACTTATCGGAACACATCACAGTCATGAAGACTATCACAGATGCGGGGCAGGATTCTCTCGCCGGTCACTCTGATGGGAATGATTTGCTCCAGCTGGGTGTCTGTCCTTGTCAAGAGCTCATCAGAACTGCCTCAAACATAGGACAATGGACCAGCTGATATCTGGACTGAATCTGGCAAGAAACCATCTGTCTGACTGTCTGTCTGAGTCCCCCAATATTCATTCTTCTCTTTCTTCCAGGACCAGCGTGTATTTCCTTTCCTATGGTTTGCTTTTTTTATTTATTGCAGCCACATTAATTCAGGATGATAATTACAGTAGCTGTGAGCACAGAAACAAATGCTTGAATGAACTTATGTCTGCTCTCGAAAAACCAAATAAGCCAATAAAGTTCTGTCACAGCGGTAGTGAAACACAAGACATAAGTTTTTACTTGCCACCCCATAATTAAGTCCTAAAACTTTTTATTTAGTGTAATTTAAATGTATTTTGAAACTGAAGTGTGAAGAATTCTTCAAATACAGCACGCAGAATGTTTAAACGTCACAACACGTCACATCACGTAGTGTTTATAGCTCCCTGTCGGGTGTGAATTCTTCATGTTTGCACCGAGTGTGTGTGGTAACACTTCCTGCTGTTCATTCTGATGGATGTGTTTATGCTCGCGGAGGACCCGCATGATGCAGCAGCAGCCAATAGGAGGAAGACTGGCCTGTCAGGTGCTGTGTTTTGTGTATATATTGGATGTTGTGTCTGTCTGTTGTGTTGTTTGTGAGTCTAGCCACTGATCCTGCCAGTTTCAAATGACTTCTGTGATAACTGATGAAGCTTTTATCACTGTATACAGTATTATTGAAGCATTATACTACATTTCAAAACAGGTCGAAAGATAAACTGTATTGTTGTTCTTAATGGCATGTTTAATTGCTTTTTTTACATACAAAATTTGCATTTTAAATGAAAAGATCACAAAGATTTATTTAATTGTTTAATGAATCTGCTGATGAAAAGCAGTCCCCGTCTACCAATCACGATTTAAGAAAGCACGCTTATCCACGTTTTTCCTGGGGGTCTTACTGGGGAAACAAATGTGGGTGCAACTTCCGCTGGAAGCCGCTCTATATGATTCGCTAGCTCCGACTGCAGTCATTTTAGAACCCATTTACAGCTGGTATTAAGACGCGTTTCGGATGATCTGATCGCAAATGGTCAGCGCTAAATATAGTTGTAAAGTGGAACAAAACATCTTGTGATAAAAAACACATACAGAGGTATTCAAAAAAGCATGTGCCACATCACATTTAAATGTCGTCCTGATGCATCCCGGACGGCAGCGAAGCACCACCCCTCAACTGTCAATCACCCGCTTCCCGCCGAACAAAAGTTTAAACTTACATGCGGATTTAAAAGGAAATTACCGATCGGACAACTTGATCAATCGATTACATACCCAAGGACGAGAACTTCACGGCTCTTCCTCAGATTCTGTCTAATATCAATGTGCAGGGTGACAAGATGACAAGCACACACATCGGAAGCTGAACTAACACAGATACTCCACTAAAACAACTGATAATTTTGATTGTGCTTAGATTAAATTTCAGCTGCATTTGGGAGAAACAGGTTTTGTTTGCGCTTTGTCTTCATGACTTTTTTGCAGTTTATTGTCATTCAGTAACACATTGACATAGTGATTGATGTATGTCGCCATGAAATCAGAGACCCTCTCCTCAAATTCCAACACCGAAAGGAAAGAATGAAAGGACATATGCCGCAACAACAACTGTGTTTACTTGATAACGGAAGTAATGCCCACATTTTGCGCAAAGCATCACGGGATGTAGGAAAAAGGTGGATAAAACATGACATCCATAACAACAAGGTCAACTCCGCCTTTATCTTACCTTAAGATTTTCCTCTATTCCTTAGTTAAACTTGCTCTAAGCGGTTTTGTGAATAGGTTTTAAGCGAAAACTCTTTGATAGGAACTCTTTGGAGAACTCCTGGTGCTTAGATAAAAATCTTTGTGAACACAGGCCCTGTGTGTAGTAGCTAATAGGGATGTGTACAAGTACCTGAGTACTCGGAAATGACAGCAAATATAAAAATAATAATTGTGTGACTTCATTGTGTGAGTTCAAAACATTACATTTTTAATTATTGTGACTGGTTATGAGCTGCATATCGCTATCTACATCACTATACAGAATTCATCATGATACAGTGGATTGCTATGCATCATGATATCAGAATAGGATTGTGATTGAAACTGACAGAAAACCCCCTAAATTCAACATTCAATTTATACTTTTATGGTTTTGGGAACTATATCATCACAATACACTTGGGAATTCACATAGAATGAATTGCATTAAAAGTGCTATTAATTTAGACACTGTGTCTGCGCTGGTTTAGTGCACGATTCAGTAAAGGAATTATGCAGATCAGACAATGGCACAAATGCACCCTCATAATCTGTGGTGAACACAATTCACGTGGTGTATTTCCGATCTAGCGGGTCAGTTCCGAGCACTATCAGAGACTATTTAACCCTAAAATGGAGCACTTGTATTAAAATGAATGGGAGAAATTGGAATGCTCAATATGATCGATGCAGAAAAAGGAAGTCCCACCTAACAGTTAAAAGAGCCAATCACCTTCTAGATACAGACATTGGCTGTCAGTCAGCTCGAGAACGTGCATGTGCGTTAGCGTAACCAACCTGAAAAATAGCGATTTTTAGCCTGATTTTGGAGTTTTCACCATTCTAGTAGATAGGAGCTGTACTTGTATGCCGCTTGTCTACATAGAAAATAGCTGCCGGGAGTGTTCCAAGACCCCTAAGTGCCCATGGGCATGAATTTATGTAGTACATTTATGTAGTTTTTTATAAAAACTGAAAATTGCAAGGATTAATAGCCTATCTGTGAATGTAAATCCACCTCAGCAGTATCTTTAAAAACATTTAAAAAACATAATAAACGACTGTGATTGTCCCATTCTTTCCAGCGCTGACAAAAGGTACATGTTCCATGTGACAGCGCCATGCATTTTGGTAGCGGTCTGGACCTCTGGATAATAATTTACACCTGATTAATGATACTGAATAACTTTAATAACCATTAAATTAATAACGGACCTCAGACAGTTTTACTATTGTGGTCGCGTGGTGCCCACCTGGACGTGGTGCCCCTGGGCATGTGCCCAATTGCCCATATGGTTCATCTGGCCCTGGACTACCCAGACCAGTTCTTTTAGATGGCAAAATACACCTAATGCCTCAATATGTGAAGTTCCACTACAGTATGGTTCACCAGCTGGAGGTCAAGCAGAGTTTCTTTGAAATTGTAAACCTGCCCAACATCATCGGTGCAATTGACTGTACACACATTCACATCAAGGCTTCATCAAATGAGGTATTTGTTTTCCTGAATAGGAAAAACCCTTCCATCAACATGCAGTGATGTGAAATGTGCACTCCTTAATGTAATTTCATCCTTCGGCACAGCTCGGTTGGTGCACGTTTGGACAATGGTGGTGTAAGATATGGCTGGTTAATTGGTATGCAAGCACAGCTTTAAAAAATTTTTTTTTGTGTGTGTGTAGGCCTACTTGGCTATTTCACACACTTAGGTGACAGCAGTTATCCCCTGACGTCATGACCCCACTGATAAACCCACTGGCATACAATGAAGCGCATGCAAGAACTCTTTTTGAATGCACGAACAGGATCTTAAAGGGTTGCTGGCGGTGTTTGGACGCATCAGATGGTACACAATTATACAGATGGGAGAGGGTTTGCAAAATAGTACTGGCCTGCTGTGTGCTATACAACATTGCCATGGAACATGGCTTGCCAGACCCAGTGGGTCCACTTCCACCTGAGCGTGGCATTGCACCTCTAAGGTTGCTATGCTGAACTGTGGACATACCACTAGCTGCAATTGTGCGGCGACTTTTTTGTCCATTGAATTGGGTCACATATTTCTCTTAGGCTTGCATTTATTTCTTTTAATGTGTCACTTATTGCCAGCACAACTTCACAAATTTTATCTTGCTTGTCCAGAACTGGGAAGACGCAGTTGGCATTTGATTATCTTTAAAAATAAAAATAAATTAAATTTAACATGATTTCATTTTGCCGATTTCATCAATTAATATGATAAAATGAGTTAGAATACACTTCAAAACTATGTAGTTTTGTTTTACCACTTCAAAATGGACCTAAATCATTCAATTTATAAAATAGGGATATGTAGCCTAAATGTATTAGAAATTCTGCACGATCCACCTATACATGATCTGGGGTACTGTTTTATCAGGAAAAAACAATTGGAGCAGTCTACAATTGAAGCAGAGTCTTCCAGCTCAAAGGGGGGCCTATCACTGTCACCATTGGGAATTATACCATGTGTGGCGGGGTGAGCAAGAGATAGACACAGTGGTTGTGGCGTCAGGCCACAGAGAGGCATTTATTAGAAATAATAATAAACATAAAATGTCCAAAAAGGGAATAAAGTGTCCATGGGGGAATTAGTGTCCAAAATAAAGTGGAATCTGGCGTCCTCATGGTGCACTGGGGCTATGTGAAAGCAGGGAGTGCAGAGAGGGGAAGGTCCAAGTATAATGGGCGCTCCCCTGGTGGTTCTGATGCACATGGTGCTGCGGTTTCACTTGAGCAGTCCAGCTTCCCTTGGCCTCATCGCTTGAGGGGAATAGCAGTCAGGCATCCTGCCCGTAGGCGGCGACTCATGCTCCAATACCCGGCGTTGCATCTGATTTGCATCGGGGGTTTCGCGGTGTGGGTCTGGCGACACATCTAATCCATGCTGGACATTGCCCACTCCATTCTTGGACCTGCAAAGGACTCCTTTTTTCTGAGGCCTGATATACCACTGTGTACTCTTGCGTTTTGAGTGTACTTTAGCCAATAACATTTATTTTCTGCATCCGAAATGTTTTTATTCTTTAACCTCTTTTGTTTATACATGTTGAAATCATAATACTCACCTACGTGATGTCATCCTTGTAAGGTTGTCTTTTGTAATTCGTCGGCATGGATTTTAATAGTTTTGAATGAATGTGTACACACATCCTATGTACGAATGATTGGAATTTATTAACATACACATGTTTAACTGACAAAGCTGGGATGTACATAGCATTTGTGAGTCTGTGGATTCAGGAAAGTCAGTTTTACACTTATTACTCCCAATTCCTCATGTATGTACAAAAGTTCCATGAATGAGGCCCATTGACCTTTATTTAAGATGCAGCACTATTTCAGCCCTGATTGCCCCTGCATAAACTAGATTGCAGGTGGTTAGTGAATAAGACGCAGCTTTTTGGCTGAAATACCACACATAAAAGCGGTGCAACTGTTTAGTGAATTCGCACTATAATGTTATTATCTCCCATTTACAGCAATCGGGGCAAGCTCTGCAATCCACAGACAAGACTTATGCAACCTCCAGCCTCAAACACAGCATGAGACTAGGATTTGGCAGATTTTTTTTAAAAGCAGGGTTCAGTTGAGGGTAAAGTGTGGCAGTGATCAGAGATGTGTGTGTGTTTGGTGAGAGCAGCAGGGAGAAGAGCAGCTATTAATAAGTTAAGCTTCATGCTCAAAGCTGGAACTGTTATGCACTATTCCTGTGCTGTTTTAATCCATTCCCTCTTGATGGAGGGCCTTTTGAAGATTCCAGAAAGGTGTGTGTGTGTGAGAGAGAGAGAGGGAGAGGAGAATATGGACTTCGAGTGCGACCAGCACATGAAACAAACTCACCACTGAAAAAGGAAATGAGGTCAAAAGTCACATAGGCCCATAAAGAGAAAAAGTAACTGTCACACTGGAGATGGAAAGAGAAACAGAATGGGATTCAGAGGGAAAAGAGAGACTGGGATTACACTCTGTTTTTAGGATGCTGTGTCATGTTAACAGTAAACGTGAAAAATGTGTCTCGAGACCCCTGCAGTCTGAGTTTTGTCTTTGAACGCAAAAACATGTCCTACTGTGTGAGGCTCGTTGTAACGTTGTTGCTGGCGCTGGCAATGACATAGACGATGACGAAAATTAATTTTGACACATGACAAGGATAACCAATAAACACAAAGAACTCTAAACAAGATAACAAGACAACCAACCAATGAAAACAAGACATGAACATGAAGGGAAACATGAAATCACTTGACAAGGGAACCACATGACATGAAACAGGAACTAGAAATTTCAAAATAAAAGACATGAAAAACATGAACCAACAAAATACACGACACTCGTTTACTCATTTTGTGCTTCCTGCTCACGAATTTCACAAACTTTTGTTATATGTATGAAGAGAGTCATTCTTGATTGGGTGGAGAAACTATACTTTAACCTTAAACCTAACCCTAACCAACCAGGTTGCACTTTCCTCATAAATATGAAAAAGTGTTTCCCTGCCATCCATCGTTTCGGAAATTTGCTGCCAGCTTTCAGTCGCACTTACTGCCTCCTGCTGACTGAGCCTCACAAAAAACATGAAAATGGTACAAGAAGCTTGAATTGCTCTGTTTGTTTACAAAATGTATGGACAGTAAGGGGCATGATTAATTGCATATTTTTGGGCACATTTTTATATAATTAATCTCACTGAATTAATGCCTTATTTTTATTAATACATTAAATGGCATACTTCCACTGGGAGATCTAGTCCCTGACATGTAATCTAATGTTAATAGACTCTCTGAGTGTTGTGCAGTGATATACACAGTAGCTGGTGAACAGCTATTTCACATCATGGCTGATACTATTGTGTGTGCTCTGTTTTATACACCTTAGACAAAGAAATGTGTGCATGGACTCAATCAGTGTTTTGGAGTAGTTAACTAAAGGAAGTGACACTACTAACTTATCTACATTTTTCAGTAGAGTGAGAGTAGGTCAGCTGTTTTCAAATCATGTATCTTTTCCAGTAATGAGTTACATTTTCCAGCGAGAAGCTCTGTAGCATCACAAACATTTGTCAACCATCAGTTACTGCAACTATCAACACTTTAACTATCAGGTGATATGAAATTCATCAATCAGAACTGAATGCAGAATTAAATAATATGATCCGATTGTTATAATTGTTATATGATCCGATTGTTTTATATATATATATATATATATATATATATATATATATATATATATATATGTTGGGCACTTCGTTCAGGAGAAAGTTTGGTTATTACCAATAATTAATAATTATTGAAGATAATTATTAATTATTAAAATCAATAGAACATTGATTAGAAACAACATTAGCTTATTAATCCTTCAAATCAACAATCATCAAAGATAACTATCAATTATCAAAATCAATAGAATATTAATAAGGATTAATTGCCGGGGCACCACCCTGGAATCAGGGACTAATAACCAGACAGTATAGTAGTCTCAATATAGGATTGTTCTCTTAGAAAAATCGACATCCGGAGAACATCGACATTCAAAAGGAAAACAATGAAGGCTTGAAACCGAGCACTGACATCCCCGGTCAGCCCTTGGCACAGGTTCATGCGGAACAATACCAGAACACTTCTTTTTAAAGTATAACTAATTTATTGATGCAGTAATATCAATTAATAATCAATACAATGCAGTCGATAAACTTCCAACTTCCAACTACAAACTAAACAGTAACGTGATTAAATATGGTAACAGATAAGCCTATAATATGAGAGGAGGGTAGGTGTGTGTGTGTGTGTAAGGAGAGAAGGAGGGCACAAAATGGCGGGTATGGCTACCGTGGAGAGTACGTCATGCGAGGTTTCCAGCCAGAGAATATGGCCGTGAATGTGGGCGGAGAGACTGGTTAATGGCGTCTGCCTGTTTAATGAATGTCTCCGCTGGTATGATAACTTAGGGTCAAAGCTGGGCTCTATCGCCAAGTTATCTGTTCACCAAATGTATGTGCGTGTATGTTTGTGAGGGGTTGTGTGTGTGTGCGGTTAGTACGAGAGAGAGAGAGAGAACAGAGTGACGGCACCGAAGCTGGTTTTAGCAATCGTGGGAGAGAAGGCAACCGTTATTTTTATCACTCAGAGACGCGGTGAACGGCTTGTAATCCATCCGCCACGGTCGTTGGTTCTTTAATGGATAAACTAAGTGTGCCGGTCTCACCCGCGATGGCGGAAATGCACAAACAGCCCAACGTGGTTGGACGACAACACATCAAATCTCATTCATGGTAACAGTAAGTTACATTAATACCTTGAGTATTATTAGCAGCATTGAGCAGTCTCGGCAGTCCATAAACTGTACAAGCAACAACCTTGATACACAAGAATAACACACTATAATAATCTCTGCCCAGATGTAAACCTCTTACTTGAGTCACATGAGGACATGGGTAGAATGTGTGTTTGTCCATCGTTTGACTTCGACTCGGTTCCTCGAAGCTCGGGTGATGATGGGTGGCCGTTTCCTCGCTCTGTCGGCGGGCGGTACGGTGGCTGATTCTCGCCGGGTTGGTGGAGAAATCAGCGAAGTCGACTCAGTTGAAGAAGAAAGAGAAATCTTCTCTCTTCACTTCTGCAGGCAAAAGGGTGAGACACAGATTGCTCAGCAGTCGCCTTCGGATCCGTTAGCGTGCTCGGTGGAACACGGAGGAATCTCAGCTCGTCCAGCGAGATGGAGATTGTATGGCCAAAATTCAGGTACATACATTACTTCCTTGGGCAACGAGGCTACACCTGGGAGCAGCAGGGCTGCAACTAGACGTGGCTCATACTGTCTCTGGAAGCAAAGCTTGCGAAGAATCACCAGGTTTTATACTCTCTATGACATCATGGTTGAGGGACGCGTTCTGTCGTGCGTTTCATCCAATACCGATCCCCTCCACCAAATTTCACAGTGGGTGTGAGACACTGTGTCTTAAAGGCCTTTCCAAGTCTCCGCCTAACCATTAGACGACCAGGTGGAGGATCGGTGATGATCTGGGGGTGCTACAGCAAAGCTGGAATCGGGCAGATTCGTCTTTGTGAAGGATGCATTAATCAAGCCATGTAAAGGTTGTCCTGGAAGAAAACTTGCTTCCTTCTTCTCTGACAATATTCCCTAACACTGAGGATTAGTTTTTCCAGCAAGACACTGCTCCATGCCACACAGCCAGGTCAATCAAGGTGTGGATGGAGGACCACCGGACCAAGACCCTGTCATGGCCAGCCCAATCTCCAGACCTGAGCCCCATTGATAACCTCTGGAATGTGATCAAGAGGAAGATGGATGGTAACAAGCCATCAAACAAAGCCAAGCTGCTTGAATTTTTGCGGCAGGAGTGGCAGCAATGTGTAAGACTGGTAGAGAGCATGCCAAAACACATAAAAGCTGTGATTGAAAATCAGGGTTATTCCACCAAATATTGATTTCTGAACTCTTCCTAAGTTAAAACATTAGTATTGTGTTGTTTAGAAATGAAAATGTATTTGTTTTCTTTGCATTATTCAAGGTTTGAAAACACTGCATCTTTTTTTGTTATTTTGACCAGTTGTCATTTTCTGCAAATAAATGCTCTAAATGACAATATTTTTATTTGGAATTTGGGAGAAATGTTGTCAGTAGTTTATAGAATAAAAAAAAAAAAAACATTTTACTCAAACATATGCCTATAAATAGTAAATCCAGAGAAACTGATAATTTTGAAGCTGTCTCTTAATTTTTACCTGAGCTGTATATATTATATATATATATATATATATATATATATATATATATATATATATATATATTCTTTAAATAGCATCAATGAAGTTGGCTTCTTTTTGTTAGTAGCTTGCAGTGTAGCTAATTGCAAAGAGTAGCTTGACAGTAGTTTAACTACTTTAAGTCATGAGTAACTTTTAGTTTGGGAAGCTATGGTTTCAAAGTAGCTTCACCAACACTTGAGGGGTTTTGTTATAAATTTAAGCTTACGAATGTAATCAAGTCTGGAATCTGCTCAGTTTTTATCCACTCTACTGAAGGACAATTAATATGTTTGTGGTTAATATCTAATTCTCAGTATGATGGCATCGACCCAACGCCTAACCAACTACAGCTGAATCAAACTAAGCTAACTTGTGCTCCGGCATACACGAATAAGAGCCGCATTAACTGTTCGGATGATCTGATCAGTTGAATATGTGGTGCGAAACTCCCCAGAAATCCTGGAATTAATGTGTATGATTTGGAATTTAAACTCTTCAATAGGAGCTCAAATCCAAATCTTTTTGCAAATCATTCAGATGAAATGGCATGATGCTTGGTGAAGCTTTGATGACCTCATTCTACTTTGAACAGGCTTTCAACATCTGTGGTCAAAGCTTTTAAGATAGTGGTCTGAAATGGTACACAGACATGTTCACACAGTCAGTGTTTGGGATTGACAACTGTATTTACTATCAGGTGTGACTCTATAATTGTCTATATGGTAATTTATACACTCAACCATTACATAAAAAGATAGGGGGGACGGACAGACATAAACATTCAACTCAGACACATAGGTATTGCAGTTTACTGTATTCGACCACACAAAACCAATATATATATTTTTATAATTGGGTGAACTTTATCTTATGAAACTGGAGAATAACATGTCCAGGCCATATTTCACCCCAAATAATCAATGAACAATCTGGCCGAGCAGAATGGATGAATATTCCAGTGTGTGAAGACTCACAGTTTTGTGTTGTACAGGAGAATATATTTATAACAGTGTTATATCATTCATTTGAAGTCTTAAAGGGGTAGTTCACCCAAAGATGAAAATGTCACCATTATTTACCCACCCTCATGTCGATCCAGACCCATATGACTTTCTTCTGATGGAACACAAAAGCAGATGTTAGGCAGAATGTTAGCCTCAGTCACCATTCATTTTCACTGCATCGTTTGTTCCATACAATTTACGTGAATGTACTCTGCATTAAAGTCAACATGAAATCCAAACTGAACCCATTTACATTTTTGTACTTGGTATCCTTGGTGTTGTTGTGCTCGATACATCACATTACAGAAGTAAAATGGGTTGCTAACAGTGTGTCATGTGTGAAATCTTTATTGTCTGGTGAAGTCCTGTTTAGCTTTTAAAAGAGTGAAATTGTCAGATGGGTTGTACAGGATTTTGCATTAAAGCATCTGCTTTTATGTGAAGTGAAGAGCATGCTTGAGATGAAATATGAGACAAAACAGAAAAATCAAGAGAAATTTCACTTGTGAGCAGAAGATTTTAATTAGGCGTCATTTCTAATCAAGCTGTTATGTTGGCAAATTATTCAAAATGTGTGGAAACATTTAATGGTGTGTATTTAGGACACATAAAATACATTTGTCTTAGCAAGACAAAGGAGTCATCCATTTTATTCAAAAACCATTAAAACATTTATTTCCATCTGCGTCATTTCCAGCACAAAATTCTATTTAATATAATACAGAATTGAGATGTGCTGGAAATGACATTAGCTGGGTTTCTGTACATGTAATTTTATGATAACTTTTGGATTTCGCATAAAAGCGGTTGGAAGGATACACCAAGATGCAAATAAAATCTCCACAATGCACATAAAGAACATAAGCTCGCTTGAGGTGCAAACTATTCATTCGATAAGAAGAAATGCACATTTTTGCAATTTTTTTTTGTGCTGTTGTTTCGATATCATGATTCTTCACATAAATTTGCAACTTAGAAATGTTGTGTTACACGCTGCTTGTTTCAGATGCTGGAGTTTATTTTATTTAATGTGCTGTGATACGTGCCTCATAGTTGTGTGCATTCTATGTGTCTTTGTGAAGTCACTGAATCATTGTAATGATCTAGTTGCTGTTGTTTTGTGTGATGACGGTGAAGTCTTGTGTATTGACTACAGAAAGAGTGAAAGACTGAATGTCTGCGAGTGTCGTTCCCTTTAATTCACAGTATTGTGGTAAAGAGTAGTGTTGTGTAGTGTACATGAGGGAGCTGTAGTGTAGTACAGTATAGTGTAGTGTGCTGTGTTACGGTAGGGCTCTAGACTTTAACTACATGTTGATAGAGGTTGCACTGCTGCGGATGCAAAGTTGGACAACTCTTTTATTTATGTGAAACATCAAACGCTTAAAAACTGGAATGAATGCTACCCGGATCAATCATTAGCATGGCTCAATGGACAGCGCAATGCAAGCACAGAGCAGGTGTGTTCAGGACGGGTCTCGACTGTGCAGCGCAGATCATTAAAATGTGCTGCGTGGGTCGTCAAACACTATTTTTACTACAAAAAATACAATATTTCTTTTTGGAAAATAAGATAAATATTTAAATTAACAGTAGAAAGAAATGTATATATTTATATATTTATTTATTTATTTATTGCGATTAAAGCTTTTCAATCTTCATGGGTGACCCTTAAAAACATTCACCATAAATTTACTGAGTAAAGTGTTAAAGAGCCCCAACTTAGTCACACTGTCAGAATATTTTACTTTAGTCATATTTAAATTAGGAGTTAACAATTTATAGATGTAACTGTTGTTAATATACATAAATTTACATCTGCATCTCAACCTCAAAATCAATGCTTTACTGTTTAAATGGGACAAAATATGCAATATTGTAGGTAAGTGAACTTATTTGCTTATTTACTACCAAATCAGGTCCTGGTGCCAACTTAGTGGCCACTGCTCTCATATGTTAGTCTGTAAACAGTAGTGTAGTGTAGCATACAAAAGGGAGCTGTTGTGTATGTTGTGTTGACTCTGAGTATGTGTTAATGGATTGTTCTATGTTCACTGTGTTATGCCTAAGAGTGTTTGACGTTGACGTTTTGTCTTAAAAGTGTTGGTGCAGAAGTAAACATGGCGATTAAGAGTAAATGCCATAGCTGTGTACACTGTCTTCTTTATACATAACATTTGGTGATGAGGATGGCTGAATTCTTTCTCCCACCTCCCTCTCCCTTTCTTGCACTTCCCAGAGATCCGCCTATACTATGGCCCCGCTGGTTGCAGTCCTTCGAGACTTATATTGTAGCTTCAGGGTTAACAGAAGTGCGGCTCATAAAAAAGCCCTACTACAACATTGCCTCATGGCGGATAGGCAACGAGTGCTTGGGACGATAGGTGATGGAGGCAATATCATCTATGATCAAGCAGTGACCCTTATGAACAATCAATTCGCCGCTCCACAGAGCGCTTTGCCAAGACAATTTATGTTCAGATGACGACATCAGCTTCCTGGGAGACCATGCATCAGTACGTGGATAATTTGAGAGGACTGGCTAGCTCATGCAAGCTTGGTGCACTGTGCGATGAGACTATATGACTATATCAACTCATTGAACATACAAATAATGCAAAAAAACAGGAAGCGTTGCTGTTGGAACCTGACAGTCTGTCACTGCCAAGAGCAATAACTGTAGCGTTCCAGGTAGAGAGTGCAGTGGAGTTTGCAGCTACACTGATGAACCAAACAAAGCCCATACCAGGCCTTGCCACACACATGGAGGTGCCCCCACCCTCAGAGCATCCACTCAGCAAGAACAAGGACATGCTGAGAAAATCCCAGACTCTGTAATGCACCTTACACAGCAGCGGTGCCCTTGGGTATGTGCCCAGCTGTCCTGTGATAACTTTGGATCTCTTTCTGATGCCAACAGAGCCCTAAACTGCCCAACCCATGACCAGACATGCCATAACTGTTTTTCACTCTGCTCCTGTCAGATCCGAAGGACGTGCCTCCCAGCCCACACCGACCATTATTCACAATGTAACCTCAGGATCAGTATCATTCAGATCCTGCACTGTTAACCTACAGTAAATTATGTGTGTGTCCCACTACTGTTAGACACATGCGCCAGTGTCTCTCTCCTGAACGTGCATACTTAGAGGCAGTTTTTCAGTTCCCTGTCACAGTCTGCACCCTCTGCTACGCTTCGTGGCTATGGTGACTCTAAAATAGATTTACTGGGGTCACTCAAAGGGACTGTCGGTTGTGGTGCCAAGATTTTGACGTCCTTTGTCTTACATGTCACCCGCTACGTGAACTCTGTTCATTGCACTGGGCTTCTCTGTCGTGGATCCGCAATCTTGGCAGTTCTGACATCATGGCAGAATAAATGGTCATCACTGTTCAAAGGGCTGGGCTGCCTCTCAGCATTCAGCCACAAACCTTTCCTGGACCCCTTTGCTACCCCTGTCATTCAGCCACAGCGGCACATCTCACTGGCTGTCCGGGATGGAGTATCAGCAGAGCTTCAGCAGCTATTGGACGCAGGCATTATTGAATCCGTAGATGTTTCACCTTGGGTCTCAAATTTAGTGGTGACTAAGAAAAAGTCAGGCACCGATATCTGAGGAGCTCACGGCCCAGTTCTATGGCTCCACTGTCCTTTTTTAAACCTGGATCTCAGAGAGGGGTACTTACTAGTGGTCGACCGATATAGGTTTTTAATGGCTGATGCCGATATCCAGAGAGCAGGGTGGCCGATAGGCCAAAACAATGCTGATATATCACACAATTTAATATAGTAAATAACAAACTTAAAATTAATAAATAATACAAATAATAATAAACTCTTATTTAGCACTATATTTACTCAATTTCACACAAAACTAAAAAATAATATTGTATTTTAAATGGAAGATAGCAGCTTATTCAGATTTCTGTTTAGTCATCAAATTTGAGTAATTTATTTGCACATGAAGAAATTGTTAAAATATTAGGAAGAAGAAAATAACAGTACACACAGTAGTCCAGCAAGCATGGATGGCATGTCCACATTAGTAATCGCATTTCTCAAAAAATACAGAATACAACCAATTGTACATACAGTGCACAGTGAATAAGACATTTACTTATAGCACACATGAAACGCTTTTACCTTGGGCTGCATCCGAAAACGTAGGCAGCTGACGTGCTACCTTGCTGCCTAATCAGTTAATGGCTTACTGACAGCTGTTTTGAATGAATGGAACTCTTAAGGAAACTGGTCTCCGAACATGTTTGAAAAGCACCTTATTTTTATCCTATCTTCGTATACAGCCTCCCGAGGCAGCATTTTCCTGATTTCGGATGCAGCCTTGAAGTTGCACTCACATGTTCGTGCGGATCCAGCGTGAGCCTCGAGACAGTTTAACCCTCAGGGGTCGACAGACGCGCCGGCACGTCCTGCTGGATTTTTTCCTCATAACAGCAGAAACAACTTAAAATACTCCATCAATTTGGGCATACAGATAAGTGTAAGACATCATTAGAGACTATAAAGGGTCTACTTTTATTTGTGTATACTCACAATAACAACAAAACCTTGTGCTTTTGTAAAATAAAGAAAATAAACAGGGTGTGCTTTCAGCCGTCTCTGTCTCCGCGAGCATCTTTCTGAAACACGTCACAAAAATGAACTGAAACTCAGTGAATACTTATCACACAAACATGAAACATATGTCTAAAGAAAGCTTAAAATGTCTACTTTTAAATACAATAATTCAAATTTAAAAAAATATTCTCCTGCAATGTAATCTGTATGAAACAAAGCGATGTACAGTTTCTCCTGGCTCAGCTAATTATCGCTAATGTGATCACACTCACCAGCAGAGCACGCTATTCATACAGTAATGTGCTGAGGTGATCTATACAAATGGTAAATGCCCCCAACAGTGCCTTAAAAAACATCAAGTTCATTCCCTTTCCTGCGCGTTTGGAAGATGGCACGCTACACAGGTGAGGAAGCTCTACAAATGGTCCTGGATAGTGACGAAGAGTTCACATTTTCCTCAGAAGAAGAGCGGGACTCTGACGATGAACGTTTGAAGAGCGACTTGATCCAGCTGAGGATACAATTTCGGATGAGTAAGTCTTTACTTACATTAGTTGACATGCTATTTTATATAAATATGTACATATTTTACTAGTTGGATTATTTCCAGACTTGCCAGCCAGTATTCAAAGTATTGAAATTTGAAATATGTCCTAATAGGCAAGTTTTAGTTATATTTAAATGTTGTTTTGGCTAAAGCAGGTATTTAAATTGTATGCTGTATGATATAAATATGATATGTAATATGATATAAAAATAATATGAATGTTTAGATTATATTTTAACTAGTGTTTATGCTGCCTCATTATCATCAACGAAGCTTGTGCTTGCAAATATCTGTTCGGGTGTAAATGTGTAAAATGTGCTGTAAATATGCCCATATTAGAAAATCAGCATATTAGAATGATTTCTGAAGGATCATGTGACACTGAAGACTGCAGTGATGATGCTGAAAATTCAGCTTTGATCACAGGAATAAATTGCATTTTACAATATATTCAAGTAGAAAACAGTTATTTTAAATTGTAAAAATATTTCACAATATCACTATTTTTGCTGTATTTTGGATCAAATAAATGCAGCCTTGGTGAGCAGAAGAGACTTCTTTTAAAAACATTAAAAAATCTTACCGATCTAAAACTTTTAAATGGTAGTGTAGGTCTAAAGTTTTTAAGTAAAGTCTTTATGTAAAGAAAATGTATAGTCAGATTACTTCTTTTAACTTAAACTTGATTTCACCTAAGGAAAATATCATTATCATCTCAAACATTAAGGCTCCTCACATTCATTCTCTCTCAGGGGAGGGGTCTTTGTCTCCTCAGGTGTGAAATACATCAATATTCATGATCATCCACGCCTCCTCGCATATGGCCTTTCTAACACTAAAAGTGTCTTACAAAAGTTAAATGACTATATTGTTTTATTTGAATGAGTGATCACGATGGTTTTCACATCATTTTGTAGCAAAAACTCTAGTCTACAAGATCCAGTTCTCAAAAGTCTTTTGAACAAATGTTTAGTGTGTTATATGTCCTTATTTTAGTGACTTACATTTTTTTTTCCAAAACCACGCCTAAACTTTATTTTCTCAAAAATTACAAACATGTACATACATTTTGTTCACATATTATTGTAGCCCAGTTTGTGCTGAATACAGTGTTGTCAGACTTTAGGCATTAGTATGTGTAAGGGGGTTTAGAGGAAAGGAGGAGGCGAGAACCGGCTTGACAACTTAAATAATAATTTATTAAACAAAAACCCAACCAAAAACACACAACTAAAAACACAGCACAGCTGTCTGTAATTCTCTCTCTCTTGAACTGTCGTCCCCAGCCGCCTTTATCCCTCGCGCGCCCCATCAGGCTGATTGGGGACCGGGTGTGTCTCATTCCAACCCGGCCCCGCCCTCCTCGGCTCTACACTCCTCCCGGCGTTGCCTCAGGCCGGGGAGCCCCCGGCATGACGTACATCCCCCCTCACCCTTCCTCTCCGGGGGGGGGGGGGGTGTGCCTTATGCCCCGACTGCCGGCGGGTCCTCCCCGCCTTCCTCGACCTGGGAGGAGACAGGAGGGAAAAAAAAAAAACACAAAATGGCGAGGGAAAGGCCAACACGGAGCGGCAGAGAGAGAGAGAGGAGAGAGAGAAAAAGAAACTCACCGGTTCTCTGATGCGCCGTCGCGTGGTCCCCGATCACTACTCCACCCTCTCAGGCGGACTGCAGCCGCTCCTCCCCGGGCGGACCGGAGTCAGACCTCCGACCCCCAGCGGACAGAACGCCCCTCCGCGTTCCCGGCGTCCCGTGGGGACTCTCCTCCGCCCCTGGCAGCGGCCCTACCACTCCAGGCGGTCGGGGAGTCACTTCCCTCCTCCCCCCGCGGACGGCGGTCTTCTCTCGACCCCTCCGCGTTCCCGGGGGATGGCAGGGCACTCCTCCGCCCCCGGCAGCGGCTCCCTCGCTCCAGGCGGTCGGGGAGCCCCGTCCCCACTCGCCTCGCGGACGGCGGCCGTTCCCCGCGTCCGGGTAGTCGGGCTACTCCGTCCCCCGTCGGACGGCAGCGGCGCTCCCCTGGGTGGACGGCAGTGTCGAGGACTCTGTGACGGGAATCCCTCCTCCTTCCCGGGTTTCGGCACCAGTGTAAGGGGGTTTAGAGGAAAGGAGGAGGCGAGAACCGGCTTGACAACTTAAATAATAATTTATTAAACAAAAACCCAACCAAAAACACACAACTAAAAACACAGCACAGCTGTCTGTAATTCTCTCTCTCTCGAACTGTCGTCCCCGGCCGCCTTTATCCCTCGCGCGCCCCATCAGGCTGATTGGGGACCGTGTGTGTCTCATTCCAACCCGGCCCCGCCCTCCTCGGCTCTACAGTATGTTTTTAAGCAACTGAAAAAAACCACAAATGTCAAGGCATGTCAAAACTTCTCCAGGGCCCAAAACACCCTCAGATCCCAGAGGGTTAAATGGCCTGGATTGCCTGCATGGAATGTCACCGACTGACCTTCATGATTTGTGAATCAGAGGAACTTTTGATCCTGATCCTGAAGTTTTTGATTCTGGCTGATAGAATACACGCTTCAGAGGAAGATATTAGATGAATGCTCGACGGGAAGAAAACACTGGATTTTCATGAGGTGCATGAATGACATCTGTTTAAACGAGATATCTGCATATTTGCAAACGGTATATAATACAGGTTTTATTGATATTTTCCTTTTATCATTAGAAAAGTAAAAGGTGACAGGAACTGTAGAGGAGTGACTGTTAGAATACGTGCTTTAGAGGTAAATAAATGAGCGCTCCACAGGATGCTGGATCTGCTGAAGTTTTGTGAGGTTTTTGAATTACATCTGTTTAAACGAGATATGTGCATATTTTCCAATGGAATATGATATTAGTTTTATTGATATTTGCCTTTGTATCATTAGACAAGACAGTTAAAATTTACAGGGAACTGTTTAGGAGAGAGGGAGAATGAAACAGGTGAGCACTTTTACATTATGAGCTCAAACGCGTCTGCTGCGGCTCTGATATGCAGACCGTTTAAATGACACTGTGTTGCACACCGGTCTATTATTGTAGTAACACGATGGCACGTAACAACAAAACGAACCATGACTGGTCGTTTACAAGTCTCAGTCTCTTCACATGCAAGCAGGCGATTTTCTGAACCCTCGAGAAACAAAATCGGCCAAACAGGAAAATGTGTCGACTGATGCCGATAATTAAAAAAGTCAGACCACTAGTACTTACAGGTGCCTTTTCACCCCAGCAGCATACACTTGATGCCGTAACACAGGGGTTTTCCGCTACACCAGGATGTTGTTCGGCCTTAGGTCCGCCCCTTCCTGTTTTCAAAAGATAATGACCTCGGTTCAAGATGACCGCCTCAGCAGGGTTTTCACCATGCTAGCCAATCATAAGCTAACCCTCAATGCAGATAAATGCATCATCGTGGTGCCGGCAATTGATTACATGGGGTTTCGGTTGTCAACAGAGGGCATTTCACCATTTCAGTCTAATGTGGACACCATCCAGTTGATTCCAGATTCCTCTTCCACTGCTCAGGTCACCTCTTTCCTGGGTATGACAGGGTACTATCTGTAGTTAGTACCGATACTCTGCAGCCAGCTGCTGCGTAAGGATGAGCCATGAGCATAGTCCCAGACATTTTTGGAGGCGGTGCTTACTCTCAAAGCACAGCTCACTTCGCCGCTGGTATTATCACTTTCAACATTTCCAGTCCCACCTTGGTCACCTGTGATGTGTTGGTCACAGCAATAATAGCTGTGTTGTCTCGGATACAGACCGGCACTGAAAAGCCCATCGCTTTTTCTTCCCATGGTTTGAACCATACTGAACAGCATCGAATTCTTGTCCACAACAGGGACAGGCTAAAGGCTTCTTAAGCTACATCACTGTCATGACCATCTCCGGCAATACAACTACACCACAGGATGTGATAATGTGGTGGCTGACCTCCTCTCCCACTCTGTCTCTGTTCAAAACCCTCCTATGGACAGTAATCACGTGGAAAAGGACATCATTCAAATGTTAAACATACCACTCCAAGCCATTGTTTCATTGCAGGAGCTAAAGGAAGCCTCTGAACAGGACCTTGTCCTTTCTTAGCTCTGCACCTACATTAATGATGGTTGGCAACCAATAGTGGCAGTGGAACTGACTTCATTCTTCTGTGTTAAACAGGAACTTCCTTGTTGGAACAATACCTGTGTGGCACGTGGGATTTGCACTGTGGTCCCAGGTTATCTTTGTGTGGGTGTTTTGGTTATGGCGCATGAGGGCTACCTGGGCATTGTGAAACTCAAACAGTGCTGCAGTGACCTGTTGTGGTGGCCAGGTATTGACAGGGAAATTGAGGCCCTGGTTAAGGACTGTCCAGCCTGCCTCGTGAGTGGTAAGAATGGCCACCCAGCTCCTCCACCTCTCCAGCCACTTGCCTGGCCTTCTCAACCATGGCAACACCTACAGTTGGACATCTGCAGCGAGATTCACAGGGCCCCTTACCACCAACACTTCTTGGTGGTGGCTAATGACTTGCATTTTAAATGGCCTGAAGTGACCAACACTGGCACTGTTACCTCATGCGTCATTGTCGACTTTATGGACTCTCTTTTCTAACACTGGGGCCTTCCACAGATTATCACAAAAGATAATGGCCCTCATATTGTGTTCACTCAGAGTATGTGATAAAGGATTGTTCCATGTTTGCTGTGTTATGCCTAAGAGTGTTTGACGTTTAAATTCTTTGGTCTTGAGAGTGTTGGTGTGGAAGCAAACATTAATTAAGAGTTAACGCTATCGCTGTTCATAGTCTTCTTTATACAAAACAGTGTAGTGTAATGTAGTGTGCTGCTGTTGTGGGTCAACTCCTGACAGGATCTTGGCAGCAGCAAATGTAAACACATTTCTTTGCCATTCCTGAGTAGCAAGGCTCTCCCTTTAACAACAAACACACACACACACATACACACAGCGCTCTTAAAGTGACACTTTATAGCTCTAGCTCTTTCTGTACTCTTTGATTAAGCACACATTTATACTGATTTCAAGTTAGGGATGCACGGTATACTGGTGCTATATTAGTATCACAATACTTTAGCTTCAAAACACTGCCGGTGCCACAGTATTTTTTAAATGGTAGTATCGTCAAAACAGTAGTACTGTAAGTTATGTTGTTGTGCGGTAGTAAATATTATTTTCGCTAAAATCTTCATTTGAATCAGCCCAGTATCTGCGATAACATTAAAAATGTAGTCTTTTCGAGTGACGTCCCCTTCACGCGGTGCCCTTTAAGAGTGCAAAATGCTGTTTAGAATTTGCCCCTTATATGGTATTGTTTATTTTTTAATGTGTGGTTTTCCCATGCTTCAGACACAAACGTCTGAATCCCAACGTGTTAATTTGGTGGTCCTGTCTCCTAATGGATAAAATGGATTTAAGTAAAAATTTCAAGAGTTAAATGCTTTATCCTAACCTTTACATATTTACAGTTTCTCTGAAAAGTCGAACGTTGCACCCATTTAATTTTTTTTTTTTTTCATTTACAAATGCATGGTGGCGGTAACTTTGCACTTATGATCAGATCGGTTTGATCACATCCATCCTGAGGCATGTGATCATATAGGTGTGCAGTCTGCATTGGCGCTGCTGTTGACCAGGAGAGTTGCTGAAGCGGTTGTAATAATGAAACAGCTGCTCAAAACAGTCATCACAATATATTTATTTTTGTTACCAACATTCAAATAATCACAGAAATAATGAAATAAAAGTTTAAAGCCGTTGCCATTTGAACTGGCTGTTTTGATGCGGCGATTTTTATAATTGTTTTTTTTTTTTTTAGTTTACATCAAACTAAGAATGTATTAGGTAACAAGTTAGTCCATTTGAGCCTTCTCCCAGTTCATCCATCAGTTATGTTCACCACTTCCGGAACAACAAGTGGAATGGCTCTAACCACCTTTGCTATGACAAGCTCAGAATCCCATGCAGCATGCAACTAGATTTGCATGCAGCATTTTGTAGATTTGGTTGATTTGAAAAGTATTACATTGTATTTGTATAAACTGTTAAGAATTAATACACTATCATGTGGTATAGTAATACTACTTGGTATCACAATACTTTAGCTGGTACAATATCATAAGATATGATTATGGTATTGTGACAACCCTGTACTTCAAATGTTCACTTCCTACATACAGTTGTGCTCAAAAGTTTGCAAACCCTGGCAGAAATTATGAAATTTTGGCATTGATTTTGAAAATATGCAAAAAAATTATCTTTTATTTAAGGATTGTGATCATATGAAGCCGTTTAGTATCACATAGTTGTTTGGCTCCTTTTTAAATCATAATGATAACAGAAATCACCCAAATGGCCCTGATCAAAAGTTTACATACCCTTGAATGTTTAGCCTTGTTACAGACACACAAGGTGACACACACAGGTTTAAATGGCAATTAAAGGTTAATTTCCAACACCTGTGGCTTTTTAAATTGCAATTAGTGTCTAAATTGTGTATAAAAGTGTATAAATAGTCAATGAGTTTGTCAGCTCTCACATGGATGCACTGAGCAGGCAAGATACTGAGCCATGGGGAGCAGAAAAGAACTGTCAAAAGACATGTGTAACAAGGTAATGGAACTTTGTAAAGATGGAAAAGGATATAAAAAGATATCCAAAGCCTTGAAAATGCCAGTCAGTACTGTTCAATCACTTATTAAGAAGTGGAAAACTCTGGGATCTCTTGATACCAAGCCAATGTCAGGTAGACCAAGAAAGATTTCAGCCACAACTGCCAGAAGAATTGTTCGGGATACCAAGAAAGACCCACAGGTAACCTCAGGAGAAATACAGGCTGCTCTGGAAAAAGATGGTGTGGTTGTTTTAAGAAGCACAATATGACGATACTTGAAAAAAATGAGCTGCATGGTCAAGCTGCCAGAAAGAAACCTTTACTGCGCCAATGCCACAAAAAAGCCCGGTTACAATATGCCCAACAACACCTTGACATGCCTCACAGCTTCTGGCACACTGTAATTTGGAGTGACGAGACCAAAATAGAGCTTTATGGTCACAACCATAAGCACTATGTTTGGAGAGGGGTCAACAATGCCTATAGTGAAAAGAATACCATCCCCACTGTGAAGCATGGTGTTGGCTCACTGATGTTTTGGGGGTGTGTGAGCTCTAAAGGCACGGGGAATCTTGTGAAAATTGATGGCAAGATGAATGCAGCATGTTATCAGAAAATACTGGCAGACAATTTGCATTCTTCTGCACGAAAGCTGCGCATGGGACGCTCTTGGACTTTCCAGCATGACAATGACCCTAAGCACAAGGCCAAGTTGACCCTCCAGTGGTTACAGAAGAAAAAGGTGAAGGTTCTGGAGTGGCCATCACAGTCTCCTGACCTTAATAACATTGAGCCACTCTGGGGAGATCTCAAACGTGCGGTTCATGCAAGACGACCAAAGACTTTGCATGACCCGGAGGCATTTTGCCAAGACGAATGGGCAGCTATACCACCTGCAAGAATTTGGGGCCTCATAGACAACTATTACAAAAGACTGCACGCTGTCATTGATGCTAAAGGGGGCAATACACAGTATTAAGAACTAAGGGTATGCAGACTTTTGAACAGGGGTAATTTCATTTTTTTTCTTTGTTGCCATGTTTTGTTTTATGATTGTGCCATTCTGTTATAACCTACAGTTGAATATGAATCCCATAAGAAATAAAATAAATGTGTTTTGCCTGCTCACTCATGTTTTCTTTAAAAATGGTACATATATTACCAGTTCCCCAAGGGTATGCAAACTTTTGAGCACAACTGTATGTCACAGTCTGTTTGATATCAGTTACATATTGACGCCATTCATCCTGACTAACTCATCGAGCTGTTCAATGCACCTAATATGTGTTCAGTTTGTATTAACAGCCGTGTATTAGCACAGAGGCTCATACACACACTCAAGCACATATACACACGCTTGTACAAAGTGAGTGAAGAAAATGAGGCCAAATTGTGTCTGCGGTTTTAAGTCCAGCTGAGGAAAGTGACTTCAAAAGTCATCTGTTACCGAGCAACATGACTAAACTCTCTCAAACTCTCTTCCACACTTGTTCCTCTTGTACATCATATTTTATTCTTTGTTTTTCTCCCTGAGCTCCACTTATAATGTTAGTGATATACTGTTTTTTTATGCCAAAACAGTCATAATTTAGTTTTTAATGACCATTTTCCACTCTCTCTTAGACACTTAATGGGCGTTCACGCTGACAGTGGTTAAATTGCTGGATGTCACCATGAATGACTTCTGGTCACTTTGTCACTGCACTTTGCTGCCTATTTAGAATTATTTAGAATTAAATGGTAATTTATTTATTTATTTCGTTTATTTATTTATTTTTTGCTGCTGTGATTTTAAGAAACTCCTAAATTAAAATGTGACTCCTTATGATATATCTCTTATAAAGACCCCATGAATGGCTAGACAAGCATTGTTTTGATGGTTTTCATCATGTCAGCACAGGTTTACAAACTCTCAATTACATTTGGCTCTGACTTTGATTTGATTCTGATTCATTTGGGTATAATTCAGTTATAATGTCAATTATGCCTACATATAAATCAAATTGAGTCAATTTTATCAGTGCCAATTTTGATACCACAACAATTTACTAATTAATTTGAGGAAACATTGTTTCAAGTCCTCAAGTAAATATTCCAGACAAGAAAACAATCAATAATAAAGAACAAAAAACAAAAAAACAAATCACAAACAAAAGAACAAATAAAAGCAACAGAACAAAAATATAAATTAAGAAAATTTATCAGCCGTATCAAGTATTCAAGCAAAAATTCAGAAATTGAAAAAAGTCATAAAATGTAACATAAAACTACTAAAATTACTGGTCTTCATGTGTGATTATAATACATTAATACTTTTTTTTATATTTTAGTACTTCTTGTCCCACAGTTTACATTCACTTTTCACATAAATGACTGTGTTTTCCTCATTAATACTCCATTTAGGAAAAATAAATTGGTCGGACAAATATCTGTGTAGTGCAAGATGATGTCATCAGTATTTTGGGTCTGTTTTACCAGAAGAGACTGTACATTTTATGTACAGTATGTCTTTCTGTGAAAGCTGTCTTTAAAGAGTTCTTTTGTACATGCAGTAGATGACTTCGAAGATAATAGACATGGACCATAAGCCACAAAACTCTCATCTTGATTTGATGGGGCCTTTGATGGATCTCTCTTTCTGAGTTCTCTGTGTCTGTATCTCTGTTATCTGTCCTCAGTGTATTCATCTTTTGTATGTGTTCATGTTGTTCTCTGTAAGTTTAGAAGACTGGGAAGAACACTCTTTGTGCAAAACACTGCTCTTATTGTGAATATTCCCTTGGTGTCGTGCCAAACCCGTAGAAACCTAATCACTCTAGCAGAGAGCCACTACTGAGGGACTGTAGTGTAGGGACGTATTTAAGTGATCATCTGATGGCTGCAAAGCATTGGTTGATTGGCCAGAGACACTTTTTTCTAGCTTTGGTTTTTATTTTTGATGGTGGTATAGGGCAGTCTTGGCACCTCCACGCTATTTCATAACAACTGCTTAAGGCATTTCTCAGATGCTATATAACAGTCATGTGTCTCCACAACATCATCCAAACGTACAATTTTCATCCGTCTTCTAATGAAGAGAGGACAGCCTACATCTGTTGAGAAGAAAAGGAGTTTTCACATGGCTGTACTCATGAACGATTCAGATTTAGACCTACAGACAGTCTGGCCTCATGGAATAATGTTATTATAGCTACATTTTTACAAACTGTTTTTACAAACAGTCGGTTCCCAGAGTAAAAGTCTGTAGAAGTCACAAGTCAATGTTTTTGTTTGTTTGTTTGTTTTTGTTTTGTTTTGTTTTTAAAATTGCATTTAATAACCGAATTCCAAGTTAAGAGCTACACTACCCACAATCCTAAAGAAAGATCCTCCAGTGAGAGAAGTCAGTGTTACCATAAAAACAGAATTCACTGCAAAAGAGCTCAGCAGCGACTGCCCACTCCCATTAAGCATCACGAATGAAGTAACTGAATCTCCCTACACTCTCAAACTACTAATATATTTGTATGTAGTTAAATATTTAGGAATGAACATAACATATTTATATATTTTTATGCATATAATCAAATAGTTTTATAAAGTCATTTTTGATTGTGTCCGATTGTACTGACATTTCATTTGTCATTCACAATGCTTCATGAGATGATGAAATAGGCCCTGCAGTGCAAATGCAGCCATTTGTTTAGTTTATTTAGTGACTTAAAGCAAAATACTCCATTTTAAATAGGCGGTTTGAGTCCTTACATCATACATTTTAAGTGTTTTGCAATTTAGTGAGTCACTGTAAACCACTAAGGTTTGAATCTGAAAATCAAACAGCTGGCCAGTCTGCCAGAACTTTTGCCAGAAGGCTTTTTTTGCTTTTAGGGAAAAATGTTGTTTCTGCTGTTCTGTGAGGACAGACATTGAGGCAGATTGTCATGCTGCCACTTTTCAGAGGTTGTGTAAAATCTGTAATAGAGGAAATTTCCAGGAGAGAAGGCGGCAGCGATTGCTGGAGCAGCTTCACAATCTCACATTGTGCTGGAAATGTCAGAGTGAGTTTGATTACACGTCCCTTGCTGAAATTATGGTAAATGTCAATATCCACCTTGACTCTCTCGCGCTGGCAACCGGCTCCTCCCTCTCGCTCTGCTGTGACTGTGTGCTTCTCATGAGCAGTGCTGGGGAACAATAATTTAAAAGTGACAGTTTATTGCGTTATTCCTCATGAAAGACACAATTATGATACAAGATATTGTTACTTTTATCACTACTTTTTCTCACTATCAGTTGGCATTCTGGGGTGAATTCACTCAACATTAAATGCCAAAACAACGCCGACAGCATGTGCAAATCAACGATGCCGTTTATTTATTCAAAGTAGTATTTATTTCTGTGGACAAGTGTTACTCCCCCTGACATAGTTTGCATTACCGGACCTACATAATATATGTTGCGTTTCTTGCAGCGTTGTTGATGATAATGGGAGTGATCTAGCATTGTCCCATTGTGTCACGTCTTCTGTGTATAGTGTAGGTGCGGTGTGAAGCTTGCTCCATAAGCTTATGTCGCTACATCATTGGAGAGTGAGAGGTTTTCAGTTTAATTTGTCAGTAATTAAATTAACCTCTTCAGCTCACCTCACACACATACAGTGGACTAATTGCAAAATATTACTCTCATTTAACAGAAAAAAAAGATTCCAATAATTAATAAATTATATTGTACAGTATATGTTTACAATCTTATGATGAAATTATTTTTTTTATCTTGTCTTTGAAAGCCTGTGATACAGGCTCTGTTTGCTCTGTGTCTCTGCTAAAGGTGTTAGTTCATTCCACTAGATGGCAGCTAAAACTAGGAAAAATATATTTTCCTCAATCACCTTACCTTCACAATATACAGATGTGAAATGCAGGTGGCGCTGTAACATAGCTGAACATTTGCCTTGTACACGTCAATAGACATTCAGACAGTTTTGTGATCGCACACACCTTTCCCAATGTTTTGTGATTTTGTTAATATATCTAAGTATTTAGTTTTCATTAATTTATCAGCCTCTGAGTGGACTAGAAGCTTAATCTAAGTGTTGTTGGAAAGCTGAGATCCTTTCATCGACAACATATTTGGTTTGTTATTTTTGGTTTTATATTTTGTTATGGTCATCTAAGACATAACATTGGACAATTTACCCAAGCAATCTCTCAGACAAGTTATGGAAAGAGAAAATATAGAGTTTGTGGCTACTTGGGACTTACAGAATCAGTCATTGGAGTTAGTTGCTGGGACGTCCCATATTTTGGCAGAAATGAAAACGTTCTGTATGGGATGCATATTGTCCCATTGTTTAGCCAAGAGAAGCTCGAGGGGGATCCCTCCCCGTACAGACGGCAGAACAGCGAATTCCTGAGAACGAGAGGTTTCATATGATATAACTTGTCTATTTTAGTGCTATTTGAAAAATGTTTATATTCATATTTCTACATTATCACCAAGTTTTTTTTTTTCTTTTAAAGCCTTATCTTGTTAATTTAGTGGTGGAGCTCTGTGAAAAGTTTAGATTCTAAGCTTTCAGATGTTACCACATATGAGTATTTATCCAGAAACTTTTACATTTTAAGTGTAAACGTATTACACACTCCCCGTCCAGCAGAGTTTAAGGAGTTAAGCATACATTACAAATGTAACACAGTATTTGAAGCTCGGGTATTATGGTGTAAATTCACACAAGTAACACACTAGTTGTTACCGTTTGTGCTGCCGACTTTTCGCTTTGTGAGCAATAAAACGGAGGAGAAAAAATCCCGTAGACTAACATTGAAACCAGAGACCATAATATCATATAGATATCATATCATATCATATCATATCATATCATATCATATCATATACCATATGACTTTGGGCATTAAGCAACCACCCACAGTTGTGAGGACCTTTTTTAATGGCTAAAATGACACTGAGTTTAGAACAGGGCTGCTGTTTTCATTTTGGAAAGATGATTTTTTAAATACATTTCTGTAGGATTCTAAACATTCTATCAGACAAAGATGTGCTAATAAATTGCATTGTGCCATCTCAAGCTAAATTATTCTAAACTTGTGACAGGTTGTAACATTTGAAGCCAATAATTGCTGTTATTTAATTATTTTTTAAATTTTTATTCCCTTTTCTCCCAATATGAAATGCCCAATTCCCACTACTTAGTAGGTCCTCGTGGTGGCACGGTTACTCATCTCAGTCCGGGTGGCGGAGGACAAGTCTCAGTTGCCTCCGCTTCTGAGACAGTCAATCCGTGCATCTTATCATGTGGCTCGATGTGCATGACATCGTGGAGACTCACAGCATGTGGAGGCTCATGCTACTCTCCGCAATCCACGCACAACTTACCACGCGCCCCATTGAGACCGAGAACCACTAATCGTGACCACGAGGAGGTTACCCCATGTGACTCTACTCTCCCTAGCAACCGGGCCAATTTGGTTGCTTAGGAAACCTGGCTGGAGTCACTCAGCACACCCTGGATTTGAACTCGCAACTCCAGGGGTGATAGTCAGCGTCAATACTTGCTGAGCTTTATGTAATGTTTTATATATATTTTATATAAAGCTTTAGATTGAATTTGTATGACCAGCAATAGAGACAGAAATTATGCTTCTCCATTTCAGTGATTTCTCAGGCTTTTGCCAAACTGTTCTTTATAAACTTGGAGGGGTGAGTTTAATCATGACAACTGAATACACAGGCAGAGAGACAGAGAATGGCATGATAAGAAAATAACACATGATGGAGAAGAGAAGAGAAGAGAGGAAAAAAAATATGGTATCACAAGAGTCTTAGGAAAACTGAGAGAGACACTTCACCAGCTGTGTGTGTGTGTGTGTGTGTGTTCCAGCACCAGTAAAGATTACAGTGTTTTTTACCTTCTAAACACCCAGTAAAAATAAACCCATATTACATTAACCCTGTGTGAATCCATACAGGGGTAAATATTACCCAATCTCCTGTGAGAAAGGAGTTTTACTGTAAGTATGGAGGAGTTCCTGGATGTTGTTATTTACCTTGTACCTGAAGTCTGTCATGTGGTAGTATCTCGTGGAGACACAGAGCCTGAAAATGCAATATGAAAACATCAAGAAAACAAACCACTTATCAGAGGATGAAGGCTTGTGGCAACATTAGGTGAGATTAATGCTGCAGTAGTTAATCTAGCCTAGCATATGTGTCTCCCAATAAACAAATGACTGATATGCTAATATTCAATAACCTAATTGCTTCAAAAGTAATCAGCGAAATAAATACTGTGATAGATTTAAAATGTAACTAAAATGTCATTTAAAATTGAAACCTCAATTAGTCCTTAAAATAATTTAGTATGGTAACCATAGTTTCTGCCAAAATCCCATAATTATTAGTTATTGTCACTACTGTAAAGTTATAATACATTAATATGGGACCTCCTTTAAACAGTGTAAGGTTTCAGATTTCATCATGATGACAACACTTGAATGAAGAAGGCACGCCAATCTCGACAATTTCTACAGACATCGCTCATCCCGTGCGAATTGACAGTAAACATTAGAGATGTGCGCAGTAACAATTACTTTACTGAAATCTAATCCCCTCCGAATAGGGCTTTAATGTGGGGAATTTTCCACTACATGGATTAGGTTGAATTCTAAAGTTGTTAGAATACGCAAGTTTGATTTGTATGACTTACATCAGCAAATGGGTCAGATTTTCATTCTTACAATTTGATTTAAATTGTGTATTATGTTGCAGTTCCTAGTAAAGTTACCATTCAACTGGCAAGTAGTTTTATTTACTCACCAAAGCCAGTTTGTACTCTCATTTGCTTCCAATTGCATTAATCTTTCTACACACTCTACAACACTAACAAGTGTATGTGTGTGTGTGTGTGTGTGTTCACTATCTTTAACATACTGTCTCTTATATGATATTGTGTGCAGTATTGTGTTTGGAATACAGGTGATACCCAACCAATACACAGATCTGAAGAACCTATAAAGAAACAATAAAAAAAGCATAAAAACAACTTTTATTGCCATGTCAGAGATCAAGAAAAATTTGATTCCTCATGATACGAGCCCTTTGCATTTTCAACTGCTTTTGCTTCAGGGCCCAGATTTTACTTTGGACATCAAGTGGTGACGCAACATGGTTCCAAAATTGCTTATCATAAACAAAAGTAAACAAAAATGTCCACCAGCGGGTCCGAAAGGGGGTGCTATATTGCGGAAAAAGTTTATGCTTAAAATGCTCAAGTCATCATATAAATAAGTCAGGCATATGTGGTATCGTTTAAAAGCTTAGAATATGGGGAGCCTGGGTAACTCAGCGAGTATTGACACTGACTACCACCCCTGGAGTCGCAAGTTCAAATCCAGGGTGTACTGAGTGACTCCAGCCAGGTCTCCTAAGCAACCAAATTAGCCCGGTTGCTAGGGAGGGTAGAGTCACATGGGGTAACCTCCTCATGGTCACTATAATGTGTGGTTCTCACGCTCAACAAGCCACGTGATAAGATCCGCGGATTGATGGTCTCAGACACGGAGGCAACTGAGATTCGTCCTCCTCCACCCGGATTGAGGTGAGTCACTACGCCACCACGAGGACTTAGAGCGCATTGGGAATTGGGCATTCCAAATTGGGGAGAAAAAAAAAAAAAAAGAAGCAGCTTAGAATCTGAAGTTTTCAGAAATATCCAGTAATTCTGCATTTATGTTACTTTAAATAACAAAATAAAGCCTTAAAACATGTCCTTCACAAATAAGCGCCAACTAGTGGTCAAGTGGTAGAAATATTAATATGAAAATAAAAGTCTTTAAAATAGCATTTAAAAGGGCATTCAGTAGTTCTCTAGCTAGCGTTAGTATTGCTCTTCTTTGTGTACTTTAAGAACCGATGTGACAGTGGTGTTAGACGCTGCACTGCCATCTTTCGACGTGGATCAGCATTATCATCTCTGCTGCCCCTGTCAGCTTTGGAATATCATTTGCATCTGGAAAATGTCGGAGATTGAGGTAATTTCTAAAGTTATTTATTACTACTATAATATAATTTTGCCTAAAAACAAACATCAGAAATCAAGTGAATATGCTTCTACTGTTAAGGATAGATTATTATTGTCCCTCATATCAATAATCTTTGGAGACTGTCTACATTTCAGGTTATTCCTAAAGACAGTTATTACCTTTATTAGAGAACTGCTTTGCATAAAATAAACCTCAGTTTCTGTTATGGTAAAGGAAAGATTAGAATTGTTTTTAATAATCACATTTAGCATGTCCATGAATATTGTATTTGAAGAAATCATTTTATTTCCAAGCAACCAACGTCATGGTTTACACAAAATCCACAACAATCGCTGAGCCAATATACTTTGCACTAAAAGAATGATGACATAGATGCCTTACCATTACTGATGATTACTCCAGTTTATTGCCTTTGCTGGCCTTTCTGTCTTCTTGCTTAAAGCAAGTTGCTTCAGACCTTTTTTTGCTTCTTCGGCAGTACAGCTACTGGGTCTCCCGTTGTCTCCGCTGCTAAAGCACGATAAATAAGTATGTTCCATTGTGTTCTGTCACCATGACAAATTCCTTGTGTGTGTAAGCATACTTGGCAATAAAGCTCATTCTGATTGTTTTCGCTCTTCACGTCACCAAACAACAATGTTCTAAGTATAACCAAGCATATCTATCTACACAGGCAGCAGCCAATGAGCGCGAGGATTCTCTTCTTTGATGTTAGTGAAACATCGCGGGTCATGTGATTTCTACATAAAAGGCCATTTGAATGGAAACAAGCAGAAAACATTTTTTACACATTTTCACTTTATCGATAACCAAACAGCACGAAAAGTGGATGAAAACTAGGTTAATGATAAAATCTAAATCTGATAGAGCTTTTTAGTGACACCTAGATTGAGCTTCTAGTCCACTCAGAGGCCGAGATATTTGCTGAAAAAATGGGGGTGATGCATGAACTGAAAAATAGACTGAATGTCTATGGACGAGCATATCTGTGAGGGCTAAAACGTGTTAGAGTGCCACCTATATTTCAGATCGGCATTTTGTGATGGAAGGTGATAGCGTAAAAAAAAATAATCAAAAATTCTAGTACTTGCTGCCATCTAGTGGAATAAAATAAGACTGTTTGGAGGGAGACGGGTGAACCAGAATTACATGCTTACAAAGTCAGGACAAAAACATAAATAAATAATTATATTTATCATAAGATTGTAAACATATACAATATTATTTATGATTAATTGAGTCTTTTTTTATTTCCACAGTATGTGTAAATAGTGAGCTTTTAAATTTGAGTGTGAAAAATTGCTGACAGCAGCCCAAAAATGCTTCAGAGTCGAAGAGATTAAATCAAACTTTTTTAATATTACCATGAACTAGGGGCAGTGGAGGGAGATGTGTTGTTTTAATTGTGTGTGTTGTAGCCTTTTTGTTTTTGAACGTATACTTTCCATTATGTATTTCTAAATATTTTCTACTATTTTATTGTCTTTTTGTGTGTCTTTGTCAATTACGTTTGACCACTGGGGTATCTGTCTATGTTGGGTGGGGGGGTTAATGTTCGGGAGGAAGGGTTGTAAATAATATAATGTGATTCTAAATATTTTGTTAATTTGTATTATTATTATTATTATTATTATTATTATTATTATATATGGTATGTGGAATCAACAAAACTGTTAATAATAATAAAAAAATATTACCATGAACTGCATAGACCATACAATGTGACCCATTTTTGTACAAAACACTCTTAAGTGCTTCAAAGAACCATTGAAGAGCCTACATGCGAGTCCACATACACACTGATTTGGTTGCGCCTCTCAGATAAGTGCTGTCCCATCTTCCCACAGTGACTGTGATTCAGGCTGCTCCAGCTCATGCTGAGTTGATAAATGATGTTGTTCACATTAAGCTGCGCTTGTTATTGTTTGGTCCTGATTTATCGGGGGTTTTGGACTCGGGTCAAGCCATGACCCCTCCTTCCGCCCACCCCGCATCTCTCCTCCCTTTGTCTCTCATCTGCAGCTCTGTTTGGATTAGCAGACGTTTGATTGATGTTGGCCGACACAGAGAGGACGGTCTGAAGATCATCAGTAAATACATAAGAACACATGTGAGTGAGGTATCTTCAGTTCTCCTGCTGTCACACGAGTGAGCTGGTTGTGTTGGTGTAGTCTGGAAAGTTAGCACTGTTCTTCTCTTCACAGATATATTGGGTAGGATTCGGTCATAACGCACCTCTGTAGAGTGTGTATGTGCTCAGGTGTTGCTGACTCATCGGTTTGGTTGCAGGAACTTTGTTACATCTTAACCAGAAATAAAAGTCCCGCCATTATTTACTCTGAATTTTAGCCTCAGTCACCATTCACTGTCATTGTATAGAAATAAGATGCAATGAAAGTGAATGGTGACTGAGTCTAACGTGTGGGTCAACACGAGGGTGATGACACAGATTTCATTTTGAGATGAAAATCCTTTAAGTCAGTATTGGAGAAAGTATTGAAAAAGAGGACAGAGGAAATACAGTGTTTTGTGCAAGAATCTGAAATATCACAGCTATGATTGAAGTGGATAGAAACTTTTCCTTTATTTCCAAGATGTGTGTGTCATCTGTGGAGCAGTAACAGACTGAGAGACTTTAATGGTCTGGATTGCTCATGAAGCTTGTTTGTTTTATTTGATTGCAGTCAGGATGGCTTTATTCAGCAGGATGAATGAAGCATTTGATGAACACAAATCCCACGTAGTTTTAACATCACCTCTGTATCAGAATGTCATTGCTCAGAGGTTGCTCTTTCATATATCAGGAGATGTGATCAAAATTGACACAAATCAGTCAGGTTATCATGTGAGTAACATGTGAGTAACATGCATTCTGTTTTTGCTGATTTTTGGACTGATAGCAGTGTGATCAGTGTGTGTGTGTGTGTGCGTGAGCTTCAGGCCTCATTCTGCACCACAATTCTTTGATCACAGTGTTTCAGTGTTTTGTGGGCATTACATAACCATCTCTACTGTGTGTATGTGTGTGTAATTTTTCAGGTCTTCTTTCTTCACTGATAATGTGTCTCTGTTAGTGGCACATTTCTCTGTTATTCTATCTGACTTTCTCTCTCATTGTCTGTTTTTCCTGTCTCACTTCAGTTCTCTTTGGCTTGAAAACAGCATTAAATCAAAATGTTATCCTTTCAACATAAATGAAAAGCTCTCACCTGCATCTTGTTAGACAGAATGTTCATGCAGCTCTTTTCTATAAAATAAAAAGACCACTATAAACATTATAGACCATTTCAAGATGGTTTAAGGAAGTGACGTTTTATTTGTTCCTTAAACATTTCCTGCTAGTTGTGCATTCCAAACGTGATAAATCACCCTCCGAAGGGCACTTTGATGGGAGAACAATCATGATAGTCAGTGCTTCAAACTGAATTTCCAATAAAAATGACTTAAAAAGTGAGTTCCGAATGGCCCTTTCGTTTGAGCCCCACACCTTTTAGCGTTTCAAAGATCTCACAGTGAATGGTAAAGTCTTTGAAGTGCATGGGGATGATCACTTCTGAATAGAACACACCCTCATTCAAAACAATAGCACGAGGCGCTTCATTCATAGTGACTTTAACAGGATTACTAAGCTCCACAAGTCGTTTACTTATGCATTTAGTAATTTAGCAGACGCATTTTTCCAGAACAAAGAGACAAGAAAATGATTTAAATCATTAAAAAAATAAATACTTACCTTGTCCGCAGGTCATGGAGACAGCTTCATTGATTATATCTAGAGACTATATAGCAGAGACGGGTCACTTCTATTAAAATGAATGTACGCCTTACAGGTAAACAAGCCAATCACCTTTTAGATACAGACATCATCTGTCAATCAACTCGAGAATGCGCATGTGCATTAGCTACACAAACTGGGACAATTTAGTTTTTTTGCATGATCTGAGGGAAAGAAGCACAATTTATAATACCAGTGTTGATAGATTTTACTGCTGATTTGAGATATGCTGCATGTTTATGTAGACAATAGCTGCCTGAGAGCATTCCAAAGATGTCCGCCGAGTGACCTGACTTGCATAAAAAGACTTTGTTATAACAGGAGCGATCATTCCCGACCTCTCCACTGAGGAAATAATTATGAACATCTAAACTACGATACAGTTTCATCTCCTCTCTTGCGTAGATGCTCAGTATCAACAACACGTCTGGATAAGTCACTTCAGGTAAATGTTTGATTTTTTTTGTTTGTTTGTTTTTTTCCCCTTTTCTCCCCAATTTGGAATGCCCAATTCCCAATGTGCTCTAAGTCCTTGTGGTGGCGTAGTGACTCGCCTCAATCCAGGTGGCGGAGGACAAATCTCAGTTGCCTCCGCGTCTGAGACCGTCAATCCACGCATCTTATCACGTGGCTTGTTTAGCGTGTTACCGTGGAGACATAGCGCGTGTGGAGGCCCACGCTATTCTCCGTGGCATCCATACAAAACTCACCACGTGCCCCACCCTGGTAATTCACAGAAAACTGTCAGTTACAGCTTTTAAAGCTCATTCAAGCTTTGATGTGTTCAAACTGGTAGTTAAGAGACATACCACAACCAATGGGGTTTGATTTCATTGACGTCACACCTGACGTGACACGTCAGTGCGCTCCATATATGAATGAGATTTGAGAGCAGAGATTACACTTTAATGTTCCCTTTTTAAGGTTTTGTAAAGGGGTTCATTAAAGACTAATAAAACAGTTACGAACGTATTATAAATATTGAGATGCGGTTATTAGCACTGTTCCCTCTAAGCTGCGCGCATGCACCTCTGATGTTGCTTCCACGCTGATGGAAGAATTATCCATGCAGATGACTCAAGTTCAGTTTTTCAGTATGGAGCAGAAGCTTTGAGTAAAATGTGTAATATAAACAAGGTGGAAATATGCTTTGTTTTTTGGCACCATTCTCTTTACACTCTAGAGGCTGTTTTGCGTGAAAATACCAGGAGATCAGCAGTTACAGAAATACTCAAACCAGCCCATCTGGCACCAACAATTATACCACGGTCGGACTGAGATCCCATTTTTTCCCAATTCTGATGGTTGATGTGAACATTAACTGAAGCTCCTGACCCATATCAGCTTGATTTTATGCATTGCACTGTTGCCACATGATTGGCTGATTAGATAATCACATGGATAAGTAGGTGAACAGCTGTACCTCATAAAGTGATCTGTGAGTGTATGTATACTGTATATATAATATTCTGCTCAGGTGGTCGAAGGTTCTGCCCAATAGAAATAGGATTTACTCAGCAAGAACAAAAGTTAGAGGGAACATTGGTTATAACAACATGAATAAAAGGATGACTTTCATGCAATACCTGCCAAATAGTGTGCCATGTTACCTCACATGTTATAAATGCTTAATAATATTTATTCAACATTAAAAACTTATGAAAGTGTATCTTAATGTAAAGTGGACAAATATGAAGCAGTTGCTAATATTAGAAACTTGTGTACATTGAGTAAGTATGGTTTAATGGTCATCAGGCTTTATTATAAGATACATGCTGTGAATAAGTATGAAGTGTTTTTGCAGAGGAAAAAAGAGATGTTGAAAATCATGGTTAATTTGTCACACTGGAAATGCGCATTTAGTAGGTCAAGTATTACGTTAAAACAGAAACTTTTGCAAAGTGCAAACAGTAAATATACTGCATATGGCAGAAATAGTATGGTAGCATGATGACATCACTCAGAGTAGAACAATTCTTTTGACATCAATGTGACAAGGAAAGTGCCATCACAAGAGAGTCAAGACTTTATGGTAATGAATACAAACACAAAGTGATTATTTTTGCTGCATTGTGACACAAATTATGAATTAGAGTATTTCATTTTTTTTTTAAAGTAACTATGACTAAATGTATTTATTAAGTATTTATAACATGTAAGCTAAAATGCTTATTATTTTGCAAGTATTGCATGAAAGTCACCCTTTTATTCATGTTGTTATAACCACATATTAATGACTTATATTGCATTTGTAAATGACTTATTGAACTCCTTTATAAACTCTTAACAAAGGGAACATTAATGTGAAGTGTTATTAAAGTGAAATGAAAACTGAAGTTTCACAAAGTTATTGTATGTCTCCAGAAGAATTGGAATAAAGCAGACTACTTTTATGGCTACTTTTCTGTCATTTTTGGAGCACCCGACCCCACATTTTCACTATATAAAAACAGCAGCGTGAACATTCTGTTAAACATCTCCTTTTATGGTTCACAGAAAAAAGAAAATAATGCAAGATTGCAATGGTGCGCATTGAGAGCACTGAGAATGCCATTTCATGTTGTCTTTGTTGTGTAAACCATCACTGCGGTGTTGTGGTGGGGTCGGGCACGCTGTGTTTTGATTAGCTCAGGTTTCAGCTGCTGTCCACTGTGCCGGAATGATTCTCAACATGGTTGACCCTTGACCTCTGGGGCTCATCCTCCATTACAACATGAAACATTAATATCAGCAGCCTTCCTGCTAAAAGCATTTGTCTTGTGGCGGGTCATTGGTCACAGCCCACCTGCCTTCACCACATACACACACAACCCGTAGCATGCCTTTCTGCGGCACATGCTTAAAGACACATGAGATGGTAAACTCACAGTCTGAGCAATAGTCAACACAAGACCAACCAATCTAGGTTTATTGGTGGGAGATTCCTCATGTAATCTGATTTAGTATTACACACACACACATACACAACACATGAACCTTCAATTATGCCAAACTGATAGTGAAGTTATGATTAAGGCTGGGTTAAAATATCATTTTTCTGATACATCGCGATCTTCATTTGAACGATCCTGATATTGATTCTCAAGATCTTTTAATCAATGCACAACCGAGTGAATCACTCACATATGCGACCAGATTTCTAAAATGTCTGTGATTCTCCACTGGCTTGTAAATGATCAGATTTCACTCAGCAGTGATTGTGTAGTATAGTGGTGAACAAGTTCAGCAGTGAGATCCTTTCACTGCGTTTTGAGAGTAAAAATTTGGTTTGACTCGTTCTAAAGACGAGATCCACTCAATCCATTTGTCATTTAATAATGTCTCTTTTAAAATCCTTTCTGTTCTTTACAGTCAGTTTTTGAGCAAAAATATTTAATTCTAATCACACACAGCATGGATGCGGTAAAGAACCCATTCGACACTGTCGTTAATATGCGCTCGACCAAAACACTTCTGTGAGACGATCACTGAACTGACGCTATTCTTAAAGAGACAGTACTGTTTTTAACACGTTTTCAACAAATCAATGTAAATACCTGTAAATAGTATAAATTATGCATGTAAGCAATAAACATGTAACAACATATATGCAATATAATATATGTAATATTTGTTGATGGAATACATGGAATTTGTACATTTTTAACAAGCTGAAATTTTACCAAAATGATGAAAAACTAATGATAAAATTAAATTTGTAAATTAATATTTTCATAATGTATCAAGTGAGATGGTTCCTTGTATAATTAACAGCATTAGCTGAAAGACAATTTCTTTAGCAAAATGGACATTATAACTGAAATCTACCCAAATGAATCGGAAATCAGAAGACTTCAGCTACGAAATCAGACATCAAAAGACTACAAAGGACAGTTCGGACTGCTGAGAGGATTATTGGTTGCCCCCTGCCCTCCCTTCAAGAACTATACACTTCCAGAGTGAGGAAAAGGGCTGGAAATATCACTCTGGACCCCACTCACCCTGCCCACTACCTTTTTGAACCGTTGCCTTCTGGCTGGTGCTACAGAGCTCTGAGAACCAGAACCGTCAGGCACAGGAACACTTTCTTCCCTCAGGCTATCCATCTCATGAACAGTTAAATTGCCCCATTGAGCAATAATTAATGTGCAGTACACAGCTTAGTCTATATTTATTTATCCAACATACCATACCTCTTCTGCCATTACATTCCCTTGCACTGTATATAACAGATTTGTATTTGTATATTGTACATACAGTACTCTGCAAAAGTTTTAGGCACTTGTGAAAAATGTTGCATAGTGAGGATATCTTCAAAAATAATGACATAAATAGTTTTCATTTATCACTTAATGTCATATAAAGTCCAGTAAACATAAAAAAGCTAAATCACTATTTGGTGTGAACACCTTTGCCTTTAAAACAGCACCAATTCTCCTAGGTACACCTGGACACAGTTTTTCTTGGTTGTTGGCAGATAGGATGTTCCAAGCTTCTTGGAGAATTTGCCACAGTTCTTCTGTCTGTATAGGTTTTCTCAATTGCTTCTGTCTCTTTATGTAATCTCAGACTGACACGATGTTCAGTGGGGGGTTTTGTGGGGGCCATGACATCTGTTGCAGGGCTCCCTGTTCTTCTATTGTAATCTTTTCCATTTGCGAAAGTAATGTTTGGGAATCTAACATTTATATTTCCTATTGACACACTAAAGATGAAGATATAAATAACCATCTTAAGACAAATGCTTTTGTGAAACAGCTTATGTGCCTAAGAATTTTGCACAGTACTGTAAATATATATTGTCTTATTGTGTATTTCTATATATACTTTATTTTCTATCCACTTTTTATTTTTATTCTATTTTTTTTATTTTTTTTTTATTATTATTATTATTATCTATATCTTGTTGCTGTATTGTTTGTGCACTGGAAGCTTCTGTCACCAAGACAAATTCCTTGTCAATAAAGCTGATTCTGATTCTGAAATCAAAGTGAATTGAATCAAATCAAATGAAGAGTTTGTGAATCAGAGTCGAATCAAATTGGGAAATCTATATCAATACACAGCCCTAGTAACTATTTCCAAGAACTAGGGTAAGCGATATTACCAATATCTTATATCACAGAATGAATAATTATATATCACACATCATGATATTTATTTTTGCAGGAAATTCAACATATGGTATATTTTACTAACCGGAAAGTTTAGTCTGTTTCTGAGACTCCATTGAATTAAATACATTACAAATGAAAAGTACTTCATCTTATTTGATTATTTTCTCTATTTATTTGAAACTTCATGGACACAAAACAAAAGTTCAGATTATTTATAGCAAATGAGTGATCACTCTGGCATTACTGCAAAAACAGCTTCACATTAAAAACTCTCAAAAACAGTAAAACTACTATAAAACAAATAATTTCATCTTTAGATTCCGATTGGACAGCTGTGTTTGAAGCAGTTGTAGAATAATTAATAAGCTATACTACTCTCTTGGTAGGAGCTAGACAAATTAGACGTCAATATGGCCAGGGCACAAAACTATGCAAGGTTAAAGAAAGTTAGACTCAAACTACATTAAATACAGCTGACGGGTTTGGTAGTGTGTCGGGTCGCCAACTGCTGGACTAATATATTCAGTTTGGGTATGGATTAAGCTGGTCTACAGAGCTGGATGTTGATTGGTTTATCCTAATGAATGGCCCGAGAGGATGCAGTAACGAGTGGAATTGCAGAGAATTGCGACTAACGATGCCTTGGAGTCCAGTGCTTATTGAACTATCAATCCAACACACAGTCGTTCCCTACAGTGCTGCTTTCCACTCATCACTCCGCTGTCAGTGCACAAGACTAGCAAACCGTTGATTCGATTGTTGGAATGTTGTTTGTTCTGTTTTCTGTGAACACCACTTTTCTAAGAAATGTAAATGAAAAAATCTAAAATGTGATCGTAAAGGGACAGTAATGTAATTAAAATCTTTCATAACTAATTTCTGGATGTTTCATTCTTGTAGATAATTTGAAGGTTCTGGCAGGTTGTACTCCCCTTTCATTTAATTTCCTACAGTTGCCATTATATAACTGTTCAGATGATTGCACTTTTTGTTCACAAATTAAAATAATCATGGAAATAAATTTGTTTCTTTGGTACAGTTGCTGTTGGCAAATGCAAAGCTACAGTATGACTCAGAAATGGCATCTGTATTCTGTACTGTATACAAACCTTTACAGCGTTAAGATATTAATGACAAAATGATTCACTTTAAAACATCTTGTGGATGTAAACAAACTAGTAAGCCTCATTTAATTCCAAACCCATGTGACTTTCTTTCTTCTGATTTTTTGAAGAGTAGTCACACAACTCTTTTCTATTGACCGACAATTCATACTGACCACAACTTTCAAGCTCCAAAAAGACCAAAAAAACACCATAAAAGCAGCATAAATGTAGTCAGTATGACAAGTATGCTATATTCCAAGTCATCTGAAGCCAGATGATAACTTTGTCTATGTATGTGTCATTTGTGAACGTGAATGAGTTTTTGGAGCTTCGGCAGAGGGGAGAATTTCAGTAAATAACTTAAATATCAGTCTGTTTCTCACACAAAGCTATGATATGGTTTCATAAAACCTGGAAAATAGCAAATGAGTCATATGGACTACATTTATGATGTTTTTTTTTTTTTTTAGAGTTTGACAACTGTGATCACTATATCAACTATGACCTTTTTATGATTATTCCAAATTTCTCTTATTGTGTTCCATGAAAAAAAGAAAGTCATGTGGGTTTTGAAGTTTAAAAGTGTAAATCTTAAAAATAGTCCAAAATATTTTTTTTTTTTTTTTGAGTGTAATAAAGATCCTTAATGTAATAAAAATGTGGTTCTAAATGTATTAAAGCCACTAAATGTTATAACTTTTGGTTCTAAATGTAATAAAGTCTGTAAATATAATAATGTTTTTAACAAATTATTTAAAAAAAAATATATATATATATATATTTTTTTTTTATAAATGTAAGATCAGGAATGTGGTCATTTTTGGTCCTTAATGTAATGAAGGCCCTAATTGTAATAATTCTTACATTTTACACCAGAGAATCATTTATCAATTCGTAAGAGTGCAGCACTATGCCATAAGTCACATGCCCAAAGTCAGTGGGCATGGCCATGAAGTTTTGGTATTTTCGCAATGCGCAAATGGACTGGGTCAAGTGCAGTTTAATTCTGAGGTTTTCGCCGGTTATTCCACCATACAGTATAGTCCATTCCCTCAAGTACCAGTGATATAAACCAAGACAGCACATTCATAAAAAGTTGGTAGTGTAAATGGACTGTATGCAATGAATTAGAAGAATAGAAATATGAACATGCGTTCTTTTGTGCATTAACTGTGTCCTTAATGATTTTTCGGGCATATTTGTATGACAGTGGCACGCTCCTTTTATGCGCATAGAAAATGCAATTTTCGTCAGGATTTGGATGTACGCTCCATTAAATGAAAGAGAATGTAAGTATTATTAATCATTTTCATCTACTGACACACAAATCATGGCTAGTATTAACAGTGATTGTTAAAATATAATTTTAGAGGGAAAATGCAACCACCAAATTATGTTCACCATTGTTTATGTGAACACGATTACTTCCTGGTTTGTATAGGATCAGAACCCATCTTGGTGCGGCTATCATTATGAGGACTCTCCATAGACATATTGATTTTTATACTGTATGAACTATAGATTCTATCCCCTAACCCTAATCCTCTAAACGTAACCCTCACAAAAAACTTTCTGCATTTTTACATTTTCAATAAAACATCATTTAGTACGTTTTTTAAGCGATTTCAATTATGAGGGCACTAGAAATGTCCTCATAAACCACATTTATTGCATAATACCCTTGTAATTACCAGTTTATAACCTAAAGAATTGTCCTTGTAAACACACACACACACACACTCAGACACAATAGACATTATGCTCTCAGCTTGTGTCAGACTGGAAGGAATGGATAAATGGATGTTTTAGGGAGGAGGGATGAAAAATGGATCTCATCCTGTTTTTCTTTTACAGACTTCTTCCTCTCTCTCTCTCTCTCTCTCTCTCTCTCTCTCTCTCTCGTCTTCTTTGCTTCCTAACATGTCTCTTTCATACATGCTCAAACACAGTGAGTAGTGTTTTATCCAGTGAAATATTAATACTGTTAAAACACCCAGTGAGATGCATCCTGACTGAAATGAGAAAATTGTGTGGGTGTGTTGTAATGGATGTCAGAGTGTGTTTTGTATGTGTGTATTGAGAAATGTGTGTGTGTGTGTAAAACAACAGTGGCATTATATAAACAAACTGGCATTTAAAGGGTTAAAATCCTGTAAATTAATGAATATTTGGTAGTTATGACCAGGACTGATGTTGATTAAAGAAATTTGCGCATTGAAAGTGGAAAATAATGTTAATATATAATATTATTATGGCAGAATTTTGATGCTGACATTTTTGTCCTCTAAGGATTGCTGAGCAACTTTTTTTAAATTGACACACAAGGGTTAAGAAACAATTGAGATTTTAAAGAGGTCTCATGTGTGTATTTCCAATCTGGAGCTACAGTCTATTGTGTGTGTATGTCATAAAGAGTGCTAATAATTAAGAGTTAATGAAGCTGATGTGCTCTCTTTCTCTTTTTCTCCTGTAGTGACTCCTCACAGCATAAACAGAATGAAACAGGTAGGAATTCACCCACATATAAATGAGTCTGTTTTTTACTTTGTAGATTTGTATTATTTCACCCAGCTGGTTCAATACAGGATCTTCTACCACAGTCATTTCCCAGTTCAGTTGTATTACAGGAGTTTTTGCCATTCACTAACACATAGTATATTGAAGTAATGTCAGTACAATAGCAAAGGCTAAACACAAATTTTACTACTTTAATAAAAAAATAGCTTTTTACATTTCTGAAGGATGGAAACTCGCTAGCATGATGCTAGGGTATTGTGGGTGGTTACTAGCTGTGTATAAAAGTGTAAAATGCCTAATTACCTGGACTAAATGAATTACGCGAGGCCCCCAAATAAAAACAAATTCAATAAATAATGATAAAATAATATGAGTAAAGCATCCAGTGTTTCTCAGTCTTTTCCTGGAGAACTGCTAACACTACACATTTTGGAAGTCTCTTTCATTTAAAATGCTTAATTCAGATTATGAAGCCTTGACTAATCAGCTAATCAGTAGAGTCAGGTGTGTTAGATAAGTAGACATCCAAAATGTGTATACAAAAAAATCTAAACTAGCAGCAAACTTGCAACAAAAAATGTTTGCCAGAAGTTTGCAGCTCTTTGCCGGTAGTGGTGAACCTCCGGCAAACCTTTGGCAACAATGGACAATTTGCGGCAAGTTTACGACAAATTTGCCATGAACTCTCGATATTCGTACTCCATATTATTGAACATCTATCATTGGCCTGCAGTGCACAGCAATCCATTTTACCATTGAATTTATCTGAGATATATTTATTAAAAGGGATTTTCTAAGGATGTTTCTATGTGCACCTGCAATGGACAGACGCTTTTGGAGCTTCTCACTTTGGATGCTTCACTGTATCAAGATAAACATAGTTTGAAACGTATAAAAGCCTGTCTCATGATCCCAGCATTTGGAGTTTTGCTCAATCCAGTTGTGTTTGAACACAATAACGCATCCTCATCTTGTGTGTCTGCTGTTAGTCATTGTGGTTTGTTGTCTGTACTGGAGTTGTGCTGTTTGCCCCCTGCTGACTGAGACTCAGAAGAACATGCTTGAACATGAATATGATTATTTGTTAATTTTTTTAACATGTATTTTTAATATAATTAGCTGCACTGAATAAACACATTAAATCGACAACCCTAGTTTTAGGTATGAAATTATAAATTGTGTAGCAATTCTAAGTATACTGCATGGTTCCTCAATAGGTGGCCCAAATGTTTGGCCCGCGCTAAAGGCATGTTCACACCAAATCAGTGAGGATTTTGCGAGATGAACTTCCGACACAAGGTCTACACACAGAGTCCGTAAAAAGTAAAAACGAAAAACAATTTCACCCCCTATACAGTAGGCGGCGCTGTTGCTGTTCTACAAACATTTATACCAGTCTCCTGCCCTGCCCAGCTGTCAATGGAAGAGATTAATATTGAACGCTGTTTTTTGCATTTATTTACCTAATTTGGCATAACTGTTCCCTATCCGTCACTCACTCGACGTTGTGTCGATGGGAGCCCCGAACACGAAAGAGAAAAGGCCAATGGGAATTGGCGAGTGGAATTTGCATGCCACTCCCCCGGACATACGGGTATAAAAGGAGCTGGCTCGCAACCACTCATTCAGATTTTTTCTTCAGAGCCGAGCGGTTCTATTCATTGAGCTGAATTCTTCCGCTGAGTTCATTCACCTCATCTGCTGGATTTACGGCACATTTCAGCGGCTTCTCCCCCTCTGCACCGGTGCAGTGCAGAGAACGCCCCTGGGCGCTTCGGCAGACAGAAAGAGTATATTCTTCTCTCTGAAAAGAGTATATTTTCTCCTTCTAAAAGAGTGGCACTTAAGGGAGCATCTTTTTAAAGATGCCTTTCCGTTTGTGTATAATTCCTGGTTGTGGTTGTTACCTCTCCACTTCTGATGGCCACGATCGTTGTTTTACGTGTCTGGTCGCTGCCCACGCGGAGACATCGTTCGTGGATAGGTCATGTCCTCATTGCGAGAACATGACTATGGCAACGTTGCGGTCGTGTCTTTCTTTCGTAAGAAGGGAAGCCACCCCAGCGGCTCCCCGCCTCGGTCCTTCTACCTACGGGTATGAGGCCGCGTCGGTTAGCACTGGGGGTGATTTGGGGACTTCAATGGGACTACCTCCGCCGGGAAACCCCCCCACGGGCCTCCCATTCCCCAGCACGCTTGTCTGCCCCGGTCGGGTTCTGGGATGAGACTGCCGGCTCGTCTTCAGGGCGAGTTCGCGCTCTCATTCGGAGCTCGCGAAGAGGATGAGTTGTCGATCGCAGCATCGGGGAGCGGGTTCGTTCAGTCCAATGCTGAGGCCTCGGCTGGGCTTCCACCTTCGTGTGTGGTCACCCAGTTGCAGGCCAACGCCGAGCTGATGGCCATGCTTGCCCGGGCGGCCACGAGCGTTGGGCTAGAGTGGAATCCTCCACTCTCCCCTGATCCCTCACGGCTCGATGATTGGTTCCTGGGCCCAGAGCGCTGCTCACGGCCACGCCCCGTCCCGGTCCCTTTCTTCCTGGAGGTGCACGAGGAGATGACGAGGTCATGGAGGGCACCTTTTACTGTCCGATCCCGGTCTTTCAGGGATCGGACAATAAAAGGGGCTGCCAGGGGGTATTTATCGATTCCCCAGGTGGATAAAGCGGTTGCGGTGCATCTATGCCCGCAGAGCGCCGCCACCTGGCGAGGCCGCCCGAAGCTCCCTTCCAGGGCCTGTAGGCTTATGTTGTCTCTGGCAGCTAGGGCCTATGGTGCCGCTGGACAGGCCACCTCCGCCCTGCACGCCATGGCTCTCCTGCAGGTACACCAAGCCAAGGCACTAAAAGAACTGCATGAGGGTAGTTCTGACCCGGGATTGAAGCAGGAGCTGCGTTCGGCGACCGACCTCGCTCTCCAGGTGACGAAGGTCATGGCGCGGTCTCTCAGGCAGACGATGTCCACCTTGGTGGTCCAGGAGCGCCACCTTTGGCTCAACCTGGTCGAGATGAGGGAGGCAGACAAGGCACGGTTTCTTGACCCCCCCATCTCCCAGGTGGGCCTATTCGGTGACACCGTCAAGGACTTTGCCCAGCAGTTCTCGGTGGTGAAACAGCAGATGGAGACTATTCAGCATATCCTGCCCCGGTGTGGTTCAAGACCCCATACCCGTCTGCTCGTCGCCAAAGGCGTCCTACTGCTGCAACATCACCGGCTCTGCCGCAGTCCACGGCCCGGCCCCAGCTTGGAGCCGCCTGCAGGAAGCAGACGCCTTCCGTCACAAAGCCGGCCGCCAAGAACCCGAGAAGCGCCCCTGAGACAGGCGACCTAGGGACGAGGAGACCCGCTGCTTTGGAGCTGGTGGACAGACCACTCCATCCCCTGGTGGAGGGCCGGGAGGAGAATCTTTTGCTTCCTTTCTCTTTGATTTCGCCCAAATTTTCAACAAAAGAGCGGTTTCCTTATTTCCTGGGTCACATATCCGGTGCTCTCGGCCAAAGTTGTCATGACCGCCGACCACTATTCCCTTACGGCAGGTATGGTGTTCCAGGGGGTGGCCCCCCTGGCACAAACATGCCCACACCAGGCCGGTTCTGACGGACTGCAGGGACGACTTTCCTCCAATGTGGCGCCTCAGGCTCTGCCCCGCCGCGAGGCCCCACCCGCCGGTACATCCGATACGACTGTCCCCATGGTCCTCCCTCGCCCGGAGTTTGGACGCGTGGCTTGCGCTTTCCATCCTGGCTGACCCAGACCATCCGACTAGGCTACACGATTCAGTTCGCCAGGCGCCTGCCCAGGTTCAGTGGCGTCTGCATCACTTCGGTGAAGGGCGAGAACGCCGCTGCCTTGCGTGCAGAGATCGCTACCCTTCTATGGAAGGGTGCGATAGAGCCTGTCCCTCCAGCCGAGATGAAAAAGGGGTCTTACAGCCCCCACTTCATCGTACCAAAGAAAGGCAGTGGGTTGCGGCCAATCTTGGACCTGCGAGTACTAAACCGGGCTTTGCACAGACTCCTGTTCAAGATGCTGACGCAAAAACGCATTTTAGCGAGCGTCCGGCATCAAGATTGGTTCGCGGCGGTAGACCTGTAGGATGCGTACTTTCACGTCTCGGTTTTGCCCCGGCACAGACCCTTCCTGCGGTTTGCCTTCGAGGGCCGGGTGTACCAGTACAAGGTCCTCCCCTTCGGCCTGTCCTTGCCCCCTCGTGTCTTCACGAATGTGGCATGGCACCGCGGGACACATTGCGTGGTCGTCACGCCGATCTGTCACCGCCTCTTCAACCCTTGGTCAAACCTGCCGTTTCTACGGGCTAGAGTTCCCCTAGAGCAGGTCTCCAGGTGTATCGTTGTCACGACGGATGCCTCCAAGACAGGTTGGGGCACCGTATGCTACGGGCACGCAGTCGCCGGCTCTTGGACCAGCCCGCAACTGCGTTGGTACATCAACTGCCTCGAGTTGCTGGCAGTGCTGCTTGCCCTGCGGAGGCTCAGGCCGTTGATCCAGGGCAAGCATGTGTTGATCCGGACAGACAACACGGCGATGGTAGCGTACATCAACCGCCAAGGTGGCCTACGCTCCCATTGCATGTCGCAACTCGCCTGCTGTCTCCTCATCTGGAGTCAGCAGCGCCTCAAGTCGTTGCGAGCCACTCATATCCCGGGCGACCTCAACACTGCAGCGGATGTGCTGTCAGGACGGATCACGCTCAGAGGAGAGTGGAGGCTCCACCCCCAGGTGGTCCAGTTGATTTGGAGTCAATTCGGTCAAGCACAGGTAGACCTGTTCACTTCCTGGGAATCCTCCCACTGCCCGCTTTGGTACACCCTGACCGAGGCCCCCCTCGGTACAGATGCGCTGGCACACAGCTGGCCCCCGGGACTACACAAGTATGCGTTCCCCCCAGTGAGCCTACTCGCACAGACTCTGTGCAAGGTCAGGGAGGACGAGGAGCAGGTCATCCTAGTAGCACCCTACTGGCCCACCCAGACCTGGTTCTCCAACCTCACTTTCCTCGCGACAGCCCCCCTAGCGAATTCCCCTGAGGAAGGACCTTCTTTCTCAGGGACGGGGCACCATCTGACACCCACAACCAGACCTCTGGAACCTCCACATCTGGCCCCTGGACGTGATGCGGAAGACCTAAGTGGCCTACCACCTGCAGTGGTAGACATGATCACTCAGGCTAGGGCCCCCTCTACGAGGCGCCTGTATGCCTTGAAGTGGCATCTGTTCGCTAAGTGGTGTTCTTCCCGGTGCGAAGACCCCCAGAGATGCGCAGTCAGATCAGTGCTTTCCTTCCTGCAGGAGAGGCTGGAGGGGCGGCTGTCCCCCTCATCCTTGAAGGTGTATGTCGCCGCTATATCGGCACATCACGATGCAGTAGACGGTAAGTATTTTGGGAAGCACGACTTGATCATCAGGTTCCTGAGAGGCGCTAGGCAGTTAAATCCCCCCAGACCATGCCTCATTCCCTCGTGGGACCTCTCTGTGGTCCTTTGGGGCCTACAGGGAGCTCCATTCGAGCCCCTGGAGTCAATTGAGCTAAAGAAACTCTCTTTGATGACTGCCCTCCTGACGGTGCTCACCTCCATCAAGAGGGTAGGGGACCTGCAGGCGTTCTCTGTCAGCAAAATGTGCCTGGAGTTCGGTCCGGGCTACTCTCATGTGATCCTAAGACCCCGACCGGGCTATGTGCCCAAGGTTCCCACGACCCCGTTTAGGGATCAGGTGGTGAACCTGCAAGCGCTGCCCCAGGAGGAGGCAGACCCAGCCTTGGTGTTGCTGTGTCCAGTGCTTGCTTTGCACATCTATTTGGATCGCACACAGAGCTTTAGACACTCTGAGCAGCTCTTTGTCTGCTTTGGCGGTCAGCGGAAAGGGAGCGCTGTCTCCAAACAGAGGATCGCCAACTGGGTCATTGATTCCATCATGACGGATATCACGCCCAGGACGTGCCACCCCCCTTGGGACTGCGAGCCCGCTCTACTAGGAGTGTGGCAGCCTCCTGGGCCCTGACCAATGGCGCCTCTTTAGCAGACATCTGCAGAGCAGTGGGTTGGGCAACACCCAACACCTTTGCAAGGTTTTACAATCTCCGGGTTGAGCTGGTCTCGTCCTGTGTGTTGTCAGGTACGAGCAGGTAAGTTCCGGGACAGCTGGCCGGGTGTACCACTTGCGTATAGCGCTTTACCCCTCCCCGAGGTGAAGACATGCACTTTGACTCCCAGTTGTGTTCACAAAGTTGTGGACCCTGGATGACTTTCCTCCTTAGCCCTGTGGCAGGCGGGTTTGCGGAGAAACTCCCTGCCGGCCCAGTACGTGTGCTAACTAGGCCCTGTACTGGGATAGGTGCTCCACATGCGCTGGTTCCCCGTAGGTAGCCCTGTGTGATGTATCTTCCGCAATATTGTTTCCCTCTTGGTAAACTGCATCTGCCTCTGCCCCTGGTCACCGTGTCTGTAGAGCTCCTCCCCCCTCGGGTAGGACCTACCACGGGACTTTTCCACATGACACACTTCCGACAAAACTCGGTAAGACCATGTGATGTATTTCCACTCAAATACCCCCCTCCGGGCGGGGTGTGGTCTCCGCGGTATCTTTCCCTTGGGAGTGACACCCCCCCCCCCCCCCCCCCCGACATGGACACTTATGGCCCCCAGTCAGTTAACGATTTCCACTCTATTTGGGGAGAAAAAAGAGGAGAAGAGGCCACGGCTGGGCTAGTCTGTCCCCATTTTTTTTGGGCAGTCGATTATCCCCAGGTATGGGGGACCGTTTGACACTCGTAGGAGCATTGGGGAAGGTTACATGATGGCCTGGTGTGCTGGCTACGAGGCACACAGCAGTCTGCCCATCTCGCATCGCCAGTCCACGTAACACAGTTCAGTCGTTGTGGCGTTTTGTATAGGGAACCCTAGTGTCACTACATCGACACAACGTCGAGTAAGTGACAGATAGGGAACATTCTGGTTACTTTCGTAACCTCCGTGTTTCACAACACTGAACTACCCGCTGAAATGGTCGGGACCTTGTCTCGGCTGCTCAGCACAAAACCTGAATGAGTGGTTGCGAGCCAGCTCCTTTTATACCCTTATGTCCGGGGGAGTGGCATGCAAATTCCACTTGCCAATTCCCATTGGACTTTTCTCAAAGATCAGAGGTGTTCGGGGCTCCCAAGAGTGACCCCTAGTGTCACTACATCGACACAACTTCTCGTTCCCTCCATCAGGGAAAGGAGGTTACGAAAGTAACCAGGACGTTTCATTATGTTCTTTCCATGGTGTTGATGCATTCTGAGGAGTATATAATCTGTGTTTTCACACGAGTGAGATGAGTAAAGAGCGCTGTTGCATAAATATACATCCTATTTATATTTGCACTTGTATTTTGCTATGAGTATATTCCAAACTGATTCCCGAAGCCATCTACTCTTTTTATAATGTCTGGATTAAGGCCTGGATAATATAACACAAGTTACTGTGAAAAATACACATGAAATAGTGCACATTAAGAATAACATGTATAGAATGTACAGTCTTTTCTTTATTTAAATTATTGCAATACTTGGCTATACTATCCTTAAGAACAATAACAATATTAATGCTAATAGGTCTAATAATTGAATCTGCAATTAGGGAAAGTGCAGGGGGTAGATCCCGTTTGGAGATGAGCAGGAACAGTTGACTCGTATGGAAGACATGATGATCCAAATTGTTCATTAAAGGTTTTTTTTTTTTTTTTTTTTTTTAACAGGCAAAGTTGTGTAGTTTTGTGTATCTGTATGCAAAAAAACAAAAAACAAAAACAAACAAAAAAAAAAATCATAATTGTTTGAATACATAATACAGGCTACTAATACTGAGAGAAAGAACTATAAAAATCAGAATATTTATGTTGTGACTAACAATAAAAACAACAATAGTAATAATCATAACAATAATACTAATAATAGCAGCACAAACACTTTGTTATTACATCAAGGAATGCCCCTTGGCTTTGTATTGTTGACAGAATTTGGCCCTTGGTGAAAACTAATTGGGGAACCTGGGTATACTGTAAATGAGTGCTTCTTTAACTTTGGGCACTTTCATGACCCAGGGGCTGATTTTTATTAAAACAGCAGATTTCAACTCTGATTATGCCTATAATTAATTAATAGATTAACAATATTAACTGGCATGCAGGCATGGTTTGTGTATAATAATCTCAGAATTTATATTGGCCAAATTTTGGTAAATTAATGAACAGTATTGTGAGAGTATGTGAGTGTTGTGTGGACTCATGCTGGCAGCTTGTGTATGTGATGTTGTGTTTTATTTCCCATATGGGTAAGACACACTGTTTGATCGCCCATGATACTGTGTGTGTAGTGTACTCATGCTGTGTGTATTGTTTGATAAGTCATACTCATAAATCCTGAAAGCTAATCACTCTCCCACTCTGCAGCCAATCAAAACACAGGCACATTACCCAGCGCTGGGCACTATTAAGCGATCCATCATAAGCAATATCAGTAGTGTGTGTGTGTGTGTGTGTGTGTGTGTGTGTGTGTGTGTGTGTGTGTGAGAGAGAGAGATTTTTCTTGTTGTCTTTTCTATGGGTTCGTGTCAATATGTGGGTGTTTGTTGCGTTCTCTGGGTTTTGTTTGTAATGTGAGGGTGTGTTAAAGGGACAGTTCACTTAAAAATATTCTGCCATCATTTACTCACCCTCGTATTGTTTTAAATTCAAAGTATTCTAGATACTCTTTTGCATACAATGAAAGTGAATCAAGACTGGGGCTGACAAGCTACAAAATGATGGAATAAGCACCATAAATATAATGCATCACATAAGACTCCATATACTAGACTTAAAATCTTTTGCATATTTTGTCTGATGCCAGCAGTTTTTCACCCCCAAATTTAAAAGCTTATGTTACACACATACAGTGGAATTGCAAAACATTAGTCTCATTTTACAGAAAATCACCTAAATAATAAAAATATTCCAATAATTCATATACAATATTGTATATGTCTACAATCTCATGATGAACAAACATATATGTTTTGTATCTTGTCTTTGAAAGCCTGTGATTCAGGCTCTGTTTGCTCTGTGTCCCTGCTAAAAGTGTAAGTTCATTCCACTAGATGGCAGCAAAAACTAGGAAAAAGAAATGTTCATTTTCTGTTCAGTCATTTTGTGATCAAACACACCTTCCAAGCTGTTTTGTTGAATATGTCTGTCTCTGAGTGGACACAAAGTGTGATTCTCTATTTCGTGGTGATGTTTAATATTTATAATATTAAGTAATTATATTACATTATGTCATATTATTTCCTCCATTAAGTATAAAATGACACACTACTGGCCCCGCTGGTATGTCCGCACTGTTAGCTACCCTAAGTTAAATATGTTGTGCATCACCTCTGTCTTTTGGAGCATGCAAACAACGATGAGTCCAGTTGTAGTTTGTTTAACATGCATTAATGCTGAACGAAACAGAGCTACAATCTTATTATCTAGGTTTGTTTGTGTAACTTTGCAAAAATCAGAAAGGCTTGATTTCAGTCAAACTAAAGTGTTTATATGACATTTTAAAAAGACACATTTTTGTTTTACTTCTACTGAAATCGAACTTTCAAAGTGCATTTAAACAGACTGACTTAATGATCCTGTTAACCGCGGTTAGCATTCATTGGAGCAGAATATTTTGTTTTTCTTTCAGAATATTACTTCTTGTTATCAGACTACAGTTACTGACTTCTAAATAGTGTAATTACTTTTCAATACATTACTTGGGTTGCACATATTTCTAAAATAATAATCTTTACAGAGAATACATTAAAACATGAATTCTGTTCATATGTATGTCTGTGTTTCTGTGATGGTTGAAGGGACAACAAGAATAAACAAGGAGTAATGTAGACATTATTCACTGAGCGAAAAAACTAAAACCTTGCTGTTTTGAAAATTTACTTAAAATAATTTTCCATAAATTAATCAGTAAAGTAATCTGATTCAAATTTAGAGAAGTAATTAGTCATTTTTAACAGATTACTGCTAGAAACTAAACACAATGTGCCAAATTAGAATGGAATTGTTGTATGAAAAGAACAGTGTGAACAACTCTTGTTGTGTTTCATGAAATAAAGAAAGTCATATGGGTTTGGAACCACATGAGAGTGAGGAAATGATAGCTTTTGGGGTGAACTATTGCTTTTTGATATTTTTCAGGACTCAGTGCTGCTGTGCCACTCATAAAGTCATGTAGAAGAGTATTTTCCCTCCTTAGGTGGGCGTGGCCTGTATGCAGCAGTCTCTTGTCCAATCATATCACTCATTTGGGTTGGCGCGGGGGGTGCGTGTGAGTTAAGGTTAGCGGTGGCAGTTGCGCTGTCATTAGCGTGCGGCCTGGAGGAGAGATTAGTCTGATTTATGATGAGCGACGTTAATGGAACAGATATGGCTTCTCTCGCACCCCGCCATCCACGCTAATGAAAGTTTTGTGCAAATGTGAAAGAGAGCAGCACAGAGATCTCACCAGCACAACATCACCTCTCGCTGTCTGTGTTGTCTCTTTGTTTTAGTCTAATTCTGTCTAGATGTGACTTCAGGTCTAATATATCAGTCTGTCATTAGTACAGAGTTCTAATTTAGCTCTCGCTCTCTCTGACACATTAATGGTTTAGATTTGTAGGGATGGGCATTTTGGTCATTTTGTCTACTCGAGTACTCGGACTAATTACTCGTCGAGTACTCGAGGGGCAATGACATGTTTGGCTGCTGCATTGCATCTTGTTGTTTTAGTGTATCGTCTATTCATTATTATAGACTGTTATAAAATAATCTGTTACAAAATGTACAAAAGATTGCATAATCAAAATATAATGCATCATATTTTGTCAATATGTGAAGATTCGCTGCCCAACTCAATGAAAGAATGTGCACAACGTAAGCGCGCACCAGTTTTTTTTAGTGACTGAACCGTCTATTTTCAAATCGCGGTTGGCTTAACAGGAGACGCCATAACCATCGCATTTTTAATATGCGCGTTAATTTCAGTTTTGAAGATGCTGCATTCTGTTCCATTTAGCTGCGCTCTATCTAGCTGTTTGAAACACTCATCTGCTGTATATACGCTGCTTCAGCGCGTTGAGTCCACTGCCACACACGCCTAATGTGTGTGTGTGTGTGTGTCTCTCCAAGTGTTCGCTCCCGTGGGGAAAGCCACGATGCTCCATATTGTTGTTGCTGTGATGATTCATGAAGCATTCCATTCAATTCGGAGAGTCTGAATGTCCACCTTTCAACTTGGGAAAGTGCAACAGAATGACACATTATGTCAGACTTCTAACTTGGAAACTCTTACGGAAATCTTCAACTCCCATTTCATCAAGATGCAGGTGTGTGTTGCGTCAAGCAAATGGCACCCAGGGCAGGGAGGTTTACAGTCAATGAGAAACATTCAATTTTATTAAATAATTTCCATTAATGAGTCAAAGTTCTTACATTACATGGTAATAAAACGTGTTTAGCAAATGTTTTGCAGAGACAGGTGTTCAAAACACGGTTAATTACGCTCTCTTTTGATTATCGTAAAGCTAGCATTGCAGTGACGTATATCAGTTTGATTGCTATGAGACGTCTCTAACAATCAATGTACCCCTCAAAATCGCAATGTAATCAATCTCAAAATTAAAAATAAACCCCTTCTTTGACACTGTAACAAGAGCCTTAGCTCCAGGGAATAAGGAAGTGGGAGACGCCGTTTCCAACACAGGAAAGTATTTTTTATTTAAACAAAACACGTTCAGTTAATAGCGACAATGAATGAGCTCACACACAAATAAATCAAAGTACTATATAAGTGAAACAGCAACGCCAACACACGGACAACTCATCAGCTGGGCTCTCTCTAATGGATAGAGGCGGGAGCCGGGCAAACATCCAAATGTTGTATTAAAAACGGTTTTCAGTGTGACACAAAATAAAATTGCTTTTCAGCACACAATATCTTCGACACACACACAGCGCTGTGTCTCTCACACTGTTGACTTTTCAGCCCAGCGCGGAATGCAAACGTCAACTCGGCTGCGTGTGTCTCTCTCTCTCCGTGTGTCTTCCCTCTGTGGCTCTGGATGCGTCTTTATCCCTCACCTGCTAACTCCATAATCGTCCACAGCTGCGAGAGATAATTCGCCCTAGGTGTCCATCCCAGCCTCACTCCGCACCATCTTTGCTTGGCCACACCCTGCTCGACACAGGCACGTTTGTGTTTAGTTGTCAGGTAATTGTCACTGAATTTCGAATTAAGGGAAAAGTCACATCATGCATGATCACCATCGATCATCGTTTTCATGATCGATCATTGCTGCCACGTCTGAGTACCCGAGTCCTCGAGTACTCATGCCCATCCCTATAAATTTGTAGATAAGTATGTGGGAGAACCTCATGAAAACTCTCAAGACCATGCCCTGGTCATATTCACCCTAAAATTGAAATAAATAAATAAGAAAATGAAGCCTATTTTTAGTACCAGTAAGAATTTTTGCATTGTGACACTGTTTTCAAGACTGATCTTATGAAAATGTTGTGACTTGGTGTCATTTTTGTAAAATTACATTACGTAGTTCAAGACACATATCGTGGCAGTTCCGAGGTCAAATGTCAACTGTTTGGTGCTAAAAAGCAAGATAAATGTTCTCCCAAACATATAAAGTTTTAAAGGATGTTACTCTAGAGTTTTGAATCAACAAAACCTTAAAACCTAAACCTTAAACCTAAACCTAACTGATAGTGTCAGAAAAAGCAAATGTGAGATGAAAAACACAACCACGTCATTTTGTGGTACTTCTATGACACTTTGGGATCACGTGTGGACTCACATGCTCTCTAGGACTTGTACTCCGCTCCTTTACATCACAAGTGCAACACTCTTATCAGTCAAGCTACCCCACAATTTGATCACACTCGAACAAGCTTGTAAATGTAGTTGATTATATAATGTAAACGTTAAAATGAGTCATGTGCTATAGTAAAAGTGTTATATGATAACATTGTGTGAGGAACAGAGTGAAAAGTGTTTATGAACTGTTATACAACAGTTAGTTCCAGCCCTCGAATCTGATTGGATGAGACAAGTTCCATGAGTACTGATGTCACAGAACATCAGCACTCAGACGCTTCACTGTTTGTATCACTCTGCATGTGCTTGTGCTGTTCTAAACTAAAGTGTAAGAGCAGCGCAGATGTGTAAAAGAGCTACAGTATGTGTGTTCTTTAATTTTGCCCTGTGACATTAAAGATTATGTTATATAAAGATACATTACATAAAAAGACCATTTTTATGTATTGTGAGCCAGTTAAGTTTGATGTGCATTGAGTCAGTGCACGTCAGTCAGTGACCCCCGCTTGAATGGCTATTTTTACACAGATAAAATAGGATGTATTTGACCACAATTCCAATTATCTTTAGCAAGTTAACACTACACTACTGTTTGGGAGTTGCTACAGATGCAGGTAATCACACAAGCTCAATCGCTCTCTCTCAAACACACACACACACATCCTTGTTTCTCCAATGACTTGTTAGAAAAAGCCCAAGCCATCAGTTCTAGTCCTAAAGTGATGTTTTATATTTAGTAACGGAGGCTTGTGTGCATCTTTTGAACTTGCAATGGCAGATCCTGATCCGTGGTGTTTTTTTGTGACAGTCCTTATTTTTCCTCATTTATTGTTTACTTGTTCTTTGAACTGTTGTAGAAAAGCAATATCACAATCGTGCTGTATGGCCCTAAATCAGCACATCAGCGTGCTGATGTAGGGCCATACAGCACTCTTGCACATATGTGAAATTAAGTCAACGTGAAATTAAAACTGCTTCTATTTAATTTCTAATTTTTCTTAATACATGTTTCTTGTCTTATTGTGTGTGATTCATCAGCGAACATTATTTCAAAGAAAAAGGAAATGTCTTTGTAACTTGCTCCGCCTCTGAAACCACCTTCCTTTTTCACTTACAGACACTTTTCACCGTCCAATCAATTTCCAATGGACAAAACTATCCCGTCCTGCTTTTTTTTTTCTCTCGTTTAATTAATTTCATTACGGGTTTTGCAGGTGCGGCTGATGGCGACTCTAGTTGAGTCAGTGTGTCTGAAAGAGGGCGGGGCTTCAAGCATCACACATTTGATTGGCAAATGTGTCTAGACTGTGTACAGCTTCATGAGATCAGTGTTTCATCAGATAAAAGTTTACTTGAGCTTAAAGAGGATTTGTTTGCTGCAGTATACTGTAACTATATTTGTGTGTTTGTAATGGAACTGGGCAGACAACTCCAGCAGTGTTTAGTCAATAAGAGTCCTTTGGATTTTAAGTCCTCAAAAATGGGAGTATTTTCACATCTCTTGAACCATGTGTGTGTTTGAGTGATTTTAGGAAGTGTGGTGGAGTTGAACGTCTTTCAGGGCTGATGGGAAAGAGATAGACTGTCATCGTAGCGTCAGTCGTGGTCACATGATGAGTGTGTGTGTGATTTATCTGTATCCTCGGCAGAAAAATACACAGACGAAAGCGCGGCTCCATCGCTCCAGGCTCCTCCTGATTAAAGTTCAGAGCTCCATCCATCACCCTCTCTCCTCCACTCTCTCCAGGATGGATGAAGCTCGAGGAAACGCAATATTGTTTGCGGCGAAAAGCGATTTGCATTTTCACCGTCACCCCCTCTGCACAGTACAGTACAGATAGAGAGCTGCAGAAATGCAGTTACAGGCAATAAACCATGGGCTCATCCCGCTGCGTTATCGCTCACTCACTCCCTCCATTATTTTTCATTTACTTCAACTCTTCACTCGCACTCTTCTGCTGTCTTTATTCGTCTGTTCTCTCTCGAGATTTCTTCATTCCTGCAGTTTTGGATGTGTAAACTACAGGCCAGGGTTGGGCAGAATTAAAATCGATGAGATAAGGCAGATCGATCTTGAGATAATGACACATTCAACATGGATGTCTTCTCCCAAGAATTGGTCCTCACATAATAATATCAATACTAAGTGTTTTTTAAACCCTAAATGCATACCTCGGGTCTTTAGTGACCCAGGAGCTTATTTCATCCCCTAAACCTTCACCTCTGCCCTCACCTCTTTAGTAGTCCTCAACCTTCCTCTTATGATTGCTTAATTAACAAAAGTGTATATGGTCGTTAGCGACCCGAGATATGTAATAGTGTCACAATATATGTTTGCACTTACAGAAATGATATTTTTATGATTAATTTATATCTATATGTAAATTTACTATCACAGGACAAATATTGCTTTGTTTATTATAAGACAAGTGAGTACTATTTTCAAACAGACTATTAAATCATGTCCATTTTCTGCACAAGAATGTTGAATTATCAATATCTTTATATCAATATCAATATTGAATTATTGACTTGATTTACATTTGACTATGTTATTTGATGGAGCAATGTGGACGTATGATATGGGTATTGACATTTGAGTGTAGTACTGAAATTCTGTAAGTTGTGCATCTATTTAGACTCAACAAATGCCTGAGAATATGCATATGTGTATCCTATGTGTAGCTCAGTATAAGTCTTTGACAGCCAGTTGTGTCTCAAACATTTCAGCGTGAAAGTAATGAATCCTGTTCTATCATTGGTTGCATCATCTCTTTGATATATGACAAATAAAACATCAAAATAAAACAGAATATATTCTGTTTTATTAATTTCTAACTGTCTTGAAAATCTGAGCATTTCGTAGACCCATTTGTGATGGGTACTACAATGATACTGAATGTGACTGGTCACTAAAGACCAAACTTGAGGAATAATGGCAAAACACCCATGCATTTAATGGTTAAACGTGAAGTGTGTAATTTCACTAGTGTTACCAAATGGAATTGCAAAAATAAGGTTCAAACAGGTTTCCCCAACATTCCCCCATCTGCCTGGCATTACCAGCTACAGAAACTAGATGGAAAGTGGAATTTTATTTAAATGAAGACATTTGTGTACATTTTCTATTGATCATGGCAGCAGTTAGTCATCAAATTATGCTGAAGAGTGTTATAATGTTTATCCATACTCACTGTGTAGCTGAGCACACTTTCAGCATTTTAAAGAGTTGTAGAAAGATTAGTTTAAGAAACATCGTTCCCACAGTCATGGAAAAGCTGGCAATATCAGGGAATTTTTGTTCATCTGCTGTTACAATATCTCATCAGCTAGATAATGCTCTTGTGTAGAGTAAAACCTGCTCACAATCCATAATTTGTGAGCAAATCATTTTAGCTCCTGGGAATGAATACATCAAAATCAGTCTGAATTCAAATGTTTTTTAAAAATCTGTTTCCAGAAACACAAATGCATGGAGAAGTCATGAAATTTCATTGGTCAAAAATTAAACCTGAAGATTGCACAGGTGGATCGATGCCAGATTGTGGTAATCTGCCTCATCCTCTAGTCCACAGCAACGACCTGTAAGACCTGCAGTTGTGCAAAATGCATTCAGCAGTGTGCTGTGTTTGTCTCTTAGTGAATCAGGTAATAAAGCAATGCAGACATCATGTGCAAATAAACAATGCCATCAGCAGGCGCAGGTTTAAACTTTTCAGGGAAATCAACCTACGGATGGCCTACTTATATTGCACATTAAGCTGGTACAGAAGAAAGTCTACATCCAACGACACACTTTCTTCAGCTTTAACTATTTAATTTTTACATGACAATTCTGCATCCTGTTTGCTACCGCAATGCAATTGAATTGAAATTCAGGAAGTGAACTGAAATTTAAAAGGCATTCTCAGTCCTCAACCCTACTACAGGTCCTCCAAAAAATAATGCTGATTAAAAAATAAAGAGGAGTGATGAGAATTAGGAAAAAGAAGCATGGGAGAGGAGCACAGATTCGGAGGAGAGAGACAGAGACAGAGAGGGACAGCACACAGTGTTCAGATCACTCATGCTGTCTTGTGTGAAAAAGAAGACAGGCCATTTGTTCTGAATCAGGCCTTAGGTAGCATCCTGCATGATGTCATCACACATACAGTACACACTCATTTTATTTGCGGGCACAAGGGCAAACCATTGAATTGTCTGACACTGTATGATCTCATTGCAAACACACACATATACAGGTGCATCTCAATAAATTAGAATGTCGTGGAAAAGTTCATTTATTTCAGTAATTCAACTCAAATTGTGAAACTCGTGTATTAAATAAATTCACTGCACACAGACTGAAGTAGTTTAAGTCTTTGGTTCTTTTAATTGTGATGATTTTGGCTCACATTTAACAAAAACCCACTAATTCACTATCTCAAAAAATTAGAATATGGTGGCATGCCAATCAGCTAATCAACTCAAAACACCTGCAAAGGTTTCCTGAGCCTTCAAAATGGTCTCTCAGTTTGGTTCACTAGGCTACACAATCATGGGGAAGACTGCTGATCTGACAGTTGTCCAGAAGACAATCATTGACACCCTTCACAAGGAGGGTAAGCCACAAACATTCATTGCCAAAGAAGCTGGCTGTTCACAGAGTGCTGTATCCAAGCATGTTAACAGAAAGTTGAGTGGAAGGAAAAAGTGTGGGAGAAAAAGATGCACAACCAACCAAGAGAACCGCAACCTTATGAGGATTGTCAAGCAAAATCGATTCAAGAATTTGGGTGAACTTCACAAGGAATGGACTGAGGCTGGGGTCAAGGCATCAAGAGCCACCACACACAGACGTGTCAAGGAATTTGGCTACAGTTGTCGTATTCCTCTTGTTAAGCCACTCCTGAACCACAGACAACGTCAGAGGCATCTTACCTGGGCTAAGGAGATGAAGAACTGGACTGTTGCCCAGTGGTCCAAAGTCCTCTTTTCAGATGAGAGCAAGTTTTGTATTTCATTTGGAAACCAAGGTCCTAGAGTCTGGAGGAAGGGTGGAGAAGCTCATAGCCCAAGTTGCTTGAAGTCCAGTGTTAAGTTTCCACAGTCTGTGATGATTTGGGGTGCAATGTCATCTGCTGGTGTTGGTCCATTGTGTTTTTTGAAAACCAAAGTCACTGCACCCGTTTACCAAGAAATTTTGGAGCACTTCATGGTTCCTTCTGCTGACCAGCTTTTTAAAGACGCTGATTTCATTTTCCAGCAGGATTTGGCACCTGCCCACACTGCCAAAAGCACCAAAAGTTGGTTAAATGACCATGGTGTTGGTGTGCTTGACTGGCCAGCAAACTCACCAGACCTGAACCCCATAGAGAATCTATGGGGTATTGTCAAGAGGAAAATGAGAAACAAGAGACCAAAAAATGCAGATGAGCTGAAGGCCACTGTCAAAGAAACATGGGCTTCCATACCACCTCAGCAGTGCCACAAACTGATCACCTCCATGCCACGCCGAATTGAGGCAGTAATTAAAGCAATAGGAGCCCCTACCAAGTATTGAGTACATATACAGTAATTGAACATACTTTCCAGAAGGCCAACAATTCACTAAAATGTTTTTTTTATTGGTCTTATGTTGTATTCTAATTTTTTGAGATAGTGAATTGGTGGGTTTTTGTTAATGTGAGCCAAAATCATCACAATTAAAAGAACCAAAGACTTAAACTACTTCAGTCTGTGTGCATTGAATTTATTTAATACACAAGTTTCACAATTTGAGTTGAATTACTGAAATAAATGAACTTTTCCACGACATTCTAATTTATTGAGATGCACCTGTAGACACAAAATCACATTCATACATCTGCTATTCAGGTCATGTAATCTCCTCCAAAGACAGCACAGCACTCCCCTAAAATACCACTAATAATAATAATAATAATAATAATAATAATAATAATAATAAAGAAATATAGTTCATTAGCGTATCTGCAACTAAAATGTAAAAAAGTAGGCTTGGCACTTATTGAATTTAGCTGATGATACTATCTGTTCTATAAGTTAACATTACTAATTTACAAATATGAGCATGCTAAAAATGATTTAACCCAGGCGGTCAACTAGATTCTGCCAGATAATCGGATCAGATTTGAGCACAGGAGGTGAAAGGTCGGGGTCAATGTTGTGCTGCCCCTCTTGTGCAAAAATATCAAACGCAAACACACATGCGCACATATGACCTCTTGTGTAAGTGCCGAGCATCACATTGAAGTGTGAGCAAGTAATGAGACGCAGCCTTCACCGCAGGAGTTTGACCTGCGATCTGCCGTAATGGCTGCTGTCAGATGAGCTGGATACGCTTCCTTTGATTGAGTGATTTAATCACAGAGATGGAACAGTGCTGTCAGTACCGGGGGAAGGGCCACAACAATTAGATCACTGTGGACCAATCAGATTAAAGCGGGGGGCAGCCAGAGGTCAACATAAGGCTTGATAATCTTTCCTAAGTTCATGGATTAAATTGGGAATGGTGTTCCGGCACCTTCGATTCCAAAAAGAAAGAAAAAATGCTTGTTTGTTAATCCATCCCATTTATTGTATTCTCCGATGCGGTTTTTGTTTTGATCCATTGGACACATTCCGTCTCTATTTAGCAAGTGTTCTTGTTCAAAAATATTTCAAGCTCATTATGCTTTGCTCTAGTCAGTTGTGGACGCTGGTAGGGGCAGAATACGAGAGCAGCACCGCACAGACGTGCGTTCCGCTTCTGTACCGCGCTGTGGTCTGATCTCTGATTCATAGAAATCACGTAATATGGAATCAACTGCTCGCCCATTTCTTAGAGCCACTGATATGCAGTAGAGATTTGCTTAGTTTTGTTAAAAAGTTGAATACCCGAAGGGGTTTTGAATCAGGAATCAATCACATCCAAAGCCACATCAGATCAAAATATCATAGGCCTACAACATGAGAACAAAGACCACTCGACCAACACACTGTAAAGGTTTGACTGTTATTTGTATATTGATGTGTACTCCATTTTATACCTGACCTGAAGTGATTTAACATTGCAGCTCGTCTTTCCGTCTCTTAAAGTTGACAACATTTATATCCACATCAGCGATTAAGATAATTAACTGGTTAAGACTTTATTCTGAATAAAGTTCAAATGCTCCATAAAGGTTTAAATGCTCCATTAGGAAAATTCCTCCTTATGTAAAATGAAGAATCTGAAACAGATTCTTTAAACTGTGCTAAATTTGAAAATGTTAAGTGTTCTTGAACTCTGGTAAGGCGCTATATAAATGTAACATTATAATTATTATAATTATTGTTATTATTATTATTTAACTAAATAATGGTGTCCTATCGTAAAAATTCCTGATAGACTTACAGGACTTTCACCTGTTTGTAGGCTATATTGATTGATTTTATTTAAATTTTGTGATGAGGAGGAGGGCGTGGCCGGGTCGTGATGGAGCACGGCCAGCACTGAATCAGCTGATCAGTGGGAGAGCAAGATAAGGGGCAGCCAGAGCCACCAGTTCGGGAGAGAGTGAGAGACGCACACGGCCGCGCTGCATGTGTGTCTTTTCGTTTATGTTTTATGTTGTTTTAAGTTCATTTATATCATTAAACCTGTATGTTGACTGTTCAGCCGGTTCCCGCCGCCTCCTTGCCCGACATTTTACCTGTTACAAATGTATTTTAATGTTTGAATTTGTATTTATTATTCACTGCAAAACATGTGCTTGACATTTCACATTTTGCTTGACACCTCCAGCCTCCAGAATAATGTTGTTATACATGAACAGACGAGTGAAAATTCTGTTTCATGCAGATATTAATATCTGAAATACCAGGAGAAACCACAGTTAACAACATATTCCACAGTTAATATAGCCTACAAATTCAGCTTCATGTGAATCAGTTTATCTGAGGATACATTTTTAGGTTACAAACTGGTAATTACAAGGGTATTATGCTATAAATGTGGTTTATGAGGATATTTCTAGTGTCCCCATAATTCAAATCGCTTAAAAATCATACTAAACGATGTTTTATTGAAAATGTAAAAATGCAGAAAGTTTTTTGTGAGGGTTAGGTTTAGGGGTAGGGGTAGGGTTAGGGATAGAATCTATAGTTCGTACAGTATAAAAATCATTATGTCTATGGAGAGTCCTCATAAGGATAGCTGCAGCAACATGTGTGTGTGTGTGTGTGTGTGTGTGTGCGTGTGTGTGTATGTGTGTGCACGCACGCATTTGTGTGTTATTCTAATTCACATATCAACTTTAGAAGCTCTTATGGTATAGTCAGCTTTTTAGTGTTTGGGTCAAAAAATTGTGAATTCTGTTTTTAACTAACATCTAATCTATTTTCCAAAATAATCTGTAGGTCTACTGATATCTAGTGATGTTTAGTATCTCAGAGTCAAGTGTTGTTTAATGTGTAGCTTATATGAAGTGGTTTCTCATAAATACAACAAAAATCATAACACTGATTGTCAGAAAACTCTCCTAATCACTTCATAACTTAATACAGTGATTTCATTCAAATATGTTTGTGACGGAACGGCATGCACCTCCCTTGGATCATCGTCGCCCTGCCTCTTCAGAGGGCCATTCTTCAACCAGGCCTACTACTGGAGTGGGCAGAGGAGAGAGAGGAGAGGCGTAGTGACTTTTCCCCGTTTGGCGGCATGTGATGGGGTTCACCTGAACTCAATGAAGAGCCTCTCACTGCGGCCTTTTAAACCTGAGTGTGCCTCTCCTTGGGAGACCGGTCTCTATCTGCTGACATCTTCATAGGTCCAGGAACGGAGTGGGGTGGGTCCAGCGTGGATTAGTTGTGTCACCAGACCCGCACTGCAGACCCCATGTGCGAATTAGATGCACCGCAGAGGATTGGAGCACGGGTTGTGGCCAACGGGCAGGATGCCGGGCTGTTGTTCCCCTCAAGCACTGAGGCCCAGGGAACCTGGGCCCCTCAAGAAGAGCCTGCACTACCTTTCCTGCACATAGCCCCATGCACCATGAGGACGCCAGATTCCCCTTTGTTTTGGACACTTTGCACACTTTATTCCCCTTTTTGTGTTGTTATTATTTTAAATAAATGCCTCTCCAAGGCCTGATCCCACACTCACTGTGTCTGTCTCTTGCTCACCCTGCCACATCTGTAAATGTGAACAGTATAAAGTTGTATAATCAAATATAGTGATCAGCCCATTATTTAAAATGTGTTCTAGAAGAGCATTTGTTGTGTTATATCTTGTGCATTATTTACCTTTGTATTTGATTTTGAAATAATTGTCTAATTAACAACCATATTTGTTCTGATTGATTTATTTTCATTGACTAAAATTAAATTTAAGTATTTGATAGAAAGAGATAACATGCTGTGTCTTATATATGGTTAGAAAAAATGTGCCTTCTTGAATGTAAAAACAAAATGCTCCTGTAAAAATGTCCTAGAAGCCAAATATTACCCCTAATATAAAGTTAATTTCTGACTTTGGTATGTAGTATAAATACTGTGTGCACCATTGAATTTTTCACTACGTGGATGACTGGCTAAATTCACCAAAATGCATACTATACAGGCAGTTACCTAATTGATGTGTTAGTTTCCATGATATATTGCCTCTATATCCATATTAGTTTTTTCAAACATTACGGACATCTAAGGATGAGGCAAGCTGTAGAATGTGCACAAGCAAAATCATTTATGGTTGCATATTGAGAACTGCATATTATCCTGTTTCACACAACAGCTGTACAGTAGTGTGTAATTTTTAACACAGTGTTGAAAACATGCCTGATGTTTTGAGTTTTTCACAAGTTGTCACAGAGAATGCATGTTCATATCAAGTGTATACAGGGCCAAGTATAGCATCTAGGATGCTGCTAAAAGCACAAGAATGGTGTATGTGTTTTTGAGCAATGTTGTTGACTAAACATCTTACCAATGACAATTAATCAATTAGCCAGTCAATACTCTCTTCTTAGAGCCCTGGGCACATGGGAAACATGGAGTCATGCACGCACACACACACACACGCACAGTAGTCATGGGGGTAATTAATAGGTGTTTAGTTTATCTGTTGTTTGATGTAGGATAAAGTGTGTCGGCTGTTACAGTTATAAAAGCTTTTACTTAAATGTTCATTTAAATTAATCACGGGTTGATTTTAGGATTGGTTTTGTTGCATTAAAAGATGTAAAATGATGTTTATACAGTACATATGAGATGCATAATGGACATTTTTTTGGGGGGGTGGGGGGGGTCTTACTGAAATATGTTTTTCATTAACAAAGGAGACCTCGTCTTAAGGGTATAATAGATTGTAAAAACGCCTTCCCACTTCTTTTACAGGAAGTGTGTGTGTGTGTGTGTACTGCAGGTCAATGCCCTCTTCCTCAGCTGAAAAACATCATCTTTATCACTTCCAGATAGAAACACAACACCTCTTCTCCCCCAGACCATCTAAAAGTTGTTATAATAGGTGTTTGTGCAAATTTTGTTTTTTCATTCAGTTGTGCATGCCTATGCCAAATTGGTGTATTCCTGTACTTAAAGACATTGCAGCTGCTTAATTCAGTCTAGTGCTGCTGAATTCTTTCCAGTACTGCTGAATTCTGTCTATTGCTACTGAATTATGGTCAGAGCTGCTGAATTCTGTCCAGTGCTGCTAAATTTTGTCAAGAGCTACAGAATTATGTCCAGTGCTATTGAATTCTGTCCAAATACATGTATGATGAATTCAGTCCAGTGCTACTGATTTCTGTCTAGTGCTTCTAAATTCTGTCCAGAGATGCTGAATTCTTTCCAGTGCTGCTGAATTATGTCCTGAGCTGTTGAATTCTGTCCAGTGCTGATTAATTTTGTCTAGAGATGCTGAATTCTGTCCAGTGCTTCTGAATTCTGTCCAGAGATGCTGAATTATGTCATTAGCTGCCGAATTCAGTCAGGTGCTACTGAATTTAGTCCAGTGCTGCTGAATTCAGTCCAGTGCTACTGAATTCTTTCCAGTGCTTCTAAATTTTGTCCAGAGCTGCTGAATTCTGTCCAGTGCTGATGAATTCTATCCAGGGATGCTAAATTCTGTCCAGAGCTGCTGAATTTAGTCAGATGCTACTGAATTCTGTCCAGTGCTGCTGAATTATGTCAAGAACTGCTGAATTCAGTCAGATGCTAATGACTTCTGTCCAGAGATGCTGAATTCTACCCAGTGCTGTTGAATTATGTCCACAGCTGCTGGATTCTGTCCAGTGTTGCTGAATTCTGCCTAGAGTTACTGAATTCAGTCCAGTGCTACTGTATTACAGTTGAAGTCAGAAGTTTACATACACTTAGATTGAAGTCATTAAAACTCATTTTTAACCAATCCACAGATTTCATATTAGCAAACTATAGTTTTGGCAACCCATTTAGGACATCTACTTTGTGCATGGCATGGGCAATTTTTCCAACAATTGTTTACAGACAGATTGTTTCTCTTTTAATTGACTATATCACAATTCCAACGGGTCAGAAGTTTACATACTCTAAATTAACTGTGCCTTTAAGCAGCTTGGAAAATTCCAGAAAATTATGTCAAGCCTTTAGACAATTAGCCAATTAACTTATGATAGGTGGTGTACTGAATTGGAGGTGTACCTGTGGATGTATTTTAAGGCCTACCTTCAAACTCAGTGCCTCTTTGCTTGACATCATGGGAAAATCAAAAGAAATCAGCCAAGACCTCAGAAAAAAAAAATTGGACCTCCACAAGTCTGGTTCATCATTGGGAGCAATTTCCAAATGCCTGAAGGTACCACTTTCATCTGCACAAACAATAGTATAAAAGTATAAACACCATGGGACCACGCAGCCATCATACCGCTCAGGAAGGAGACACATTCTGTCTCCTAGAGATGAACGTAGTTTGATGCAAAAAGTGCAAATTAATCCCAGAACAACAGCAAAGGACCTTGTGAAGATGCTGGAGGAAACAGGTAGACAAGTATCTATATCCACAGTAAAACAAGTCCTATATTGACATAACCTGAAAGACTGTTCAGCAAGGAAGAAGCCACTGCTCCAAAAACCACCATAAAAGAGCCAGACTACAGTTTGCAAGTGCACATGGGGACAAAGATCTTACTTTTTGGAGAAATTGCCTCTGGTCTGACTAAACAAAAATGTAACTTTTTGGGCATAATGACCATCAATATGTTTGGAGGAAAAAGGGTGATGTTTGCAAGCCGAAGAACACCATCCCAACCGTGAATCATGGGGGAGGCAGCATCATGTTGTGGGGATGCTTTGCTGCAGGAGGGACTGGTGCATCATGAGGAAGGAAAATTATGTGGTTATATTGAAGCAACATCTCAAGATATCAGCCATGAAGTTAAAGCTCGGTTGCAAATGGGTCTTCCAAATAGACAATGACCCCAAGAATACCTCCAAAGTTGTGGCAAAATGGCTTAAGGACAACAAAGTCAAGGTATTGGAGTGGCCATCACAAAGCCCTGGCCTCAATCTGATAGAAAATTTGTGGGCAGAACTGAAAAAGCATGTGCAAGCAAGGAGGTCTACAAACCTGACTCAGTTACACCAGTTCTGTCTGGAGGAATGGGCCAAAATTCCATCAACTTATTGTGAGAAGCTTGTGGAAGGCTACCCAAAATGTTTGACCCAAGTTAAACAATTTAAAGGCAATGCTACCAAATACTAACAAAGTGTATGTAAACTTCTGACCCACTGGGAATGTGATGAAAGAAATAAAAGCTGAAATAAATTGTTCTCTCTACTATTATTCTGACATTTCACATTCTTAAAATAAAGTAGTGATCCTAACTGACCTAAGACAGGGAATGTTTTCTACGATTAAATGTCAGGAATTGTGAAAAACTGAGTTTAAGTGTATTTGGCTAAGGTGTATGTAAACTTCTGACTTCAACTGTATGTCTAGAGCTGCTGAATTCTGTCCAGTGCTGCTGAATTATGTCCAGAGATGCTGAATTCTGCCCAGAGTTGTTGAATTCAGACCAGTGCCATTATATTATGTCCAGAGCTGCTGAATTCTGCACAGTGCCACTAAATTCTTCCCAGTGCTGCTAAATTCAGTCCAGTGCTGCTGAATTCTGCCCAGAGTTGTTGAATTCAGACCAGTGCCATTATATTATGTCCAGAGCTGCTGAATTCTGCACAGTGCCACTAAATTCTTCCCAGTGCTGCTAAATTCAGTCCAGTGCTGCTGAATTCTTTCCAAAGCTGCTGAATTCTGTCCAGAGCTGCTGAATTCAGTCCGGTGTTTCTGAATTCTGTCCAGTGCTGCTGAATACTGTCCAGACATGCTGAATTCTGTTGAGTGCTACTAAATTCTGTTGAATGCTACTGAATTCTGCCCACAGATGGTGAATTATGTCCAGTGCTGCAGAATTCTGACCAGAGCTGCTGAATTTAGTCCAGTGGTGCTTTATTCTGTGTAGAACTTCTGAATTCTGTCCAGAGCTCTTGAATTTTGTCCAGAACTGCTGAATGAAGTCCAGAGCTGCCAAATTCATTACAGGGCTGTTGAATTTTATGCAGTGTGGCTGAATTCACTGCAGAGCTGCATGCAATACATTGTAGTTGTTTATTGTGTGTTTTTATGTGAATGCAGATTTTTTTTTTCCCTTTGATCTGAATGACTGGAGACTACAAGAGTATTTGCAGTATGCTTCTGTGATATGTGTATATAGATGTGTATGTGAAGGAGTTTGAACATATAGAACAAGATCATAGCACTGAATATATCACTACCCTCTGTTATCAAAGGACATGTTGATTTGCTCTGTTCTTTTTTGGTGAGGCAAATATCACTATTAATATTGCTCATACTTAGGGTTAGTGATTTGAATAAACCTCTAACACTAAATATTAAACTTGCCCTGCATAATTGTTTTCTGCAGACATGACTTATATCTCAAATAATGTAGATTGTTGAATTGAGGCGAGGTGGGCTATCACTTTTCTATTTTATTGTCTGGTGGACAATAAAAATAGATGAATTATACAAACCCAAAAATGTACAATAAAGGAGGAACCTAAACCATCTGGGGGGGCTTTTTCGCTTGGTATAACTCAATTATCAACTACCTAGCAACCACACATAATTGCATTGTCATGGCGACTTTTGCAGGGGCAAGCAACACTCACATTTTCTCAGGAAAATGTCAAATGTAGTTAGCCATTAGTGTCTGCATTAAAGTTTGTAAAGTGAATGACGGTTTCAAATATTAATTTCTGGTGGAAGTGTAATTCAGTGGCATTTATAGAATGTGTGTGTTTAAAAGAAAGAGATAGAGTTTCTACTTTATCTTTGTTTGCTTTATCCTCTTTTCTCTCCCCATTTCCACCTCACAGATTTCCTAAGATTTCACGTTAAGCAATATTTTCCACTCCGCCAGCTGTGTCAATAGCCACGCCAACCCAACGTGTTTTAACACACCCTCACTTACTCTTTCTCTCTCACACACACACTGACAGAACATTGATGATCTCTTATATTTACCCCTCCACCCCTGTGTGTGTGTTTGTGTGTGTGTGTGTGTGTGTGTGTATGTGTGTGTGTGTGTGTGTGTGTGTGTGTGTGTGTGATTACATTTCCCGCCTCTATCACAAACATTGACCTTTTCAAATTAGTACAATATGTGATCTGTAAGACAACACAAAAGTCTGGGGCAAAAGCCCTGTGTATCATTGTGTATACAGACAGCTGAAAGCCATTTTCTAAACCCTGTTTGACATTTCACTGTTTCAATAAAGTGTTTCAAAGAATGATGAAGGAGACACCAAGAGAAACAAAGACATTATTAGTCAAACTGACCTACATATAAGATTAACGTGTGTGTCTGTGTGTGTGTGTGTGGGCAGGTTTAAGTGGTTTACGAGGACTTTTTTTTAGGTTATAAACTGGTAATTACAAGGGTATTATGCTATAAATGTGGTTTAGGAGGACATTTCTAGTGTCCCCATAATTCAAATCACTTAAAAAATATACTAAACGATGTTTTATTGAAAATGTAAAAATGCAAAAAGTTTTCTGTCAGGGTTAGGTTTAGGGGTAGGGGTAGGGGATAGAATCTATAGTTCGTACAGTATAAAAATCATTATGTCTATGGAGAGTCCTCATAACCATAGCTGCACCAACATGTGTGTGTGTGTGTGTGTGTGTGTGTGTGTGTGTGTGTGACCACCACATTCATCAGATAAAAAATTTGGTGTGAGTGTAAATTCCTTAAACTGTGTAACTGAAGCTCAAAATTCTTAATGAAGTGAATCACTAGTTCATATAGTATATAACATTATTGCATGATATTTGAGTGCTACACAATTATAAGAAATTTAAGAAATCATTTTAATTATTATTATGCATTTTAAAACACTATTAAAATACTATTTTAAAAATAGTACTATTCAAATCATATTTTTGACCCCACACACCAACTCTTCATCGCTTATACATGGCGTGCTCCCTGTTCTAGTAATATAACAATATAAAATGCAGCCAAATGTGTCCCCATTAATTATATGCATCTGCTGACTTAGAGTAGCAATTTCAATTGGTTTATTGAAAAGAAAGTTTGAAAAAAATCACACATTTAAGAAGAAAACATTCCTTGAGACCACAACATCTTTTATTCAACTCAATGCTAAACAACCACAATGCAGAAATACATTTAGAATGTGCGATAAACACATTTTTACCAGTCCAGAGCTGAATTCAATCTGGAGCTGCTGAATTCAGTCAAGAGCTGCTAAATTCTGCCCAGAGATGCTGAATTCTGTCCGGAGCTGCTGAAATGAGTCCAGAACTACAAAATTCTGTCCAGAGCTTCTGAATTCAGTTCAGAGCTGCTGAATTCTTTCTGGAGCTGATGAATTCTGTCTGTAGCTGCTGAATTATATCTGGACCTGCTGAATTCTGTCATGAGCTGCTGAATTCTTTCTGGAGCTGATGAATTCTGTCTGTAGCTGCTGAATTATATCTGGACCTGCTGAATTCTGTCATGAGCTGCTGAATTCTTTCTGGAGCTGGTGAATTCAGTCCAGGGCTGCTGAATTCTGTCCAGAGCAGTAGAATTCTGTCAGGACCTGCTGAATTCTGTCTGGAGCTGCTGAATTCTGTTCAGAGCTGCTGAAATCAGTCCGGAGCTGCCGAATTCACTCCAGAAGTACTGAATTCTGTTTGGAGATGTCCAGAGCTGTAAATTCAGTCCAGAGATGCTGAAATCTTTCTTGAGCTGCTGAATTCAGCACAGGACTACTGAATTCTCTCTGGAGCTTCTGAATTCAGTCAAGAGATGCTGAGTTTAATATAGAGCTGCTGAATTCTGTCCAGACCTGCTGAATTCTTTCTGGAGCAGCTTCAATTCAAAGCTGCTGAATTCAAAGAGAAATTAATTCAGAATTACAGAGACAGATTTTAAACAAGGCTCTCTAATGTATCAATTCATAGATTCTCTCTTGAACACCAGTCACCCCTCTCAGACAGCAGACACACACATCACAGATCATGTCGGGTGTAATTCTGCAGGTGCATGCTCACTGACATTTCATGTAATTAAAGGGTGACCTTTCTAATAGAGGCACAAATGTCAAGAGGTCCTTCTCATCTGACAAGAGTAATGCCTAAAGGGTCTGTGTGTGTGTGTGTGTGTGTGTGTGTGTGTGTGTGTGTGTGTGTGTACAAATGTATGTTGAAGATGTTGGCAGAGCATCGGGGTTCCACTGGCCTACATTTGCACTTCCTCTCATAGACACATCCAGTGTGTGACTATTACCAACCTCTAACCGCCCCCCCCCCCCCCCCCCACCACACACACACACACACACACCCTACCCCAATGCACACACACACAAACACACACATACGTTCACAAACAGAAATGCCTGGAGTTTACAAACATTTGAAATTCACATAAAATCTTATAGATCACTGTGGATGATACACATGAATGTATTGGTGTATTTGTGCTTAACTTGTTAACTTTACATGCTGTGAATGTGCATTCATAGGGATCAAGCATTACTACATATTTTTTATTAAAAATAGCTCACTGTGTGTGTATGTGTGTGTGTGTGTGTGTGTGTGTGTGTGTGTATGTGTAGTTCTCTGCAGACACACAGTGTGAAAGCTTTAACCATCTCAAGGTTTGTTTCTGTTATTTTAATGTAATTTTTTTTGCTTTTGCTGTCAACTTACATCAACTTGGCAACACACAATGCTTTCTCATTCACAAGCACACAGCTCACATATTCCACATTCAACAATACTAAGGTATCTATCTATCTATCTATATATTTATCTATCTATATCTATCTATCTATCTATATATATATATATATATATATATATATATATATATATATATATATATAAACACTCAACGACCAGGGCTGTGTTTCCCAAAAGCATCGTAAGCCTAAGTAGATCTTAGAAACCATTGGCGGCAATAGTCTCTATGATCAACTTAAGCTTGCGATGCGATTTTTGGAAATGCAGCCCAAATTATATTAGGTACACCAGTACACCTACATATTCATGCAATTATCTAATCAGTCAATCATGTGGCAGCAGTGCAATGCATAAAATCATGCAGATACAGGTCAGGAGCTTCAGTTAATGTTCACATCAACCATCAGAATGGGGAAAAATGTGATCTCAGTGATTTCAACTGTGGCATGATTGTTGGTGCCAGATGGGCTGGTTTGAGTATTTCTGTAACTGCTGATCTCCTGGGATTTTCACACACAACAGTCTCTAGAATTTACTCAGAATGGTGCCAAAAACAAAAAAACATCCAGTGAGCAGCAGTTCTGCGGACAGAAATGCCTTGTTGATGAGAGAGGTCAACAGAGAATGACCAGACTGGTTTGAGCTGACAGAAAGGCTACGGTAACTAAGATAACCTCTCTGTACAATTGTGAGCAGAATAGCATCTCAGAATGCACAGCATATCGAACCATGAGGCGGAAGGGCTACAACAGATTTCTGCTGAGGTACACAGACGATAGGCCCACTGCAGACTCCGCTTTCTGTTCTTGGCTGACAGAAGTGGAACCCGATGTGGTCTTCTGCTGTTGTAGCCCATTCGCCTCAAGATTCATCATGTTGTACATTCTGAGATGCTATTCTGCTCACTACAGTTGTACAGAGGGGTTATCTGAGTTACCATAGCATTTCTGTCAGCTCGAACCAGTCTGGTTTGTCCTCAGAACTTCCACTCACTGGATGTTTTTTTTTTTTTTTTGCACCATTCTGAGTAAACTCTAGAGACTGTTGTGTGTGAAAATCCCAGGAGATCAGCAGTTACAGAAATACACAAACCAGCCCATCTGGCACCAACAATCATGCCACAGTCAAAATCATTGAGATCACATTTTTTCCTCATTCTGATTGTGGTTGATGTGAACATTAACTGAAGCTCCTGACCCGTGTCTGCATGATTTTATTCATTGCACTGCTGCCACACGATTGACTGATTAGATAATTGCATGAATAAGTAGGTGTACAGGTGTACCTAATAAAGTGGTCGTGAGTATATATATATAGACAGAAGGTCTGTCAAATATTTTTGGAGAGTGTCTTTAAAATGTAGAGCCTTATCAATAAAATGACTATAAAAATCCTCTCAGATTGATGAAATACCTCTCTAACACTCACTGGCAACCATATACAGTATACTGTATGAGCTGTGTTCAGACAAACACATTGCTGTACATTTTACAGACATTCCCCGAAAGTGACAGACCTTTGGTGTTTCGAGCGGTATTGAGAAGATTTTTTTTTAGAAAACAGATTATTAGTGCCCTTTGGACATATACTGTGTGAGGAAAAATTGGTGTAATCATTCTTATGAAGTGATGCGGTGAACTGGAAAGAACTGTCCTTTCTTACAGTGTCATTGCAACATGTGACTCACCACTCAGTGATGTCATCTGAGTTTACTTCACACAACGATTCACTCACACTTATTCATTTCCACTGATACACTCCCAGTGAATCACCCCCACTGATTCAAATGAATAGAAATTACATTTAATGTGACTGATCACATCTGTATACCACTGAAAGTGTCCATTAAGAACATAAACATTAATGTAACAATTTTTCTGTCAAATTTCCTCTGAATCCCCCCTCTCTCTCTTTTACCTGTAGGAGTTATGAAGCAAAACAAAAGTGGAGTACACTGTTTAAAAAACACAAATTTATACTTCTGGATTCATTAAACGGATTTGAATCTTCCTAGGACATTCCTTTTGGAAACAAACACAACAGCTTCAAACAACATCAGCTTTCACAATACTCATCATCAATACTCAACCCAACAGAAAACTCCTCAGCAGCAAAGGAGTCACTCCATTCATCCATCTGGACTCACCATTTCTCAAGACATCATCAATCACCGTCACATGGAATAACTGTTAACACACCAACTCACATCCGCTATCTCCACTAGACGCCTGAATGGTGGAATAAACCATCTAAAGCATCTTTGTTGAGTGTTGTTTTGGACACTTCTGTTTGACTGTGGGTGGACTCTAGTGGCGGCCATGTCTGGTAAGGACAACCCCAGCCCGCACCTCAGTGGCTTCCCTATGGCCCACTACTCATATTTCTTCCCGCACATGCTGGGGGGGCTGTCTCCACCCTCGCTGCCAACCCTACCCTTCAGCAGATACAGCACGCCATCACCAGCCAGTGAGTACTACACTCTTATTTACAGAGCGTGATTGATTGAGTTTGATTGTGATAGTGTTAGTTTAGTCTGGCTCGAGTTACAATCCTGTACCACATTAGAAGGTGTTTGAATCAACAGACATTTCAGAATGGCTCTGTTTCACAACCTAATAAGCTGCTTTACTGACTGTTGCCTACAGTAGAACGCTCTAATTCTCCAAGGTGAATCACAACATTACAAACTTTGATTTGAAGCAAAAAAGTATTTAAAATTTGACAGAAAGACAAAGATACAAGACTGTGTACTTAACGTCTTTAATGAGGGAATGAACTACAATCCTATGAAGTATTGTGAATGATGTAATCGAATTAAAAACCACTGAAGAAAATATAAAACTATTCATTTAAAGTTGTTGATTATAAGTATAGAAACAATATCTTTTATTGTATTGCTAAATAATCATATATATACGTATAATGTAGATATATACAGGGGATAATGTACAGTCAGCAGGTTGTTATCGCAAAATAAACCCTGACAGGGTAAAAGAACCCCGATGCAAAGTGGAGGACTCTTTTATCATCCTGAAGGGGTTTATTTTGCGATAACAACCAGCTGACTGTACATTATCCCGCTTATTACACATCTACTAACCAAATAAATAAATACATAGACGTAAAATATTGATTTGCTTTGAAATTATGTTAAGAATGAAATCGCTGAACTGCTGAAATCCACCTCCGGTTTGTGTCACAGTTCAGTTGGTGTTTATTTACATGAAACATTGATTTGAGTTGCAATTATTTTATTAGCTTATTGTAGAGATCGCACAGTGAAGCAGTTGCCATTGATCAATCAGAAGCGAGTATTCCAGAGAGCAGTGACACTGGAAACAGCTCCAATAGAGCATTTTACAAAGAGGAAGTTGTTTGAAGGGTGTGGAAAGCGCCGGACCAGTTTGTAATCAAGCAGGAAAATGGTGAATTGGATTTCCGAAAGCACACTGGATACTGAATGCCTATGTCAGTACGTTGCTGCATGTTGAAATGTTTTCAGCTTTAGGTTGCATGACAAAACATCACATTTGCAAAACTTACCATCTCTATTAAAACCACTAGATTGGCAGAATTCTCTGATGAAGCATAAACTCTAGTGTGTTGATGCTGAGAGAGACTCAAGCTGGTGTGAATACTGTGAATGTGGCGTGAGGGTCTGAACTCGAGTTTGAATCATCTGAATGGTGTGAATTACTGAATGTCTGAATGAGTCTGTTAGTGACGACTCTTCACGAGAAACAGAAGTGCTATAAGAATCACTTCCTCTTTCAAGCGAAAGAGTGTGTGAATCATTGAGGCTGCCATGGCAAAGCTGTGACGTGTATGTGTGTGTGTGTGTACAGTACTAAAAGAGGAGTTTCCTTCCCTTTCACAGAACAAACATTTCCTGTGTGTATACAGCACAGAGTCAGAGTGCAGGTCGCAAACGCTTCCTGTACGCATACTGGGACACTTTCCCTTTCACACATTCACTCACTCTGTTATTAACTACTACTACAACTATTAACTATTACGTGTAATACTGTTTTGAGGAGATGGTCGTTAAAAATAGGGATAATACTAACTTAAAGACCCATGGAATCAAAATGAGAGTTTTGTGGTTTTTAGTTCATATCGGTTAGCTTTGAGTTCATCTAGATGCTATTGGACTCCTAAAAGTTGACAAAATAAACTTTATAGTAGATATACACATTTAAAATGTACAGTCTTTCTCTTCAGGGAAAACAGATCAGAAGTTTTGTTCTCCCTCCCCAGGTGATGAGTCAGGGGTCAGGGGTCAGGTTTTGCCTACATTGTCAGGTCACAAGGATAGTAAACTAGAATTCACCTACACTGTGGGTATCACAGTTGTCCTTGTGAGGAAAACGCCTTAATAAACATAGTAAATAATGTCTTAGAAATGTAAAAAAGGTATAAGCTATGTGTGAGTGTTAGGATTATGTAGGGTTATGGGATAGAAAATATCATGAGCTCACTACAAAAACAAGAGAAATCAATGGAAGTCCCCACATGTTGTATGGTGTTTTTGGCTGGAATATTGTGTGTAAATAGCGAGGTGGAAGTGGTGAATGTGGTCATCTTAAGGTGTGTGTGTGTGTGTGTTAGTGGTCCAAGTGGTTCTACTCAGCCCCGGTGGTCCCTGATGAAAGGGGGTCCATGTGGGTGGTTAAGCGCAGACTCCACGCCAAAGCAAACACTACAGGATACACACACACATACACACACACACACATTCATGATGGTTTATGAATATTGAGAAGCTGATGCCTGTTGCAGCAGCTTTCATGTATCTCGGGGCAGTACAGCTGCAAAATTCATGTAGTTTTTTTTCTCTTTACATTTTTATTACTCTATCTGGCCCTCCGACCATTTATTTTTTTTCCCAATTTGGAATGCCCAATTCCCAATGTGCTTTTAAGTCCTCGTGGTCGCGTAGTGATTTGCCTCAGTCCGGGTGGCGGAGGACAAATCCCAGTTGCCTCCACGTCTGAGATTGTCAACCCGCGCATCTTATCACGTGGCTTGTTGAGCACGTTGCCAAGGAGACATGGTGCGTGTGGAGGCTTCACGCCATCCACCGTGGCAACCATGCTCAGCTCACCACGTGCCCCACCGAGAACGAACCACATTATAGCGACCATGAGGAGGTTACCCCGTGTGACTCTACCCTCCCAAGCAACCGGGCCAATTTGGTTGCTTAGGAGACCTGACTGGAGTCACTCAGCACGCCCTGGGATTTGAACTAGCGAACTCCAGGGGTGGTAGCCAGCGTCTTTACCACTGAGCTACCCAGGCCCCCCCCTCCGACTGATTTTTGATAAAACTGCCTCGCAGTCTGAAATACCAAAGTGCTCTATGTGCAAACAAATGCGACACTTAACAATGTGAGTTAAACAACAATCAATGGCGCGTGCAACAGCATTCAGCCATCATCATTTATCTGGACCGGAGCACGCATTTAAGCTTTTTTGGCCATAGTACCATTTAGGTGAGCATTTGACCACATCTCATTCAATCAAATGTATTTATGTAAATTGCTAAGTTATGTGGAGTGCTGTCATATCTACCGGTGTTACTATGATCACCGCAGTTGATACAGAAATGTTGTCAGCTCATATCAGTGGCGTAAATACAGGGCTATGAAACGGGGCCACGGCATGCAGAAGGGGACAGCGAAACGCATTACCCCTCCACCCCTGCTCCATAATAAATGGGGGGGGGGGGCGACTGGTGCCTTGCACTGGTGCCTTCAAGATCAAAGTTACACCACTGGCTCATATGCACATCTCAGGCAACAAAAGAGAAATCGATGATGGAAACCGAACTTTTAAAGAAAATGTGCAGAAAAGTTTGCTTTTATTCTCTATCCTTAAAGTGTTAAACGGACGTGTCTCATCTGTTCAGGGACTGTAGTGCTCGTACAAAAAGTCATAACGTGAAACTGAACCTGCAAATATCCTGATTATGTTTGGCTCTATATACAGCTGTGAATCAGCCCTCTCAATCACAAACAGCATCAAATTCAGTTTGTTGTTCTTTTGCAGGACATTTTTTCCCCTCACTGAATGGAATGTTGCTGTATAACAGAGAAAAGGGAGGAATAGACATTTTCTCTTTTTTTTCCAAAAAGAAAATTACATTTAATTGTATTCTTATAATTACAGTCCAAAATGACAGTTCTGTATGGCCATTGTTTTCATATGTGGGTTGAAATTGTGAGATGGCTTTAGTGACTCTAAATATTTCTCCTCAGTTATCATAATTTGTTAACCAAAGCCTTAATGTTAAAATGATCTTTTTCTTTTTTTTTTGTTGATCAAATCTAAATGATTAAATGAGAGAAATGTAGGGGGTGTAGGGGGTAGCTTAGCAAGTATTGACTACCACCCCTGGAGTCGTGAGTTCGAATCCAGGGTGTGCTGAGTAACTCCAGTCAGGTCTCCTAAGCAACTGTAAGGACCAAGGTTACAACTAGACTGTGAATGCTGAATGTAGGAGAAGGCAGAGGCTCAGTCAGGGAATACACTAAATGTCTTTTTAATTAGTCCAGAAAGTAATTCCAAAACAATCCATAAAGTAATTCCAAACTGCAACTCCAAAACATTCCAAGAATCAATAGAAAAATGATACAGTAATTCCAACAGAAGATCCCAAAATGTTCCACAAAGTCAATGCAAAAAATTATAAAGTAATTCCAAAATAGAAACTCCAAAAAGTTCCAAGGAGTCAATACAAAAAAGCAAAAGAGGGTTTAGAACCTCAAAGGGGAAATGAGTGTTTCCCAAAAAGGTAAATAAAAAATAAAAATAAAAACTTCAAGGGAAAAAATTTGGACAACAAAAAGCAAAAGTCAGAAAATCAAACAGAGCAAAAGTATCCAGAGACAATCACAAGAGGGATTTACCAAAAGACTGGAGAGGTCAGTCTCAACATATCAAACACTGAGCACAGAACAGAGGAACAGAGCAACTTAAATACACTCACAGAAAATTAGGCACAGGTGAGAACAATAACACATGATACAATGGCGGGAAACTGAAATGAAACACAATGAGGGCCTCTAGTGGCCAAAACTAGTCCATAAACCTAACAGGACCCTCTCCTCTAGGAATGGCCCCTGACGTTTCTTCCAGGACAATCAGGGCATTGGGCATGAAACTCCCTGATTAACTCCGGGTCCAGGATGTCCCAGGAAGGAACCCAGGAGTGCTCCTCCAGACCGTAGCCTGCCCAGTCCACCAGATACTGAAGAGACCTCCGTACTCGTCGAGAGTCCAGAATCCGATGGACTGTGTATGCTGGATGACCTCCGATAATGCGAGGCGGAGGGGGAGGTTTGACTGCGGGAACAAAAGGAGAAGATACAACAGGCTTTAACAAGGAAACATGGTAAGTGGGATGAATTCTTAAAGACCTGGGCAAGTATAGACGGTAAGTAACAGGGTTTACTTTCCTTGCAATACGGAATGGGCCAATGTAACGCTGGGCCAGTTTGTGGGACTCCACTTGCAAAGGCAGGTTCTTTGTCGAAAGCCATACCCGTTGGCCCGGGCATAAGGTAGGTGCTGGTCGGCGATTACGATTGGCCTGGCGCTGATACTACTGAGACACCTGGAGAAGTTTGTGCCGAGCCTTCCTCCAGGTTAGGTGGCAGCACCGAACAAAGCATCGTGCCGAAGGAACCCCAACTTCCTGCTCTTGATCTGGGAACAGTGGGGGGATGAATCCAAACTGGCACTCAAATAGAGACATCCCAGTAGCAGATGAACAAAGAGTGTTATGAGCATACTCAGTCCACATGATGAAGGATGCCCAGGTGCTAGGATTAATCGCAGCCATACACCTCAGAGTGGTCTCTAGATCCTGGTTCAACCTCTCAGTTTGGCCGTTGGACTCCGGGTGGTAGCCAGAAGACAAACTTGCTGACATCCCTAGCAGTTGGCAGAAGGCACGCCAGAAACGAGAGGAGAACTGTTGACCTCTATCCGTGACAATGTCCTGTGGAATTCCAAAGACTCTGAACACATGGTTAATAATTATCTCTGCAGTCTCCTTGGCAGAGGGTAGCTTAGGCAAGGGGATAAATCTGCATGCCTTAGAGAACCTCTCAACTATAACAAGGATGGTAGTGTTACCTTGGGACGACGGGAGGCCTGTAACAAGGTCCATAGAGAGGTGAGACCAGGGCCGTCGAGGGATGGAGAGCAGATGGAGCAATCCTTGAGTAGATTGATGAGGCACCTTTCCTTGGTTACATGGTGGGCATGCTGCCACAAATGCCCGGACATCCTCCTTGATGGTAGGCCACCAAAACTTTCTTAGGAGGAACTCAAGGGTCCATGCAGAGCCAGGATGGCAGGTAAGGTGGGAGATGTGACCCCACTGGAGGACCTGAGAACGGACAGAGCTTGGGACAAACAAACAGTTAGCTTGAGGTCTTGGAATGCATCCTCGGCCTCAGAACTCCAAATGAATTTGGAACTTTTACCCTTAGTTAGAGATATAAGAGGAGCTGCCACAGCACTAAAGTTGTACACAAACTTGCGGTAAAAATTTGCAAATCCTAGGAACCGTTGAATGTCCTTCACTGAGGTGGGGGTGGGCCAATCAGTAATGGCCTGGACTTTCTTAGGATCCATTTGAATGTTGCCTGGGCTGATGATGAATCCTAGGAACTGCACTGTGGACACATGAAATTCACACCTTCTCTGGTTTGATGAACAAGTGATTATCCAGGAGGCGACTGAGAACCTTCTGAACATGCCCAACGTGTTCGTGCAAGGACCCTGAGAAGATAAGAATATCGTCTAAGTAAACAAACACAAATTTGTTGAGCATGTCCCGAAGGACATCATTGATCAATGCCTGAAACACAGCGGGAACGTTTGTGAGGCCGAAGGGCATAACTTGGTATTCATAATGCCCTGTGGGGGTGTTAAATGCTGTTTTCCATTCGTCTCCTTGCCTTATGCGCACTAAGTGGTATGCGTTGCGCAGGTCGAGTTTAATGAAGATTGAGGCTCCTTGAAGCAATTCAAAGGCAGTGGACATGAGAGGTAATGGGTAGCGGTTCCGGACAGTGATCTTATTGAGGCCTCTGTAGTCAATACATGGGCAAAGACCACCATCTTTTTTGCCAACAAAGAAAAATCCTGCACCTGCGGGAGAGGTGGAAGCCTGGATGAATCCTGCGGCAAGGGATTCCTTTATGTAACTGTCCATGGCTGCCCGCTCAGGAGCAGAAAGAGAGAAGATACGGCCTATAGGGGGTATAGTGCCCGGGAGCAGGTCAATAGCACAATCGTAGGGATGGTGGGGGGGTAATGTGCTGGCCCTACTTTTACTAAAGACCTCCTGGAGATTGTGATATACAGGGGGAACTCGAGAGAGATCAGGGAGTTCTTGGGACTTGGGAGTGGTGTCAGGGGAACTTGTAAAAATACAGATGGCCACATCTATGAGGACCTCGAGACTATCAGGTGGGTCTTTGGTGGCAAGCTCATCCTGGATGGCCTCTGAGAGACCATTCTGGAAGCAAATGATAAGGGCCTCTTTGCCCCAGCCACTTGTTGCTGCGATGGTGCGGAACTGAATGGCATACTCCACCATGCTACAATTGCCTTGCTTGATGGACAGAAGCTCCTTCGAGGCTTCTCAGCCTTGGAGAGGATGGTTGAATACTCGTCTGAATTCCCCAACAAATGAGGCATAACTGGAACAGAAGGGGCTGTGTGCCTCCCAGACAGCTGTGGCCCAGGACAGGGCACTTCCAGAGAGGAGGGTGATAATATAAGCAATCTTGGCTCTGTCAGAGGGAAAGGATGATGGCTGCAACTCAAAAGTAAGGACACACTGAGTGAGGAAGCCATTACAAGCACTAGGGTCTCCTGAGAAGTGCTGAGGTGGAGGTAATCTGGGTTCAGCCACAGGACTGGGGCTAGGTGACCCTGACTGATGCACAGGGACTGAGGCTGGATCAGGGGTGGCAGGCAGTCGCCGAAAAATCTCTTGTAGAGAAGTCAGGATGTCAGACAGTAGGCCATCGTGTTTAGCCATCAGGGTCTCATGCTGGGCTAAGGTGGCCCCCTGACGGGCAACTGCCCCGAGAAGATCCTGTGAACTGGATGAATCTGCTGGGTCCATTTTGTGGCTCAGTGTTTCTGTAAGGACCAAGGTTAGAACTAGACTGTGAATGCTGAATGTAGGAGAAGGCAGAGGCGGAGGACCAAGTTGCAGAAATGAGAGCTCAGTCAGGGAATACACTAAATGTCTTTTTAATTAGTCCAGAAAGTAATTCCAAAACAATCCATAAAGTAATTCCAAACTGAAACTCCAAAACTTTCCAAGAATCAATAGAAAAATGATACAGTAATTCCAACAGAAGATCCCAAAATGTTCCACAAAGTCAATGCAAAAAATTATAAAGTAATTCCAAAATAGAAACTCCAAATAGTTCCAAGGAGCCAATACAAAAAAGCAAAAGAGGGTTTAGAACCTCAAAGGGGAAATTAGTGTTTCCCAAAAAGGTAAATAAAAAATCCAAAAAAAACTAAAAGGGAAAAAATTTAGACAACAAAAAGCAAAAGTCAGAAAATCAAACAGAGCAAAAGTATCCAGAGACAATCACAAGAGGGATTTACCAAAAGACTGGAGAGGTCGGTCTCAACATATCAAACACTGAGCATAGAACAGAGGAACAGAGCAACTTAAATACACTCACAGAAAATTAGGCACAGGTGAGAACAATAACACATGATACAATGGCGGGAAACTGAAATGAAACACAATGAGGGCCTCTAGTGGCCAAAACTAGTCCATAAACCTAACAGCAACCAAATTGGCCCGGTTGCTAGGGAGGGTAGAGTCACATGGGGAAACCTCCTTGTGGTCAAGATTAAGTGAAAACTCCAGGCAAAAAGATTTTCACTGTATATGTGCAAATGTATAATGTGTGATAAAATAAATAAAATTAATTAAAATTAAAAATTACATGTCGACCTGGTGCACTGGCTATGAGGCACACAGCAGTCTGCCCACCACACACCGCCAGTTCATGTAACACAGTTCAGCCAGTTGTGGTGTTTTGTATAGGGACCCCTAGTGTCACTACATCAACAGATAGGGAACGTCATGGTTACTGGTGTAACCTCCCTTCCCTGATGGAGGGAACGAGACGTTGTGTCCCTCCTGCCACAACGCTGAATTACCCGCTGAAATGGCCAGACCTTATATCGGCTCCTCAGCATAAAACCTGAATGAGTGGCTGCATACCAGCTCCTTTTATACACGTATGTCCGGGGGAGTGGCATGCAAATAGCACTCGCCAATTTTCATTGGCCTTTTACCAAAGACCAGAGGTGTCTCGGGCTCCCAAGAGTGACCCCTAGTGTCACTACATCGACACAACGTCTCGTTCCCTCCATCAGGGAACGGAGGTTACACCAGTAACCATGACGTTTTATAATGTGGCACAAACAAAAACATATTGCCACTTTAAATATCTTAAATGTGCTTAGCTACTTTTTATAAGTAATTTTGTCGTGTAGCTAACTACTTTTTCAAATGTGAAGCCTCTGAAATAATGCTGAAATAATTCAACTATGATTAGTTTGTAGCTTGGAAAGCTAAATTTTTGTCACAGTTCCCGTACTTTAGCTCAAGTATAATTTCTCTGTACTTTTTAAACCTCAGGCAATAAATAATAAATAGTTACTTTCCAAAAGACCAAGAAAAGAAAGTTTATTCAAGATTTTATAAGACTGTGTGATGTAAAGCAATCGTTTGAAGCTAAGACTGTTCTTGTGCAGTATCCCTTTTTTATATATATACTGTATATATACAGAATCAACTTTATCCCCAAGTGTCAATGTTGCTCTAAAGGGTCTACACACCTTTGCATCACTATGATCAAGGACTGGATCCCTTAAAAGATTGAAGTCTCCACCCAAAACCATATCATGAAGGATCCCAGCGGCTTGTAGCTTCCCCTCAAGATCTATAAAAAAGGTCTGATCATCAGCATTTGGTGCATATATATTAGCCAAGATAAGGTTTTGCCCCTGTATTTCAGCCAAAACAATAATGACTCTTCCTAAATAATCTTTGATCTGTTTGAGACATTTGAATTGTAAATGCTTATCAATGTGATGACTCCCCTTCTCTTACTTGAACCAGCACTGCAAAACACATGCCCTACCAAGTTTTTCAGCTTCCTGTGAAGAAAGGTGCGTTTCTTGAAAGAACACTATATCATATTTTTTACGCTTGAGGAAAGATAAAACCTTCCTTCTTTTTATAGGGTGCTCCAGCCCATTAACATTCCACGTGGAGAGAAAAATTGTACCTATATTAAAGTGTGACATATTGACATGTAAAGATAAATTGTGTACCCAAGGCAAAATTATATAGACCACTTTCCAACATTGATGTAACAATCAAATCCTGAACAACCCACAGAACAGAAAAAAAATGTGCGCACAACAGTCCCAACTGGCATCCATTCCCCGGAAATCCGACGGTCCATGCACGCTCACGAGATTTTCCAGAACACTATTGCTACCAAATTGCTCAAGTCTGGTGGGTTTTTTTTTCTCCTAATTTTGTTTTGTTTTGTTTTAGTTGTTTTGTTTTTTTTAACATAAACCATGCCATTAAATTGCACAAAAATGTATTTAATAAAATAAGTCCCAGTAAATAATCACATTGAACCCAACACTCAACAATAAGTCAATAAAGGGAGAAAGAGAAAAAAGAAAAAAAGATTAGAGCGAGAGTCAGAGGGTAGCCACTGCACGATGTGTAGTCTGTATTGTTGACAGAGTGCAGGCAAAATTACCCACTCACACCATTGATTTAATGAAGGCCATAGCTTGTCGTGGGCATGTAAAAGTCTTGCAACCACACTTGGTGTCAATTCTCAGCAATTCTCAGTGTGAATCCCACCTTCTGTTGGTGAAGTAATTTTTGACACTCTTTGAATCCATCACGCTTTGCTTGAGTCGATCTAGCAAAGTCCAGAAAAACCATAATGTTGTGGTCCTCCCAGCACAATTTGCCTTTATTCCTCGCCGCTCATAGAACAAAGTCTCTGTCAGCCGACATCAAGAGTCTTGCCAGGATAGATCGGACCCCGGGAAGCTGACTGAAAAATCTGTGGCTGCGCTCAATTTCGAGCCAGTGGTCCACTGTGACGATCAAATTCAGAATAAGCCCATCCAAAAACTTCACCATATCTTGACCTTCTTTTCCCACGGGGATTCGAATGAAACAAATATTATTACTCCTGCTCCGATTTTCCATATCCTCTAGTTTTTCCCACACGTGTTCCACATCAGCCTTGGTAGCAGGCGGGTTAGCCTGTAGCTCTCTTTAGGCCGACTCCAGAAACTCGACCCGTTTTTCAACATTGTCCATTCTTGTGATCAGGGTGGAAAGTTTCACCTCCATAGATGTGATCGCTCTACATATTTCTGCGAGGCCCTCCAAGTCAGTCAAGATTTTCGTCAGTGCTGCATAAATGTTCGAGATAGCACCGTTTAACCGTTCTCACTGGATAATATTGCTTAAAAGGATCATTGTATCAAAGTTTAAGCGGAGCTCGCCTTTAAGTGACCAACCTTTGCATAACATCACGTGACTCCCTCCTCTGAATAAACTTTTGATTTCTTTTGTCATAGAGAAAAATCATCAGCCTAGGTGCTCTTTTTTTTCCAGGGAAATCATTGCCAGCACGAGTGAATTAGTATGTCAGAACGTGATACCGATTGAAGACGTAAAACATCAAGCCAATCAAGTTGTATATTGTACAGTCTGACATAAAATACTCAGTCTGCCTTGACTTTTAAACAAGATCCCCCTGGTGTATTATAATACTGTCTGACAAGCAACGATTGTAAAGGACAGAAAAAGAAATCGCTCAGTTCATCAGCTCTGGGTTTGAGGTGCAGTAGTACAGCGAATGCTCACTGGTGAAGATCAGGCGAAGATCTCATCTTAACAGAAGTAAAGGTGAAAATCCCTCTGAGACCTGCAGAGCTTCCAAACACACTCATCTCATCCATCACTCGTCCCTTCCCTTCAGAGTCAGGCAGCGAGATGGGAGAAGACAGAGAAGAGCGCTCGGAAGAACTGTAAATCAGTGAAGGAAACTCTCTCTGTCTGTCTCCATGCGCTTCCTTTACACTACACACCTTCCTCATGAGTGAGGGGATCTCCTGAAAAATAAGACACAGAGACTTTCCTAAAGAGGCCAAGAGAAACAGCTGTCGTGTCAGAGTGTGGAATTGTGGAAACAGTTTCAGTGTTTGGACTGATGCGACTCAAACACGCCAGTCTGAATTACAAAACACACAAAACAAAAGACACGGTTGAAGCGGCTCAAGGTTTGGCTGGTTAGTTACATGATGGAAATAGGCGACTGTGATTTTGCCAAGTAGGATGTGTTTCTGAATCAACATTTTGATCAGCCAATCCGATTTCAGGGTGAGGTGTAGGTCTGAAGTTAGGACTTCAACAACATACTCATTAACTTTTATAATTCCTTCTCATCATTTGCCTCTGATGTTAGGGGTAGTTAATGGTTAGGACTATGTTTGTTTGACAGGAATGTTAATCCAGGAAGATGTCATAAATGGTAAATACACCACTGCGCAGACAAATCCATTGACAGCTATTTAAAAGTAGTTGTGTTTTCTGACAAAATGAATATTTCATTTTATTCCAATTTTATTTTTATTTTTATTTTTTTACCAGTGTCCAGTTTATTTATTTATAAGTTTTTGAAGGGCTCTTTAAAGCGTGAAATGAACTTTTATTTTCTCTTGTCTGGTTTAGGACTCTGTGTGTTTTTGTGGCTTCATCTGCCAATGAGTGTTGTTATGACATTGAGATGAATGTGAATACTATCAGATAGCTCTCTCCAGGTATTAAAGACCTCTGTTTTCATGGCATTCTGTTCATACAAGAGCAACCAAAACACAGACTGTCCTCTCAGTTTATGCCAGTATGTGTATCTACAGACCAGTTTGTGCTTTCAGAATACACTGGAAAGTTGTGTTTCTGCCAATGACATTTGCAGACATTTTTACTTTAAACCCCTTAAACAACCAACAAAAAGCACTATTGTGTTGTTGCTTATTATATGATGAGTTTGCAAAATGATTGTATAGTGATACTATTTCAGATATTGCCAATAACGAAATCAGTACCGTATACACACAACTACAAAATAGCTTGATAGTACATGCCAAAATAATCATGTGGTTATGTTTAGCGATTTCTTTTCACATTGGGAATTTTGCTCATGGAATAGAATAGAATAGAACCTGGATATGTAATTTCTATATTATTTTAAAAAAGAGAGATTTGTAATTTTTCTAAATATATGTGAGCAATTTCATGTCTTACAGTGATTGTGATAAGGAATTATGTGTGGAAAGGGATCACTGATATTATTGATAGTGTTTGTATGTATAATCATCATTAAAAAAAAACAAATCTCAAGGTTTAAAGTGTGTAAATTCATCTGACTGCATAATACAGGAGGGCAGGGCTGACGATATGTGTGATCGTGTGTGTGTGTGTAAAGTGTGTTATTCCAAACTGATTGGATAATTGAGGCATTTATACAGTGTGGGTGCGAAACGAGCCATCTGGTTTAATTTATGACAATACTGCTTTAATTAGTGAGTGTGTGTGAATGTGTGTATTTGTGTGTTTGTGTGTGTGTTTTAGTAGCGAATAAAGCAGCTGCAGTTGTGTGTGTGTGGACAGATAGCACATATGTATTTTGCAAAATTAAGAGTAAATTACATTTTATGTCAAGTTTTATCTCATTTTTTTTATTTTTTATCATCAGTTCACAAAATGTGTACAAACTAAATTGTACCATCAACATTCACAATTACAACTCAAAAGTTAAATTTTTTCTTCATTGAAACTGCTGCACCCCTCAAGAAATGAATAGTACTTTTAAAAATAGTTTCTTAATACATAGGCTAAATATGTACATTTAATTTTTAAAAATCATGTGCACACAGATGTGTTAAATAATCCAGTCATACAGGATTAGTATTATAATAAAAGATTTCAACTGGGCTGCTACCTGTTGAGATCTGAACACTACTTCACTTTATCTAACCTCCTACCTGATCTCATACAATCACTTCACTAGCCGTATTTTTGCTAAATTATTTTACGTCAGTTTCCTGGTGAAATGAACCCTAGAGGTGCTACAACTACAATGACGTTTATTCACTGAGTGGCTGAGTAAAAACTCACTTTTCACTCTGTTCCTCACACAATGTTATCTTATGACATCTAAACACTTTTACTATAGTTCATGACTCATTTTAACATTTGCATTTCATAATCAACTACATTTACAAGCTTGTTCGAATGTGATCAAATTGTGGGGTAGCTCGACTGATAGAGTGTTGCACTTGTGATGTAAAGGAGCGGAGTACGAGTCCTGAAGAGCAAGCAAGTCCACACGTGATCCCAAAGTGTCATAGAAGTACCACAAATTTACGTGCTTGTGTTTTTCATCTTACATTTGCTTTTTCTGACAATATCAGTTAGGTTTAGGTTTAAGCTTTAGGGAAGGGATGTTTTGTTGATTTAAAACTTGCATTAAATATCCTACAAAACCTCATCTGTATGGATGAATATTTACACACAGTGGACATTTCATCCACCTAATATAATTTTGCAAAAAATTTGCTTACATAATTTTCATGAGATCACTTTTTTCTGACACTTTCACAGAAAAAAAAAATTAATAATGGCTGATGGCCAATAGTGCATTTCTACAACGACATCGGTAACCAAAATGTGTGATTTTGCATGATGCTGCATCCACACCACAGTCAGTATAAGTCCAAGAAGTCCGCCATATTGGCCAGCGCAACATTCACATTTACTTTATGATCAATACTCATTTATTTCTGCCATGAATCTTTAATTAACATGGCACCAACTCTGAAATTCAGGGCTCTGATTAATTACGATGGTGCGTTCATGTGTAAATACAATCACTCTGACATGACTTGAACACAGCGTTAAGTCATGTTTCCATCCAGTTGGATGTTCTTTCTGCAGGAAAGAATTAATGAGAAAGGTGCCATCATAATGTTTAAAAAGCTTTGAACTTGATGGTGTTTCGTTCTTTTAGAAACAGGAACATTGCATTTCTCTATTCTTCAGTGCTTTCAGTTTTCTGCTGCCGTATTTCTGTCTCGCTGCTCTCTACATGCTATATGTCTTGCTAATTTAAAGCAGCTTTTAGCATGTGTGTGTGTGCTTGTGTAGACATGGTTCATTTTCCTCCATCCGCTTGCGGCTGCTCACTGCTGGATCTAATTGATCTTCTACTCCTCATGGGTATCTCTATGTCCTTCTGTTCCTCCTCTTCATTCCTTTGTTCTCTCTCTCTAAAGTAGCCTTGCCTGCATAATTCCTGTCTTAAGCATGTGCGTAGAGAGAGGCTTCTTACTGTAGAATTGTGTTAAAACTGCCTTTCTTGTGGTGAAGATCACTAGCTTATACACATCTCAAGTCAGAGAGAAACACTGGACACATTTGACTTCACATTGGCAGCAGAACGCTCTGTGAAAAATTGTAGAAAATAGTAATATAAAGAAATGACTATAGTTAGTTGACAAATCAGGATATGCAGTGAAACAGCTTTTACATAAAAGACCGGCTCCATCTTTTCTGAAAACACTTGAATTTTCCCAGGCTCTTACAGGACATCAAATGCTATGGCACTGTGAGGAAGGACAATTTATTTTCTGCATGTTTCTGATTTATTAGATGAAAAATGAAGCCACAAATCAAGCAGATATTATTCCTTCCAGCTTTAACCAGGAAAACGAAGTGAAATGACTAACAGCTGGAGATCAGTGTAGTTCTTACAGGAGTGTGTTCATGCATGTGAGATGACAAAACAAACTGACATCACATCTAATTTTTGTCCGATTCTTGAGCAAATCGTTCTTTTGAGCCAATGCTCAGCAAGTAACAAGTTGAGCCGGTTCACAATATCGAACTGAATCAAACTTTAGTACTGTACTGGCTACGCAGCATGTCGAACTTTCCGACTCAAAAAGAACCGAATGAGCCAGTCGTAGTTTGCCGTGGATTTCAGAGGACTCGCTATGATTGAGATGTTAATGGCAATAGCCGAATAAAACATTTATAAACCTACAGATGTTTGTTACTGTTATTTTTGAATTATTTAAAAAAATATTTGCAGATGGTCATTTTTATTCGATTATGTTGATAAAAAAAACAAAAATTTTTTTTTTTTCCTTTTCTCCCCAATTTGGAATGCCCAATTCCCAATGCGCTCTAGGTCCTCGTGGCAGCGTAGTGACTTGCCTTAATCCGGGTGGCGGAGGACGAATCTTAGTTGCCTCCGTGTCTGAGACCGTCAATCCGCGCATCTATGTGGCATGTTGAACACGTTACCGCGGAGACATGGCACGTGTGGAGGCCCACGCCATTCTCCGCGGCATCCACGCACAACTCACCACGCGCCCCACCAAGAGCAAGAACCACATTATAGCGACCACAAGGAGGTTAACCCAACGTGACTCTACCCACCCTAGCAACCGGGCCAATTGGTTGCTTAGGAAGCCTGACTGGAGTCACTCAGCATGCCCTATATTCAAACTTGCGACTCCAGGGGTGGTAGTCAGCGTCTTTACTTGCTGAGCTACCCAGGCCCCCTCTTGATACAAATTATTATTAATATATTAGTTTTCTAGATGTGTTTGTATTTTTTGACTTAGTGAATTGTGTAGCGAACTGATGGATATTTGAAAGAAATCTGAATTTTATTAACTTGTGTATTAGCAACAACATACTAAAAGGACACTAAATGCAGATGATTATTAGCCTGAGACCGAGTTCGAAATGAACAAGTTGGACTCATTCAGGCTAGGCGGCTCTTACGAATTACTAGACCATTTATTGAATGAGCCGGTCCAAATAACTGTCGAAAGTTTGCTGAGGATTACCGAGGAACTGCTGATACTATGAGCATGCGTGAGCCGAGGACTTGAACTAGGACATGGATTTTATTAAAACATGGAAAAACTTTGAATTTGAGAGATGTAAATGAATATTGCTATTGATTATTGTGCATGCAGATTATATTTTAAATTGTTATGAGCTGAATTATGGTTTCTGGTGAGTTGATTAAAACTAGTTTATTCTCTTTATATGCTTTAGACACGTAGAACATATCCGAGTTTGTGCATCAGTGTCTGTATTGGGTGTTTTAGGTGCAAAACTTTAATCTAGGAAACTTATCCAAGATGTAATCAATATTTGTCTTACGTATTCGACATGCAGGATCACAGAATGAAACACTGATAACAATAAACACCATTATTATAATAACTTAATTGAATAAAAGGTAATAATCAGCAATATGCATTCACATATGGCTTTATTTAAATGTTTGAGTGTCAATACCATGACATCAGGATGTCAAAATTACGTACTACTGACGCCATTACGTTATGACGTAAAAGAACCGCTGAATCGTTTTTTGAACCGGTTCATTGAAACGAACTGTCCGAAAGAACTGGTTCGTGGAAATTAATCAGACTTCCCATCGCTAATGTCTAATACTGCTTTAGCAATACCTGTTCAGTATTCAGCACCCTGATGGCGACAGAGCTTAACCAGTCACACCAGAGCTCATTTATGTACAGAACTCTTAAAAGGTACAGTGGCAAAAACAGCAACCTGTGACCTGAACCAGGTGTGACGTGACGAGTCTCTTGCAACCACCAAGAGTGACCACCACAAATGATGTGTGACATACTTGATGTTTAAAATACAGTGAAGTGCAGCAGGATTGATGACCAATGAGATTTTACTGTGGGCGTGGCCACCAAGCCCAATGCCACAAAAATAGAAAATAAACAAATGACAAATTGTTTGTTTGCTTGTCATGGTCATGGCAAGGCTGGGCAAAAACTCCGATTTGCATGGAAGAGAGTTTTGTCACTTCAGAGATACAGTGAAAGATCATCATTATAGCCCTAGTTATAACCTGTTATAGCCCTATTCAGACAGGACTGGTTTTCCTTGAGGACGTTGGGAAAAATGTGTTTTTTCTCACACAGCTTTGGTAAAAATGACCTACTGAGCAAATAACCTACTGTTTTTCCGGCTAACTTGGAGGACCTCTGAGAAATCTAATCCCGTCTGAAATAGTAATGTCTGTGATTGTGACATATTCTTTTTTCACAATGCTTTTCATTTATATTGACATACGTTGAATACCATCTAGTCTCGTTGTGCTGCCTGGTGCACATTCATTACAGAATTTGACCTTTCTATAACAAATAACAGTTGGTGGTTCAAGTACTGCCATCGGGCATCCCATCCTATGAAGAAAGATTATTTTAAATGTATATTTTATCTGCTCTCTCTCTCTCTCTCTCTCTCTCTCTCTCTCTCTCTCTCTCTCTCTCTCTCTCTCTCTATATATATATATATAATTTTTAATTTTTAGGTTTCTCACTTTTGAGTAAGACATTATAAGTGTTTGCTTTGATTCTGAACCAAACCCCTCCATCAAAAAATCTTCAAAGTTTGGCAATTATAAAGTAGAATAAGTTGATAAAGGTGTTGTTTTAATAATTCCAGAGGCCATCACTTCTCTTTTGGTGTTTGCATCTGAATAGCCGTTATGAAAGTTTGACGACATCAGCAACAGTAATTGAGGTGAGCGAGGCTTCAGCAGATGTTTCACACTACAGACGATGAAGCTTTTAACTCTTCCTCAGTCAACGTGGTGCGCTGGAATTTTCTCTTAGTGCTGGAATGATCACACAACTGATGACTCTGTGTGTGTGTGATTTGTAATAACTTGTAACATGATGCTGTGAATCTCTTTGTTTCTGTGTGTGCCAATCAAACACATGCTCTTACAAAAAATCTAAACTTCTAACTAACTCGCTGCAAATTTGCCACTCATTATTTTCACATGCAAATGACCTTGTGATTTGCTGCAAATGTTTTCCAGAAGTTTGCAGCTCTTCACCCGGTAGTGGTGAACCTCCAGCAAACCTTTGGCACCAATGGACAATTTGCCGTGATTTTTTTTGTAAGGGTGACCATGCCACATGGCCTTTTATACAAACACACATACACACATAAAATAAACTAGGGCTGTCAGCTGATAAAATAATAATACTAATAGAATAAAAGGAATATTTCATCATTTACTCACCCTCATGTCATTCCAAATCAGTATGACTTTCTTTTCTTTTTTCTGTGGAACACAAAAGGAAATGTTTTAATAAATATTTCAGTCTGTCTTTTTCATACAGTGGCAGTTGAAGGTGACTCACTTTAACCTCGTGCGACCCCATGTCCACATGTGTGGACGTTGTATTTTGGCTTCGTTATATGCAACACATAATATAAATGAATTAAAACTGACTGAATACTGTTCACAAGATTCTACACTGTCATTTAAGGGTTAAACTTCTGCCGCATCACATCACGTGACACAACAGCATGATATTGATTTCTGTGAAGCACTCCTACAGGCACAGTGCCAACAAAAGTGCCTCTGGTAAGAAACCTCTTTATGTTTTTTTATTGAAACCGGTTTGGTTGTAAAGAGTAACATCTCTAGTTTCGGTTGATATGCCGCTTTAAATAATCCGTTCATTTTTCACGTGTCAGCGCGCTGATAAACATCATGTCCACATATGTGGAAAATGGGACATTATTCCCTCAAAAGATGAAAAAACATGTTAGTTATTTTGAATATTTTTCAACATTAACACATCTGTGGGTCATTTCACTTCATTTTAATATAAATGTTGTTATATTTGATTTTGTTATCACTGTACAATACGGTTCTATTCATTAACATGAATAAATGCATTCTTATATATTTAATGTGTATTTTCACATTGAGAATAAATGTGTTCATGCAAAAGCTGAAAAATGTTGCTTTCAGAGGCTTTATATGGAGTTAGGATGAAAATAAGGTGCATTTCTAACTGATCTGAGATCAGTGCAGAGAGACAGCACACTGGAGGTTAAGTCATTCACTAAATAGGGAGCGCAAGTGCATCCTGTATCTCTCTATGCAGTTAAGTGCATTCACTCTTAAAATCCAATCAAAAGTTCAGTTTCAGGCTGCAGATGATGTTTGGATCACTCAACATGTTTGACAGACATGAGACAATAATAATCAGTACATAGATTCAGAATTTATAATGTTTTATTTTATTTTAATATAGTTGGCAGTGATTGGATGATGCATTACTTTTAATCAGAATTATTAATTCAGCTTTATAGAAAATCAGCTGTAATGTCTATAACGTCTCAAAAACATGAATAATCAACACTCCTGGACACATAATAAAATATTTGATGAAACAAATCTGACTTTCTATAGCTTGGTATAACTTAAAATTTCACAACTTAGTCCCGCTGTTCACATATGTGGACATTAATTTTTTATGAAAACGATTTACTCTAGGATTGTATTTATATATTTATTTTTGCTTGTTTATTAGGTACTACTAGTTACAAATCAAAAAGGGAAATGGAAAATACACACAGCAGTCACACTCGGGTCTCAGGAGGTTAAAGCTTAAAAATGGACCCAAAAGTATCATAAAAGTCATCCACGAAGCTTGTGCACCATTTTCCAAGTCTGAAGGCATTCAATATGTGTTCATGTGCAAGAACTTGTGTTGTTTTTAATGATAAACAATGGAAAAAGTTCTCTTGTGAACACATGTGACACTGTGAACAAGATTCTCTCATTGTGCAAAAAAACATCAAGATTTTCAGCGAAAAAATATTTACATTTTGGGATGTTTCTCCCAAAAAATCAATTTCATGCCTTCAGAAGACTTGGAATATAATGCACGAGTTGCATGGACTATAGGGATGTTTACGGAAACCATTTGTACACTCAACAAAATCATTTTAGGATTTACACTTTTTAATAAAAAAAACGAAACATTTTAAGTTTTATTAACTTAATTTAGTTAAACATTACACAATTGAATATGATACTGAAATTCGTTAAATCTTAAAATAGGCAGAAAAAAATAAATTGAGTGTAATATTCGGATAACCCCGATGGTTTACGAACATTTATTGCAATGGAAACGCGTCAAAAACTGAAAATAAATAATTGAAGTGCTAAACCTGATATGTGCTCTGCCCAGGCAAAATCATTTTCGTCAGGCAGCGAATGCTCATATTGTCTTGTGAGTAGAGTTACACTGCTGCGGTTTATCAGCCTCTTGTGGTGCACAACAGTCAAATACATCCATCCAGCACGTGTTTACATAGTAAAACTATTGAGAAACAATGCAGACACATGCAAAAACAGGTGTGAACAGCCCCTAACTCGCCCTAAACTTGAAAAACTGACACAAACCCTGAAGCGAAACCTGACCGTTTGTCAGATACCATCGGGCTATGAAGTCTGGGTAATCTGTGTAATGTGTAATCACCGAATAGTGATTTTGGTATTCGAATAGAGCCACATTGAATGGTTAACCGAATGTCGACTATCCGTTCTCATCCCCAATGGATAACTTTAAAGGTGCAGTATGTAACAATTTTCATGTAATATTTGCCTTTTTTTCCCAATGTGTGAACGGCTTGTAACGCAACTTAAAAACTGAGTCCTTCCCGGACTTCCTAGGTTGCCTATTAAAGCCTGTAGACTGATTTTCATGCGAAGGGAGCGGGTCGCTTTTGCCGGGAAAATCTATAGGATGTGACGTTTATGTGCGCTCCCGAGAGCCTTGCCTCAGACAGAAGCTTCTCTTCTGCTATTCAACAGCGTCAACAGACAGTTTGCAACACTAGGTAACGTTATCTTAGAGATGGAATCCAGCAAACGTCCGGCTCCCAGCACAACACCAAATCCTTCACAAACTCAGAGTAAGCCAAAAAAGCAAAAAAAAAAATATATTTTTTATCTAATGAATCCCGTCTGACTAAGCGGGAACGTGATCATGGTCGAGCAAAAACTAGAGTGAACATCGGCAGGGCATTTGTTTTCTGGAGGGACCTTCTTTCAGTTTTGGGGATCAAAACCGACCCTGAATTGGTGTTCTTCTTATTGGACAGGTAAGCTTACATAACTGCAAAGCATGTGAAATATAATGCCATAAGGATTGATCTGTGTCATTTTAGCTAACTTGATCTCGCCTGCTAATACTGACAAATTGCAAGCTACCTTGCTTCGTAACTTTCAAATAATTTCAACGATCTTCTCTTTATACTAAAAGTCAGGTTAATGTCAATGTTAATCTGTAATTATTCAGCAAGGTAAACTACAATAAAACATGAAATGAATGCTAGACAGTGTTTAAGATAATGCAAAAAGCTCCATTCATTAGTGTAACGTAACTTGGTTATACAGAAAATATATACATTCTATTATTATAAAACAATAGCGCATCGATATATCAGAATGACAGTTGTGATGAAATCACATCAATACTGAATTGTCAACATACACTATATTGCCAAAAGTATTCGCTCACCCATCCAAATAATTGAATTCAGGTGTTCCAATCACTTCCATGGCCACAGGTGTATAAAATTAAGCACCTAGGCATGCAGACTGCTTCTACAAACATTTGTGAAAGAATGGGCCGCTCTCAGGAGCTCAGTGAATTACAGCGTGGTACTGTGATAGGATGTCATGAAAATTTCCTCGCTACTAAATATTCCACAGTCAACTGTCAGTGGTATTATAACAAAGTGGAAGCGATTGGGAATGACAGCAACTCAGCCACAAAGTGGTAGGCCACGTAAAATGACAGAGCGGGGTCAGCGGATGCTGAGGCGCATAGTGCGCAGAGGTCGGCAACTTTCTGCTGTGTCAATCGCTACAGACCTCCAAAGTTCATGTGGCCTTCAGATTAGCTCAAGAACAGTGCGTAGAGAGCTTCATGGAATGGGTTTCCATGGCCGAGCAGCTGCATCCAAGCCATACATCACCAAGTGCAATGCAAAGCGTCGGATGCAGTGGTGTAAAGCATGCCGCCACTGGACTCTAGAGCAGTGGAGACGCGTTCTCTGGAGTGACGAATCACGCTTCTCCATCTGGCAATCTGATGGACGAGTCTGGGTTTGGTGGTTGCCAGGAGAACGGTACTTGTCTGACTGCATTGTGCCAACTGTGAAGTTTGGTGGAGGGGGATTATGGTGTGGGGTTGTTTTTCAGGAGCTGGGCTTGGCCCCTTAGTTCCAGTGAAAGGAACTCTGAATGCTTCAGCATACCAAGAGATTTTGGACAATTCCATGCTCCCAACTTTGTGGGAACAGTTTGGGGATGGCTCCTTCCTGTTCCAACATGACTGCGCACCATTGCACAAAGCAAGGTCCATAAAGACATGGATGAGCAAGTTTGGTGTGGAAGAACTTGACTGGCCTGCACAGAGTCCTGACCTCAACCCGATAGAGCACCTTTGGGATGAATTAGAGCGAAGACTGCGAGCCAGGCCCTCTTGTCCAACATCAGTGTCTGACCTCACAAATGCGCTTCTGGAAGAATGGTCAAAAATTCCCATAAACACACTCCTAAACCTTGTGGAAAGCCTTCCCAAAAGAGTTGAAGCTGTTATAGCTGCAAAGGGTGGGCCGACGTCATATTAAACCCTATGGATTAAGAATGGGATGTCACTTAAGTTCATATGCGTCTAAAGGCAGATGAGCGAATACTTTTGGCAATATAGTGTATTTATAATGTATAGTCTATTTTATAAACAGCTACTGTCATCATCCACCAGATTTAGCTAACTGCTATTGATAAAGCTGGCTAGCTAGCTAATGCCGACATAGGCTATCATATAAATGCAGTCAATGTATCATACAAAGAAAAGTGATTACTTCAAACTACAGTGTTGCATAGTCAGACCTATATCCATACTTTGTTTTAGCCCTGTTCCAGCACCAGAGAGTCAAATATAATATACAGTCTCAAAGTTTGTAGTAAAACAATCATAACTGTGTATTTTAATGATGCTACCTCATCTGTCAGCATGATGTCGGTGAATCACGTTCAGCCTCTTTGTACGTTACGTAATTGTTTTGGTCAATGCTCGCTCGCGTCCCTATGGAGTGTGTGCAAGAGCACGAACAACAGGTAGCTGGCTGCAGTTCACTTAATGGCCACAGGTGTCATTAATAACAAGGGTTTCTGAATCTTACATACTGCACCTTTAATCACACTTTTGGGTGACACTTTTGTAAACTGTAAAGTTAGTCACTATCAGCTGCCATTGTATTGAAAAGATTCAATGAAATATACATGACAACATCTCCTTTAGTGTTCCACTGTAGGTTTGGAACAACATGAATGTGAGTAAATTATGACAGAATTTTGTTACTTTATTTATTTATTTTTATCCGCTTTTCTCCCAATTTGGAATGCCTACTTAGTAGGTCCTCGTGGTAGTGTGGTTACTCACCTCAATCCGGATGGCGGAGGACAAGTCTCTGTTGCCTCCACTTCCGAGACCGTCAATCCGCGACTCGTTGTGCATGACACTGTGGAGACTCATAGCATGTGGAGGCTCATGCTACTCTCCGCGATCCACACACAACTTACCACGCGCCCCATTGAGAGCGAGAACCACTAATCGTGACCACGAGGATGTTACCCATGTGACTCTACCCTCCCTAGCAACCGGGCCAATTTTGGTTGCTTAGGAGACCTGGCTGGAGCCACTCAGCACACCCTGGATTCGAACTCGCGACTCCAGGTGTGTTAGTCAGCGTCAATACTCGTTGAGATACCCAGGCCCCAGAATTTTGTTACTTTAATATGCTTATTAATTAATTAAATTAATTACATTTATCGGCATACATTAATGTTTGTTGGGAAAAGCCCCCAGACAAAGAGAATTTAAATACATTATTGTGGCAGATGAGTAAATCATTGAAAAGACATTTTAATGAAATAAAGGAAAAGTCTTTAGGAAAGGCAACAAAGAGAAACATTTTTGAATCATGCACAACAAGACCAGACATGTGTGTAAAGAAAGTAAACAGAGCCAGTATTGATATCATGTTGACTTTAATAGTCATTGTGTAATCAGTATGTTGTTTTAAAACTGAACAGGTGCTGATCTAACAGTTGTGTTAATTAGGAGAAAGAGAGAAGTGTTTGTGTGACATCGAAACTGTCATGATCTTATATTGATGATCTCTCCTCCATTAGTTATTAATTAACTCATTGAAACTGACAAGAGACTGTGTTTATCATGTTGTGTGTATGTGTGTGGCAACTCAGGATTGTGTTTTCTTGACGATGGGTAGATAAATGACCTGCTTTTGTGTCTGAACATCTAATGGTGAGAGGTCAACAGTGTGTGTGTGTGTGTGTGCATTGTGAAAGTTTTTTTTTGTCTGAACCTTTGTGAGCGCTACCAAATATGTGCTGACGCTGCAACTCTAACACGTCATGTTGCACTAATGTAACTCTACAAGTGTGAAATATCAGACACAACAGTCATGCCCAGGGGAGTATGTGTTTCTCTGTAGTGTCTGTCCCTCTGTGTTGCTTATGGGAGAAATTCTGTACAATTACTGCTCTCTTACGGCTGTTTTATACAGCATGCCGAAGCAGCACATATGTTTTTTGGCACACATGTTAACAGGTTAGAGAATTCACATTGGAAGTAGAAGAGGAAAGTATTCAACACTATCATGATTCAATGGTTCCACAATGGTTGCACATTACTTGTTTAGAGTGATCAATCTAAACCAAGTGATCAAACCATCCTCTGTTGTGCAAAACAACATTCAAAGGTTAATTGTTCTTGCCCTTCCCCTGAATAATGATGTTTGAAATGAGCAGATCTTATTGTTTTGGCTTTCACTACATGAAATAATTCTTCAAAACTACATTGGGTTACATCAGCATCATGTAAATAAGACTTCATGACGATCAAGTTTGTAATACGTATCAAAATACACCAGTTAGTTCCGGTCCTCGAATCTGACTGGAAGAGATATTCCATGAGCACTGATGGTCTCACACCATTAGCACTCGGATGCTTCACTGTGTGTATCACTCCGCTTGTGTTCGTGCCATTCTAAACTAAAGTGTAAGAGCAGTGCAGATGTGGTAAGGGCTACTGTATACCTGTCTCTTTACATATTTTAGCCAGCAGGTGGAGGCAAAAGAACATTTTTGTGTGTAATATGAGCCAGTTGGTGACATGAAGTCAGCGTCACTCAGTGTTTATATTCAACAGCGCTCCGTGATCGCTCGTATTACTACTACACTACTAAAGCTAGGAAACAACTTTAAACGGCTTTAAACTAACAACTTCAGCATTAAGGCTCATCACAGCTGAGAGACACAACAGACTGATTAATTATACAAACTCAAGGAGCTTACCTCTTACCGGACTTTTCATATTGGAGAGGACAAAATGGCGGAGGAGATTGCGGTTTCTATAGTGAATGACTCTTGCGCACTGGCTACCGCGAAATAGAGAGGAATACCCCTGCTTGGAGGGCTATTTTTCCACTGAGAAAACGACATTATCTTCAGAAAGCTGACTAACAGACTACAGCATCATCAACAGGTGATCGCACACGCTCCACCTCTCTCTCTCTCTCTCTCTCTCTCTCACACACACACACACACACACACACATCCTTGTTTCTCCAATAACATGTTAGAAACAGCCCAAGGTGTGATACTAGTAGTTCTGAAGTGATGTTTTTGAGAGGCTTGGACACATCATTTGTTTTGAACCAGCAACAGCAGATTCTGATCCGTCGTGTAAGAAAGTAGTTCCATGCACAAATGTGTTTTTTGTGACCGTACTCAGTTTTTCCAAAACAAAATTAATTTACTTGTTCATTGAACTGTTGAATATAAGCAATATCACACTCGCAATCGTGCTATATGGCCCTAAATCAGCACTGCTGTGATTACCTATGGCAATCGGCCTGCGGTCGAATCACAGCAGTGCTGATATAGGGCCATATAGCACGATTGCGAGTGTGATATTGCTTAAATAGCTCACTCCTGATAACCATTTTATAACATTATTTTCTGTATAAAGCGCAGCCGTTTTTGCAGCAGCATAAAAGCACAAGCGTTGTTTGTGGCGAAAGTTTTCGTGACAGGCTGCTTCGGCATGCTGTATGAAACAATCGTTATATTTTTACACTGAAAAAATGTATTCCTGCCCTTAGTAAATATTACTCATTGAAATAAACAGATTTTTATGTTTGAACTAGAGCTGTTAAAATTAAGGCTTTAACGTATTAATTTAAAACGTTTAACGTAAATTTTTCTTAATCACGATTAACACATTTAACGATTTGACATTGAATTTTTATTCAGCTCCATGTGAGTTCTGAACACTAACAAGGCAGAACATTTGCAGTGTATCCGGAGTCATTACACTGATGCACACACCACAAACACACACAACAGCCATGTCTGTGATCAAATGAGGAAGAAAGGACCTCTTAAGGCTACTTGTTGTACAAAACAATTAGTGTAAGAAATCAAGAACTTTGCAGCCTCTGTAGTGTGCAATTAAATTACCACAGATGCACATCAAGTCTTAACTATCACCAAAACGCAGAATGAGACGTTGTCTGCAGCTTTTTCATGTGGAGTTCAAAGCGGTGCTTGACGCTGGTGTTGATGCACTGACGTGAATCATGAATGTGGCTTCACGATTGCTCTACCAATGCGGATAGCCACAGTCTGCCGGCTGATTAATATTGTGGAGGATGAGAGTTTAAGAGATTAAATCTGCATTGCAACAAATACGTAACCTATGGGGACTAGATATTTCAATTAGTCAAGCTCCCACTCAGACTTTGGGAAATGTTTAATGTTACTTGAATTGGTGCTATTTAAGTGCATTTCTATCTTTATACTGTGGAAGGCTTTGTTTTGGAAAATGTTAATGAAACTTTATTGTTATATTATTTTTCTTTTCTAAGAAGGAACTAAACACATTTTGACAGGAAAAGAAGTATATATAGAGTAAAATTTCAGCACTTTTAAAATCTGCAACTAATCGTGATGAACTATGAAAAATCAATGCAATTAATCGCAATTTTAAAATAAATATCAACTGACAGCACTAATTTGAACCTAATTTGACAATATTTGCTCAACAAACTATTTTGAGTGAAGTTGACCTGATCTCATGAGAATTCAAAAGAAAAGTGCAAGATGTCGAATTCCTAAGAAATCGTACAATTTCGTTTGTATGAAAACGTATGACTTATAAAAGTCCATGCGGTTTGTGCATCATATTCCAAGTCTTCTGCTGCAATGTTCATTTTCACTGTTTTCAATTTTATTCATAATTTTGGTCTTTTCACGAAAATATCCTTTAAATGTAGTCAATATTTCATACTGTCTTATTCATTAACCAAAATGGCATATCATTTTAATATGTTAAATATTAATAAAATATTATGTCAGGTTAAACTACAACATCGATGCAGTGAGATCCAGCAGATGGAAATGACTTCAATAAATCAGATGATTTGTAGAAGGAATAACAACTTTAATTTGTAAAGATTCATAAATAAATAAAAATGAAATGATGAATGGGATAATACAGAAAATAAATGTTTGATTATAAATGTTAAATAGATATATCTTAAGGATATATCCAAGGACTAAGTCCTGGAATAAACCTAATAACACAAAGTCTTGTCTTTGTCTAATGAACTAAGTAAATGGAAAAAAGTTAAAGTGTCGAGATGAGGCCTCAAAGTTGGAGATCAGATGTGAAGAGCTAGAGAGCTGAGGTATTAGTCCGACACCCAGATTTTCATTAAGGTCTTTATACCCTCTTGGGACTGTGCCAGCAGGCATTTCCTTTTTAGGAATGATGTAATAACCCTAAGTGTCAGGTCAGGCGGTTATGACTTTTAGAAGTGTGAAAATTGTGGTTTAAGTGGAAAGATAGACTATAGCTCCACTCATACATTTATTTATGCAAACAATAGAATTTACCTATCTCAGCGAGATACAAGGACAGGTGTCCCAAACATATCCTGTTGTGTACTAGGTCTCTGTCTGCTCTATGTCTGCATGTTTCTTAGAACATTAACAGTCATTAACTATGCTCTCTTGTTCCAACTCTGAAGCCTCATGAGGTCAAATGGATTACCAACAGGTCAAAAGGGTAACAAACTCATATACTAGAAGACCAAATGTATACATTCAGTCTCAAGCATGCATTTAGTTCTCATGAGAACATTGGATACATAAGGCATCAAGCATGAATATTATGATAGTTATACAGTGATGATATAAATTAATAAAACTATATGTATAGATATAAAACTGAGTACATAAATGTTAATATATGAATATGATTGCATAGCTTCTGATTATAGTTGATTTCAAGCATAATATCAATAAAAAATATAGAAAAGACTCTAGCCACATGCATCAAGCATTCACATTGCATTCCTTCAAAGGCGACGGGAAGATTACTCGGAATTGGTGTCCGGCGACAGAACACGAGGACAATTGTGTTTCAGACCGTGAAGGCAACGGTGATTTTTTGCATGCGCAGTAAGGGGACGTAAGCTTTATCATGCGTTTCATTGTGGACTGGAATGGAAAACGCTTGAAAACGGCAGTGTGGACGGAGAGTGTTTCAACAACAAAAATGTTGATTTTAAATGTATCCAGATTAATGTAGACGTAGCCTAAAACAACACAACACACGAGCTGCATGGACTACTTTCACGATACTTTTGGGTCCTTTTTTAAGCTTTAAAGTGAGTCACTATGAACAGACTGGAATATTCATAAAACATCACTTTTGGTGTTCCACATAAGAAAGAAAGTCATATGGGTTTGGAATGACATGAGGGTGAGTAAACGATGACAGAATTTTCATTCGAACTATTCCTTTAAAGTGTCTACTAAGAAACCAGCACAGCTATTTAGGAAATTGTTGCCTGGAATAATGGTCAATTAAACCGTTTATCAGTCATCATACAAAAATAATTTAAAGACTGTATTTTTGTGGACTGACCAATCAGAATAGAGTATCCTAGAGAGCCATGGAACACTGCAAAAAAATAATTTTCTTATTGAATATTTTTGTGTGGTTTTCTGGGAAAAATATCTAAACATTATTTTTTCTGATTAACAGTTTTTATTGATTCACACAAATGACAGAAAAGCAAAACATATATTCACAGAATCAACATTTAACCCCCATTATTCCCTTTCCTCCTCCCAATCCCCAACCCCACCCTGACCCTCAGCAAATATATCTGTGGTCATACTTGAATATACACACAAAAAAGAAAAGAAAGAAAGAAAGAAAAAAAAAATATATATATATATATATATATATATATATATATATATATATATATATATAATGTATATATATTTAAATATGTATATATATATATATATATATATATATATATATATATATATATATATATATATATTTAAAAAAATAATCACACACATTTAAAACTATACTTCTCTCTCCACTGCCCCTCCCCGAGAGCCCTCCAGGAAGGCCAAGTAGCTGCCCCATTTTTTATTAAATGTATCTAAATTGCCTAGCCTTCTACACGACATTTCCTCGAATGCTGCTACCATGCCCATCTCTGTGCACCACTCTTGAAATAAAGGCGCTCCAGCAGACTTCCATCTCCTAAGAATAATCTGTCTGATGATCATAACACTAGCTAGGACCCAATTTTTTATATATTTGTCCCCTATATTAATGACTGCCTCATCGCCTAAAATACAGAATCTGGAGCAAAATGAAATTTGAGTACCCAATACTTCACACATAAAACTCTGAACCCTCATCCAAAATTCTTGGATCTTAACACACCACCAAAAAACATGGGTTGTGTCCCCATCTTCTGATTGGCATCGCCAGCAGGTGGGTGTGTCTTTCAGACCAAGCCTATACAATCTAGAGGTGGTCCGATCGTCATATCCACACTGGACTCCCTCTCTCACTCCACACTAATCACTTACACCTGATCCCAGTCCAGCACTCAATCACATCACCTCTATAAATACTCACCCTGCCACTCCATCCTGTCTAGTCTCCGCAAGGAACACTCAGACTTACCTGTTCACCTTAAGTACTGTACTTATGTGAAGCTTCATCTGTGTCCTCGAATTCCTCGTCTACGATATCCCAAGGGCTCATCTTCCTCCTTTGACTTCCTGGAGTGGCGCTCCTTCCGCAATCTCCCTGGAAACATGAACTCAGTCATTATAAGCTAAGTTACCAATCCCTCCAATAACTATTGACTTACCTGAAAAGTCTTCAATAAAGCTCCCGCTACTGGGTTTAACCAATCGTCTGTGTATTTCGTGACAACGATAGTGTTGATGTAAAATCTTAATTTGCATAAGTCGCACCCTTCTATCTGTAGATGTAGACTTGACATTTTTAGAATCCTAGCACACACTCCCTCCTCTAATACCAAGTTTAGATCTTTCTCCCATAATCTCTTGAGAGAAGCCAAAGCTCTGTCCCTCAGAATCATGACCTTTTCCAAAAGCAGTAATCGCCACTCCCAGAGTATCTGCCACTTTAGGGGGTGTATGCTACTCTCAAAAATAGTACAGAGCAGGTGGCGCAGCTGTAAATACCTAAAGAACTGAGATCTGGGAATCTCAAAATGTTGAACCATATTTTCAAAGGATCTCAACACTCCACTCTCATATAGGTCACCGAGTGTAGTAACCCCCCTCACAATCCACTCTGTCCAGCACAAAGGGGACTTATTAATACATAATTTTGGGTTCAGCCATATGCTCGAACCTACATGTAAATAAATGTGAGAATTAAACTCCCTGGACACTTTTGTCCATACCGAGTGCAAATGCGAGATAACGGGGTGTAACTTCTCTGGTTAGTTTGATAGAAAGGCTTTGCGATATAGGGGCAAGAACTTCCTGTTCAATACAAAACCAGGGATGGGGCTCTCTCAGGTGGGAGCGACCAATGAGCCAAATGTCTGAGATTGAATGCATAAAACAAAATTTTGGGTAGGCCTAGCCCAACTTTGTCAATCGGCCTATGCAACTTACTGAAATGTAATCTGGGACGTTTACCATTCCAAATGAAGGACTTCGCTATGCTATCAAATTGCTTGAAATAAGAGAGGGGGACATCTATAGGGAGTGACTGTAGCAGGTAGTTGAATTTCGGAATACAATTCATTTTAATAACATTAACCTTCCCAATCATAGATAAATGTAATGAAGTCCACCTTACCCACGTCGCTCGAAAACCTTTTTATTAAAGGGTCAAAATTAACTCTAACTAAATCACACAAATTTGCTGGGAATAAAATATCCAAATACTTAATGCCCTGTTTGGGCCAATGGAAGACGCCTGGCTGAAAAGCCGTTACCAGGCAGTATGCTGTCAGAGCCAAAGCTTTGGATTTAGACCAATTAAATCTGTATCCTGAGAACTTAGCCAGTTCTGTAGCATAAGATCTAAAAAATTCAGCGGCAAAGCCATCTGGCCCTGGAGCCTTGCCCGTAGGCAAAGCCTTATTTACCTCACCAAGCTCCTCCAAGTTTATCTCAGAATCAAGAAAATTTGCTCAGACGATAGTTTAGGAAGTTCTAATGGTTCCACAAAGTTTCTAATATCTTCATCAGTAGATGAAGATGTGGAACTATAAAGATCAAGATAGAATTCTTTAAAAGCATTATTAATATCAGTGGCCGAGGTAAATATTATACCACTAGCAGCTTTCACTGTGGGAATGGTAGAAAAAGACTCTCTCTGCTTTATATATCTAGCCAAAAGCTTCCCTGCTTTGTCCTCTGACTCAAAGAATGACTGTCTTGCCCTGAATAGCCAAAACTCCACCTTCTGCGACAAAATAGTATTATATCTGTATTTCAGTCGGGTCAATTCTCTGAGGCTATTAGATGACATTCGGCACTTCAGCTCTGCCTCCCTTCCAATTCCATGAGTTCTTGTGCTTTGAATTTTTTTGGTAAAAGCAGAATTCTTTATGATCTGGCCCCTAAGAACTGCCTTAAGTGCCTCCCAAGCCACGGCCACAGAGGATACTGAGGACCAGTTGGTCTCTATATAGACATTGATTTCAGCCTTTGGCATTTGTTGGAATTCAGGATTTTGCAAGAGGGATACATTAAAGCGCCAACTATATGATTTCCTTTTCTTCATATGTGGCGACACCTCTAAACACACCAGGGCATGATCTGAGACTAAAATGTTTCCAATTAAGCAATCAATGACAGATGAAATGAGGGACTTGGAGATATATATATATATATATCTATTCTAGAATAAATCTTATGGACTGATGAAAAATGTTTATAGTCCCTACCAGATGGGTTCAAAAGTCTCCAAATATCTGTAAGACCAAGATTTTTACGCATCCTGTGAAGCGTCAATGTTGCTCTAGGGGGCTCACACACTTTTGCTTCACTATGATCAAGGACTGAGTCCATCAAAAGATTAAAGTCTCCTCCCAATATTATATCTTGAGGGGTGCCAGCAGCTTGCAACATCCCTTCAAGATCTATAAAAAAGCCCTGATCATCCACGTTAGGTGCATAAATATTAGCCAAAATAAGATTTTGTCCCTGAATTTCAGCTAAAACAATAATGACTCTTCCTAATTTATCTTTACTCTGTTTGAGACATTTAAATTGTAGATGTTTACTTACCAGTGTAATGACTCCCCTACTCTTACTCGAGTCAGCACTATAAAAAAAAATGCCCACCCCATATCTTTCCAAATTTTTCAACTTCCTGTGGACATAAACAAGTTGACATAAAACTGTCCTGAAGGTGTGTTATTCTACAAAATAAACTCCAGCTGCTAGGCAGAACCAGCACAAAAAGAATGCACAGATTCTTCAAAAAGTCAAATGAATGTTCAGTGAGCCTGTCTACTCGGCTGCAAGATGAGTTCAAGCAAATGACTTTAATGACTTTGCAAGAAATACTCCATAAAATAAACTCTATCTGATAGGCGGAATAAACACAAAGAGCGTACAGAATCTCCAAACAGTCAATCGAATGTTCAGTAAGCCGGTCCACTCGGCTGCAACGTGAGTACCACAAGGTGACTTACTCATTCCATTGACTTTATGAAGGACATCACTTGATGTGGGCATGTGAATGTTTTACAGCCATCCTAAGCATTTATTCTCCATTTGGCCAGGAATATCGGTGCAATAGTGACCTTCCGTTGATGTAAAAGTTTCTTGCATTCCTTGAATCGATCTCGTTTCTCTCTTGTCGAGTTCACAAAGAAAGTGCTGTGGTTCTTTCAAGAAAGCCTTCCTTTACACCTCGCCTCATGTAAAACAAGATCTTTATCAGATAATCTCAGAAATTTGGCCAGAATTGATCGAGGCCTGTCTCCCTCAGCGGATTGCCGTGCCAGAACCCTGTGAGCTCGCTCGATTTCTAGCTTATGGCCTGCTATGTCGAGCAGACTCGGAAAGAGCCCATCCAGGAATTCCACCATATCCTGTCCCTCTACTCCCTCCGGGACTCCCACAATACGGATGTTATTCTGCCGGATATGGTTTTCCATGTCCTCCGACTTCTCCCAGACACGCTCTAAATCCACCTTGGTCGCTGGTCCAATGAATACAGATAATCTTTCTCAACATCACTCACTCTTGTGACCACATAAGTAAATTTCGCCTCCATGGCAGTGATCGATCGACGTATCACAGCAAGATCCTCCAAGTCAGCAACGTCCTTCGTCAGCATTGCCGACATGTTCAACATCTCTTGCCGCATTTCCCGCATCTCTCTGACCAAATCGACTCCCGGGCCCGCTCAAGCTGCTCAGGGGTGTCAGCTTGAGCATTTAAGTGTCTTTTAATGTCTCCAGAGCCCGAGGATTCTGAATTCTTTGACATATTGTCCTCCTAGAACAGTTATGGAACAGAGTGTATCGAGTCTCACTGGTTTATGTCATAAAAGGTATTTAAACTAGCAAAGTGCACAGAGCTCGTCGTTCACATGTCCTATCCTCGCATGGCGTCACGTGACTCTCCATATCTAAACATTCTTAAAAGAAGATACATTTACTTAAGAAGCAGAATGGCAAAGATATTTTGTCTCATTTTCAGAGAAATCTAACAAAATTTTGTAATGTTTATGGTGTATAGGAGCATATCTTGACTACAAAATAGTATTGAACATTTCCACCGTTATTGCCCAGTTTGTTCTTTACACAAGCGTTGTGTGGAAATTACATTGCTGAGGAGAAAGCTGCTTACTGAATGAGCCGCATGTGTACGGGAGTAAAAAGAAAGCCACGAATACAGTTCATGTAAACGCATGAACTATAAACAGCTTTCTGGTGTCCATGTAAATGTGTCACTGTGTGTTGAATCCCAGTGCTTTCAGACATCGGTGTATCAGTGGCTGTGATCAACTCTGTGTGTGATGGCTTTATTTACTCTAATGATCAGCTTTACTGGAGTGCTCTGTGTCCTCTGGCCTCTTATCAGACACATTTAAATGCTAATGGAGGGCCACTGTGACCCCCAGCATGATGCTCTGATGGGCTTCAGGGGGCCCTTATCTCAAGTGTCCTGCAATGTGTGTGTATTTCATGCTCCAATCATGTCAAATGTCTGTCAATGAATTCACTACATCAGGAGAGACCACAGGTAATTGTAACATGCTGCATTTCATTTAATTCTTTCCACACACATACTGTGTGTGTGTGTGTGTGTGTGTGTGTATGTGTATATATATATATATATATATATATAAGTACAGAGCCCCTTAAAGGACAGGAAAATAATTAATTTTCTGAAATAGTTTTGTGTTCCCTCGCAATACGTTTTGTGTTCACTCACAATAGCTTTGTCCATCCCTTATGAAAATTAACTTTGATTTTACTACAGTAGATGTAGTTTAAACAAGAGATTTGTAGAAAAACTGTAGTAAATAATACAGGAAAACCAAAACTATGGTAATAAAAATCATACTCATTCAACCAAAAAATTATTTATTTTTATTTCTTACCACAAATTAATCATGAGTAAAGGTTTACTGTGTGTGTGTGTGTGTGTGTGTGTGTGTGTGTGTGTGTGTGTGTGTGTGTGTGTGTGTGTATACACACACACTGTATATTCAGAATGGTTGTGATTTTTATTACCATAGTTTTGGTCTTCCTGTATTATTAATGTGGTATTCCTACAAAAATCATGGTTAAAATATGGTTACTGTAATAAAACCATGGTAGAGTTGTGGTTATTTATTTATTTATAAATTCTGTAGTTTAACTATATAGACTATAATTTATTGACTGGTTAATTTTCATAAGGGATGGATAAAGCTATTGTGAGAGAACACAAAAAGAATAAAAGTGATTTTTGGGGTGTCCAATTTAAATTGAAATATATACAGTATATATATATATATATATATATATATATATATATATATATATATATATATTAGCTGATGATTAAAAAAATTCTTATATATAGTCTTAAGTCTTTTACAAAAATTATTTTGGCTTTACTACAAGAGTTAGTACAATATAGATATGAAAACTATTTAGAAGTATTAAAGCAGTTTTTCAGTTTATTATTGTATTGAAGTGTGCTCTTTTTTTTTTTTTTTTAGATACAGATTATAACACTGTTACATTCACCCCTGTTACTGGGGCAACTAATATTCTGATTGAATAGTCTTTTCAATGTAAATATTTAAATGCTACTGTTACTGCTGATTTTTCTTGTACCAACAGATTTAAGTAATGAAGGAAAATGTAAAATATGTTACAATTGTGCCCAGCCTCCTGTAATATATGGAATAAAACAGCAAAACATACAAACCACATATGTAATACTTAGATGATACAGTATATGTGAAGTTTTCTTGAAAGCAAGACCACAGTTCTGCACACACACACCTCTCTCTCTCTCTCTCTCCTCTTTTATATGTTGATGGTCCTGTTTTGTCTTTAATGAGGAGGTTTGGAAATGATCCATTTCATTACACCCATCCCGTCCCCCTCAAACACAGTAACGGGGCTTTGTGTGCTGGATATCTGATGCGCTATTAGCATCTCAACTCAATCTGACAGGGACACACATTTCTATACCTTCACAGCACACGCGCACACACAGTACAGATATTACTGTTACTATCAGCATTCACTCACACTCATAATTAACACAAAATGAGATGACATTTTAAGAGGTTTTTTGTATATTGTGACATCTAAAGTAATTTGATTCAGTGTCCTCATGCCATCACAAGCTGCTTCTGATGCAACAGTCAGACATTATTTAAATATATAATGAATACAATTCATAGATATTAATTCACACATGATATTTGTAAATCAAATCATTTTATTCTAGACAGACAGTTATTAGTTTAAATTTTTTTTTATTATTGATTCATATATTAACAAATAAAAGCAAAAACATTTACAAACAGAATCAATACTTAACCCCCTCTATTACTACCCGCCACCCCATCCCCAACCCACAACCCCACCCACAAGAACACCCCAGTGGTCCCACATGATTATAGACACACAAAAATAAATATTACAAAATAAAATAAATAAATAAAATATAATAATCACACACTTAACATCTACACCTCTCTCTCCACTGTCCCTCCCCGAGAGTCCTCCAAAAATGCCAGATATATGCCCCACTTTCCCACAAACAAGTCCAAATTACCCAATCCGCTAGATAACCTTTCTTCAAAAGCTGCCCCCCTCCCCATCTCCGGAAATGATGGCGCTCTGTCCGACTTCCAACTGCTTAAAATAACTTGTCTGCCAATCATAACACTTGTCAGAACCCAATTTTTAATAAATTTGTCCCCCAAATTTATGACCGCCCCATCACCCAAAATACAAAGTCTGGGGCAAAGTAAAACTTGAGTGCCCAAAACGTCACACAAATAACTCTGAACCCTCAACCAAAAATCTTGAATCTTAACACTTGACTCTGTCCCAAAATACATGAGTTGTGTCTCCAACTTCTGATTGGCATCGCCAGCAGGTGGGTGTGTTTTTAAGACCAAGCCTATATAATGTAGAGGAAGTCCAATAAAATCTATGTAAAATCTTAAGTTGCATAAGGCGAACCCTTGCATATCTAGATGCAGACTTGACATTTTTTAGAATCCTAGTCCACACTCCTTCCTCCAATACCAAATTCAAATCTTTCTCCCATAATCTCTTGATAGAAGTTAAAGCTCCATCCCCCAGACTCTGAATTAGCATGGAGTAATACACTGATGCCTCATGACCTTTTCCAAAAGCAGCAATCACCTCTTCCAAAGCACCTGCCGCCTTAGGGGGGTGTGTGCTACTCCCAAAAACAGTACAGAGCATGTGGCGCAGCTGTAAATACCTATAAAACTGAGATCTGGGAATCCCAAAATGATCGCAAATTCTCAAAAGATTTCAACACTCCACTCTCATACAGGTCGCCGAGTGTAGTAACCCCCCTCACAATCCACTCTGACCAACAGAAAGGGGACTTGTTAATGCATAATTTGGGGTTCAGCCATATGCTTGAGGCAACATTTAAATAAATGTCCGAATTAAATACTCTGGCCAATCTTGTTCAAATCATATGCAAATGTGAAATAACACACAGTATGAGTGACTTCTCCGGTTAGTTTGATAGAAAGTCTTTGCAGTGGCGAAATAGGGGCAAGGACTTCCTGTTCAATAGAAAACCAGGGACGGGCTCTTTCAGATGGAAGTGACCAATGAGCCAAATCCCTGAGACTGAACGCATAATAATAAAACAAAATCTTGGGTAGGCCTAGCCCACCTTTGTCAATCGGCCTATGTAATTTGTTGAAATGTAGTCTGGGATGTTTAGCATTCCAAATGAAGGACTTCACTATGCTATCAAATTGCTTGAAATAAGAGAGGGGGACATCTATAGGGAGTGACTGTAGCAGGCAGTTGAATTTTGGAATACAGTTCATTTTAATAACATTAACCTTCTCAATCATCGATAAATATAATGAAGCCCACCTGTCCACATCACTCAAACCTTTTTATTAAAGGGTCAAAATTAACTCTAACTAAATCAGACAGATTTGCTGGGAATAAAATACCCAAATACTTAATGCCCTGTTTGGGCCAATGGAAGGCGCCCAGCTGGAAGGCCGTTACTGGACAGTACGCTGTCAGAGCCAAAGGTTCGGATTTAGACCAATTGACTTTGTATCCTGAGAACTTGGAAAAGGAATTAATAATTCTGTGGAGGCAAGGCATAGATCTAGTTGGGTCAGAGACAAATAATAAAATATCAGCTGCGTAAAGCAGAAGCTTATGCGCCACACCTCCCGCCATCACCCCTGGAAAATCATCCTCCTTTCTTATCGTGGCTGCTAATGGTTCCAGGGCAAGACAGAACAATAATGGGGAAAGAGGGCAACCCTGTTGAGTGCCCTTATTCAGAGAAAATTAATCTTAAATTAATCTATTTGTTTGTACCGCTGCTACAGGGTGTCTATAAAGTAACTTAATCCAACCAATAAATGTACTCCCGAACCCATACATTTCCAAAATCTTAAAGATAATCCCATTCTACCAAATCAAACGCCTTTTCGACGTCAAGTGAGATGGCAGTGACCGGAGACTGATCATTCACTACTGACCATATGATACTGATTAAGTGCCTAATGTTATCAGAAGAGCTACGGCCCTGAATAAGCCTCACCTGATCTATATGTATAAGAGATTTCATAACTTAATCGGTTAGCCAAAATGTTTACATATAGCTGGATCAGGGAAATCGTAACTTTTACACTCGCTTGGATCTTTGTCCTTTTCAAGAATCAGATTGATCCGGGCTTGTGTCATGGTTGGGGGAAGCTTTCCATTCTTTAATGATTCTGTATAAACTTCTAACAAAAGTGGAGCCAATTCTGTAGCATAAGATCTAAAAAATTCAGTGGCAAAACCATCTGGCCCCGGAGCTTTGCCTGTAGGTAAGGCCTTAATTACCTCGTCAAGTTCCTCCAAGGTTATCTCAGAATCAAGATCATTTTTTTTGCTCAATCGTCAATTTAGATTCCACAAATTTTCTAATATCTTCATCAGTAGACAAAGACGTGGAACTATAAAGATTAAGATAGAACTCTTTAAAGGCCTTATTAATATCAATGGCCAAGGTAAAAATTTCACCACCAGCAGATTTCAGGGAATGGTAGAAAAAGACTCTCTCTCGTTTATATATCTAGCCAAAAGCTTCCCTGCTTTGTCCCCCGACTCAAAGTATGATTGTCTTGCCCTAAATAACCAAAACTCCACTGTCTGCGATAAAATAGTGTTATATATGTATTTCAATCGGGTCAATTCTCTGAGGCCATCAGACAACATTTGGCGCTTCAGCTCTGCCTCTGCACTTTTAATATTCCCTTCAACTCCACGAGTTCTCGTGCTTTGGATTTTTTGGTAAATGAGGTATACTGTATGATCCGACCCCTAAGAACTGCCTTAAGTGCCTCCCAAGACATGCCCAAAGAAGATACTGAGGACCAGTTGGTCTCCATATAAACATTGATTTCAGTCTTTAACATTTGTTGGAAATCAGGATTTTGCAAAAGGGATACATTTAAAGCGGCAACTGTATGATTTCTTTTTCTCCGTATGTGGTTAACATCTCTAAACTCACCAGAGCGTGATCTGAGACTAAGATGTTTCCAATTGATGAAATGAGGGACTTATATTTATCTAGAATAAATCTTATGGACTGATGGAAAAAAATGTATAGTCACTACCAGATGGGTTAAAAAGTCTCCAAATATTTGTAAGACCAAGATTTTTACACATTTTTACTGTGAAGTGTCAATGTTGCTCTAGGGGGCTTGCACACTTTTGCTTCACTATGCTAAAGGTCTGAGCCCATCAAAAGATTAAAGTCTCCTCCCAATATTATATCATGAAGGGTGCCAGTAGCTTGCAACATCCCTTCAAGATCTATAAAAAATCCCTGATCGTCAACATTAGGCACGTAAATATTAGCCAAAACCAACCATTGCCCCTGAATTTCTGCTAAAACAATAATGATAATAATTTTTTAATAATTAATAATTTTTTTTTTTTTAAATAATTTTCTTTATTTATCACACATTATACATTTGCACATATACAGTGAAATTCTTCTTTTCACATATCCCAGCTAGGCTGGGGTCAGAGTGTAGGGTCAGCCATGATACAGCGCCCCTGGAGCAGATAGGGTCATGGGCCTTGCTCAAGGGCCCAACAGTGGCATCTTGGCAGTGCTGGGGCTTGAACCCCTGACCTTCTGATCAGTAACCCAGAGCCTTAACCGCTGAGCTACCACTGCCCCCAAAACATTACTCTGCAGCGGTGGGATTCGAACCCACGCCCCCAAAGAGACTGGAGCCTTAATCCAGCGCCTTGGACCACTCGGCCACGCTACCGCTGAGCTACCATAATTAGGGAGAATTATCCCTAATTTATCTTTAATCTGATTGTAGATGTTTATTTATCAGTATCATGACACCCCTGCTCTTACTTGAGCCAGCACTAAAGAAAACATGCCCACCCCATATCTTCCCAAATTTTTCAACTTCCTGCGAGGAAAGATGTGTTTCTTGAAGAAACACTATATCACATTGCTTATGCTTAAGAAAAGAAATAACCTTCCTTTTTATGGGGTGCCCCAACCCATTCACATTCCACGTGGAGAAAGATAACCCACTCATATTAACATTTGACATTTTGATATAATAGAAAAAATAGATTGTGTCAAAAATAAGATTATACAGATCACATTCCAACATTAATGCAACATTCAAACCCCGACCCCCCCCCCCCCGAACCAAACAAACAGAAAAAGGAAAAACGTGCGCATTAAGCCTGTGCACGACAGTGCCAACCGGCATCAATCATTCTAAACTCAAAAGGTCCATGCACGCCTATGAGAGCCCCCGCGACAACTTTGCCATCAGATTGCTCAAGTCCGGTGCTTCTGCACAAATTACATAACAGAATATACTTTGTCAAACAAACCCCAGCCAATAGGCAGAATAAACACAAAGAACGTGTAGATTCATTCACAGAACTGTCTCGAAGGTGTGTTCCTCCACAAAACAAATTCCAGCCGATATAAAGCCGTTCAGTTTCCTCGGACAGACAAACAAGTGTTCATTGAGCTAGCTGTGTATGAGTGCAGCAGATGATGTAATCCTTCCAATGTCCTGCAAAAATACTCCACAACACAAACTCCAGCCAATAGGAGGCATAAGCACAAAGAATGAGCGGATTCATCCACAACTGTCCTGAAGCAGTGTTATTCCACAAAACAAACCCCAGCCGCTAGGCGGAACCAGCACATAAAAACAAAACAAAAAAACAAAACAGGCGTCCCAGTTCCTCGGATGGTCCAGAGTGTATTGAGCGAGTCAAATTCACTCGGAGGCCGCATAAAAAAATACACCGTGACTTACTCAGTCTTTATAAAACTTTATAAAAGACATCCTTTGTGTAGGCATGTAAATATTTTGCAGCCATCCTTAGTATCCATTCTCAATCTGGCCGGGAACTTCAGTGTAAAAGCGATCTTCTGTCCATGCAAAAGTTTCTTGAAGGAGTGTTGTTCCACAAAACAAACTCCAGCCGCTAGGCGGAACCAACACAAACAGAAACAAAAATGGTACCCAACTTCCTCAGACAGCCAGAGTAAGTACAGTGAGTTAATCCACTCTGGAGCTACATGAGAACCACCAAATGGCTTACTCGCCCATTATTTCTATGAAGGACAGTGCTTGCTTGGGGCACGTAAATACTTTGCGGCCATCTGTAGTATCTATTCTCAGTTTGACCGGAAACATCAGTGCAAAAGCGATTTTTTGTTGATTTAAGAGTTTCTTACATTCCTTGAATCGATTGCGTTTCTCCTTTGTCGAATTCGCAAAGTCTGGGAACAAGAAAATATTGTGATCCTTCCAAGAAAGCTTTCCTTTTGCTCCTTGCCTCGCGCAACACAAATTCTTTATCGGATGATCTCAGAAATTTGGCCAGAATTGATTGGGGTCTGTCCCCCTCAGCAGATCTGTGAGCCGGGACTCTGTGAGCTCGCTCGATTTCCAGCTTATGGCCTGTTATGTCAAGCAGACTCGGGAAGAGCTCGTCTAGGAATTTCACCATATCTCTGCCTTCTTCATGCTCAGGAATTCCAACAATCCGTACATTATTTTGTTGGCTCCTATTTTCCAAATCTTCCAGTTTTTCCAAAATGTTTTCCACGTCTATTTTGGTCACGAGCGGATTAGCAGATAATTCCCTTTCCACTGACTCCAGATAATCGATCCGTCTCTCAACATCTGCCACTCTTGTAACCAACTCAGAGAATTTTGTTTCCATCGCCGTAATCGATCAACGTGTTACAGCGAGATCTTCCAAGTCAGCAACAACCTTCGTCAGCATCACAGTCATGTTGGACAGTTGATGCTGGATTTCTCCCGCTGCACCGTTCAAATCGAGTCCCTGGTCTGCAGGCCCGTCAGAGTTTTCAGCTTGAGCACGTAAGTGTCTTTTAATGTCTCCAGAGCCCGAAGATTGTCATGTTTACCTCAAAGAACAAATATGAAGCTGGGTGTATCGAATCTCACCGGATTATGACATGAAAATAATTAAAAAACTAGCAAAGTGCGCAGAGCTCGACGTTTACACGTCTGCTCCTCGCATGGCGTCACGTGACCTCTAGACAGTTCATAATTTTTACGAGATGGTGAAATTGTAAGATACTGTATCGTCTGACTTCCCATAGAGACCAACCAATAAACAAACAGAACCTCAAATCTAGAGAATACAGGCATCGAATTTTAACTTGCCTCCTATCCAACACTTTATTTTATGAAACTGTGAACAAATTTGTTTTCTCATTCCATATTTATTTATGCAATAGAAATGACTGATATCTGTCAATAACCTGTAATACACTTCCTTCAACTTGTATTCTTTCTTCCGTGGTACTCTAGTTATTTTCGTATTAAAATTATGGTTAGGTTTATGGTTTAGGTAAGGGGTTAAATTTAAGAAAAAATCATAATTTTTTTTTTTAGCTTTCTCTATGGGAGTAAAAGTTATACTGTACGTTTTAGTACAATTTTTTTGTACTATTAATATGACTTCTCAACTGAGTGCACATCGCATCGCTACACTGGCTGTTTCCAGTGAAGACAGTTTGTCTTGCCTGAATGAGTTTTGAAAACTTTACTTGTTGCAGACATTATCCGGGCCTCGTAACGCCTCCCGGATGGAGAGAGCGGCACACTTTTGGAGGCGATGCAGAACTGCCTTTTGTGTGGTGGAAACATGTGAAACAGTTCCAGATTGCACACTGGTTTCATTACCAGCATATTCACATGCATATCCAGTACAAACTCTTTGTGCTTTAATGACCCAGTGCAGGTCACGTCAGGCGGTCAGAATCTATCCCAGACAGATCGAGCTTTAATGCGCATAATTTTTGTTACTCTGACATAAGTAACTTTTTGTGGGTCACTTAGGGGCAGATTCACAAAGAATGAATTGCTTCCGGTAATAGTGCTGTTTTTTTTGTGTTTTTTTTTTGCACACACTCTCTGCACTGGTTTAGCGCCCAGTTCACTAAAGAAATTATGCAGATCAGGCAACGGCGCAAAAGCGCCCACAAATCGCTGCTGAACGCAATTTGCATGTGCAATTCTGATCCTGCAGTCCGATTCTTAGTGCTATATAGCGGAGGATGCCGCAGACCACCGTATTTAACACCCTGCCGGGACTGTAGAGCATCACTTTGATTCAGACACCTGGATCATCTCTTAAACATGCAGAACGTGCGCTTGACTACACCTTGTATCTGGATACTGTATATGCCAGGTTATAACGCTCTTCTCCATCATTTGATGATTATTTGCTTAATTACTGCTTATATGATTGGTTGAAAATGTTCTCAAACTGTTCTTTTAAATAAAATTCATTTTACCCTCTACTTTCATTTGGCAGTAATAGCGCGATGTAAATTGCACAGGGCAAATTGCACGGAGTTTTGTGAATGAAGCGCAATCTTTAATGAGCCTAATTTACATAGAAAAGAGGCATGTTTGCACAGAAAGGATTGACAGTTACCTATTTTAAATATTGAAGACGCGGTGCAATTTCTGCGCTGATTGTGCCCGCTAAAAGTGATTGCGGGTTGTTAGTGAATAAGATGCAGGTTTTTGCGCTGAAATACAGCACGCAAAAGTGCCACAACTGTTTAATGAATCTGCCCCATAGTATCTTAATTTCTAATCATGCTTGTAAGACCACCAACAGTCTGTCATTTGTGTGTTTGTGTGGTTTCAGTTGGTTCTAAATTTTATCGTTAATGGAGAATTAATTCAAGTGCAAACTTATTGATGATGATGATATCTATGTGGCAACGTTTGCACACACTGAGACCCACTGTGTGTAGAAAGAAATCTTTAGGAACAGACTCTGTTTGCAGTATAGCAGGTTATGAGTGCCGTACATCAGCCGTATGCTGTAAAGAGCTCTCGCCAGCACTGCACTGTGTGCCATAAATGCTGAGTGTGCTCAACAGGGCACATTAAAGGGGTCATGCCTCTGTGTGTTTAAGGAATGATGGGTCAGACAGAATAAAACTACAATGTGAGACCGCGTGGAGTCTATTGTGTGTCTAGATTTATGAAACATACGTCCTGTTAAACTGCCTGTTACAGCTTTCATTTACTCAGTGAAGATCTGTTGACCTCCTGCAACACTACTAACTCACACAGTTATTATAGGGAAGCAGAGATACACAACAGTTTGGACACACTTAATCACACACTGGAAAAAATTTTAGTGTGAGTTTACAGTATATTCCTGGCTACTAGTTGCATGACTTTCACAGTATATTTTACAGTATTATTTCTACAATTTATTACAATTAAAGGAATATTCCGGGTTCAGTACAAGTTAAGCTCAATTGACAGCATTTGTGGCATGATGTTCATTACCACAAAAATTGATTTTGACCTGTCTCCTTTTCTTAAAAAATACAAATAAAATCTGGTTAAAATGAGGCACTTGGAAGTGAATGAGTGACATTTTTTTAACTTTAAAATACTCAAGACATAATCAATGTGCATGTAATCATGATTTTAATGTGATAAAATCACTTGCTTCACTTTTCTGTCTAAAGTTGTAGCCAATTTTACAACTTAAAAATCACCCAAATAGTGGTGATTTCACATTATGACCAAAACTGAAGTCACTAAATTAGTCACTAAATTAAACTGAGATTTTCCAATGCAACATATTGTATTCTTGAACACAATTGTATCAGCTGAGAGAATATTAGGTAGAAAAGATTAAGTCAAAGTTCCCATCTAAAGGGAACACTAAACACGATAATGGTGACTTCAAATGAAATTTAATTTAACAATACAATTCTGAATACAGTATTTTATTGTATGAAATTACTGGTAAATCTTGGTAATTTATTACAGTGCACTTAGTAATGGTAAAGAATCAGTAGGTGTGTTCAAATGTTTGACTGGTTGTGTATTTGTCCATTCTACTAATTACTAATATCCTTGAACACTTTGTACACTGTATGGTACAGCGGGGCTTAAGCCCCCCCAGGGGTAAATTAAGAATTTTTAATTTTCTCCCAAAACGTCAAATAGCAACAAAAACAACCATAGCACTTTCCTAAACACATGTTTGTCATTATACACTGCAAAAATTGTCCTGATCCATGAGATCATTGCATGTAACATCTAAAGTTTGATTTTGAGGTAATTTGATATAATATTTCATTTAACTTTGAAAATGTTGCATATTTATGTCTCTAATGAGAATCCCTGAAATTATCACATTTATATTGAGACAAAATAATTATTTGTCATTTTCAGTTTAAGGTGATTTAAATCAAAGGTTTTCAATAACTGACCAATTAGTACAAGTATAGTATTTGGGGTAAAATTCCCCCCATAAAGCACATTTGTTTTTCTGAAGTGGAGGGAATAGATTTGATATAAAAATGTTCAAAGTGTGCTCACATTGACTTAATCACAATGGAGATTCATTTGAAAAGTTCTGTAATAACTGTAGTTACCATTGTATTATGGCACAAATGTGGTTACAACTGTGAACATTTTTAAGGGAAGTTTTAAGTTTTGGGTTAGGGCTAGAAGTTATTTTAGTTGTATTCATGTCCTGCAGCTCAGTAACAGTAATACTTGCTCAGGAAACTACAAAACTAGCCCAAGTTAGTTAGTTCTATAACTTTCTTCTCACAGTTCTTCATGTGCTGAGAGGTGTTCCCACATCACCAATTCCTGATTTCATCCTTTGAGTTAAACCAGATCTTAAAATCTAATGCTGGAGCTCAATGATCCAAGAACACAGCGGCTCAGAGTTCGTCCCTGTGGACACACTTCTCAGCCCTCCGTAACTCACAAGCTTCACTCATTTTGGCCATGCAGTAAAAGATGAAAAGCAGCATTTGGTTTCAAGAGGGATTCATTGGTAGTAGAACAACACAAACAGGGTGGTGCTCAGGAACATGGGTGTCAAGGGGAAGTCGGACTCCAAATGATGTCACAATGTCCAATTGGTCCTTCAAACAGTCTTTGTGTTGTTCTCAAATATGAATTATTGACCTGTTTCAGTGACGTCACTTTTTCCTCACAGCTGCTGTATTTGTGACCAACAGTGGGAGGAACAAATGGTGGTGAATGGAAAAACACCCGTGAAACGATATCAAGAAAAACATCAAAAAATTGCTTTTGATTCAAGCCAAGTCCCAGGAAAAGTGTATAAAGGTCTGAAGTCAGCACAAATATTGCAAACTCTCAGACATTTAAATAGATTTGATCCACAATTCATCTCCGTATGCCAGTGAGTCTGATGTGTGACCGGCGAGTACACAAGCCTACTTTTGACTACTTTTATGTTTTACTCATGTTGTCTTTTTTAGAGCGTAGTTAATTTAGTTATAAGTTAATTTATAATTATATCGATGGTGTAAATAAAGTGCTTCATAATCTTTTGATATGTTGTTTATTGACCTACATTTATATGTACACATTAAATATATCCTGTATATTGACATTTAAAGTGCTTTTTTAATTTATTATAATGTTACAATTAACACATACCTTTATTCCACCATCCTATGTGCATTTCCAGTTTAATTGTATCAGAATTGATGATGTTATAAATATAACTGACACGTGTACAGATAACTGACATGTCTGAATAAATGAGCAAGAATCAACACATGTTTTATCTACGCTCTCCACTGCTTGACTTTGGCGAAATGAAACCGTTTCTCTTGAAAGATATAAATAAAAATTTTGCTCCAGTAAGTAAGCAGCAGTATCACTTTTTCAGGATTTACAAATAGAAACAAAAAATTCGCCGACTCCTGTCGCATCCCATAGCGCAGCACACTGAAGTTATGTGGAGTTTTGGTCACAAACATGTCAGCGCAGTCATACAGTGACGTCATGAAACGGGTAAATTAAATCCAAGACTGCTTTGCTGAGGAAACAACGCACAAAACATTGTCAGCAGTTTCGCAAAATTATCAGGATTTGCTGCAGTTTTCAGTTCACTTGTTGGAAAATTCTAGTCTTTAAATTGAAAAGTTATAACAGTAGTGCTGTCCTCTCCTTTATTTGTCATTTTTAATTTGTTGTTTGGAAAATAAAGACCTGTCCTTATAAATGCTAAGATTCTTCATTTAGACCTTGTGAGGTCTGCCTTCTTGCAAGATCCCGGACAAGCCCCCAATTTTTTTAAAAACCCAAATTATTTCTCAGAAGTTCTAATATGTAAGATTGGTCTCCTTGCACTCAACATAAAAGTAATTTTGTGCTCTGCCGGAATTCTCACATTTGGTAATGTTAATTTGTACCTTTTGACACTGTTCCAGGGAAAGACCTTCCGAGAATGATTTTAGGTCGTAACAGCAACCTTGAAAACAGTGACCTAGTGCATGTGACAGGACTGCATCTGACAGCCGGTGACAATATCTGTGCCCTGTTAAAGGCCAAACACCATTGTCTCATTTTAGGGCACCTTTCTTAACTTCCAGGTAATAACATATTTTTGTGTGGGTTATAAAAATAGTTTAACACCCTCAAAGGTACTACCCACAGTTATTGCCATCAGCTTGGCCCATAAAGCCAACTTTACCCCTTCGTCCCCCTTTTATCACCACACTTAAACACCGGCTGCCCTGGCATGGGGGTGGAGTGCCACTCGTGTGTGTATGTAATCTGCCATGTGTGAATGAAGAGGGTGAATCGGGAGTAATGCTTGAAATAATTCACACAGTGCACACTTTGGTCTTCTGCCATCATCCCGAGTGAATCGCAAAATCTCACACCCTATTTCCTCTTTCTCGTGTAGTTCTCTCATCCCGAATGTTGCTCATGAAACACATGTGCATACTGATTGAGACACTATGTAGGTTGGATTAATCTCGATTAAATCAAGGTTTATCTAATAATTCAGTTGCATCAAACTTTAAACCTAAGTTAAATATAATCAGGGTTACATTTAAACCATCATTATTCTTGGTTTTAATTTTACAGTAAACCTAGGTTAAAGGAATAGTTCAGCCAAAAATGATAATTTTCTCATTATTTACTTTTTTTTAAAGTTGAATCATATAAACTTGTATGACTTTCTTCTGCGGAACACAAGCTAATATATTTTGATGGAGATATGATGTGAATATATTCATATAATACAAGTCAATGGAGTCCAACACTTTTAAACTCCAAAAGAACATAAAAGCAGCATACAGGTAATCCTTACAACTCCAGTGGTTTAATCCATGTCTTCTGTCAAAGAGTAAGTGAAAAGAGTAACATTCTTGTTGTTTAGTCACACCAGTGAGTCCGGTTTCAGTTTACCTTTAAGCTTTGAGACATGTTTAAAATAATGTGGTGCAACACAAATCAATTCAAATAAAACCTAGATCAACAAATCCTGAATTAATTTTTATTGGTGCACCACACTCACTATTAATCTCTGGATTTGCAAATAAAGCAAATTGTGAATAAAATACATGCTTATAACTAATGTTCAGCTGCCACAATGGTAGAGCAATCCATGTCTCAATCTACACAGAGACTGTAGGAGAAACAGCATTGTTTCAGACTGCTGGGATTGCTATCTTATCAGCAGATACTGCATTACAGCACACACACGGTTTTATATTCACCCTATGCTTAAGATCATGGTCACATTTCACACAGGAGTACACCATACTTGTTATGTCTTGACACACATTTACAACATAAATTAGCAGGTTTTAGAGTCTTCAAGTTGACTGTAGAACTTCTTGTATTTGTACTTTTGGCACCATGAACTCAGTGTGCATTTCTTGCTTTAAAACTTTCCCTCTTTCTTGTCACTTTTGAAAAAATACTTTGGATATTCAGTAGAAAGTGTGAGTTCCATGAATTAGAAACTTCCCATGACTCCTCCAGAAGCGAGCGTTGCCTGTTGACTGTCAGTTGTGCAACTAATTCCAGGCCTTTTTCTGCAGAAACTTCCAGCTGGTTGTTCAAAGGAAATGACTCGTCTTGCTAAGTGTGGTTGTTGTGTAAGGCTGATGAACAAGGTGGAACGCCTTTGTGTGATGTCAGATGAGAAAGGCATTGAAGCGAATCGGTTTCATGGAGCGGGTCATAGAGAGGTGAGGCTGCCTTCCACGGGTTCAGAGAAAGTTCAGCCGCATAACGTTAGGCAAATTAGTGAAAGAGAAAGAAAGAAGAGAAGTGAATGAGTGATGAGAGTACTAGAGAGCGGTCAAACTAAACATGCCGTTTATCATTCATAAAGTGTGAGGTTTGACAATAGTAAGAGACTTTAAGATTTTACCTAATTTCTGTTGTTCTGATAAGACAACTTTTCATGTGTGTTTCTGCAACTGGAACTTGAAATGAAAACATCTCAAACTTTATTATGGTATTATGATATGTTATAAAAATCCCCCAGAACTTTTATTCACTGATGTATGTAGTTGTGAACTACACTGTAACTAACATTGTTAGGGCCCAAGTACGTGCGTAGGCCCTACTGTTCTTCTAAGGATTATTATTTATTATTATTTATTATTATTATTATTATTATTAGGGCCCAAGCACTGAAAGTGCGGAGACCCTATTGTTCTTCTAAGGATTATTTGGGCCAAGCACTGAAAGTTCTTTATTAGGGCCCAAGCACCAGAGGTGCAGGCTGAGAGGCCTGCACCGAAGGTGCTAAAACCCTATTGTTTTTGGAATGTTTTTTCACAATTATTTTTTATTTTTAACGCATTCACCCGTTTTTTAGGCATTCATCAAACTTTGAAATAGGCTTCTTATGTTTACATGAATTGCTTCAAAATTCTTTAGAATAATGTCAAGACACAGCTGATGTAAAATTGTAAAGGAATATTTGATATCTTAAATACTGTTGCCATGGAAATGCATTAATTGTTATATTCCTTTCTTCCTATATTTGGGTGTTTTTGAGGCACTTGGCATGCTTAATTTCATGAAATTTTGCACACACATCAGAGTCGTCGGCCATTAGGGCTGGACAAATGTTCACGCACCGGGTGGAAGCCACCGGGTGGAAATGGGCCAGTCATCGCTTCTTGCAGTTATATTTTGTATTATTATTGGGAAAAGAATCTAAATATGCTATTTTAAAAACCTGTTAATTTGGTAACTTAACATGTAATTTTATTGTAAAATATATTTAAAAAATTATGTTTCTAGAATAAAAGTATGAATTACCTTATAACTGACTTTGAAAATGTATTTTTAAAAAGACAATAATTATACTTTTATGATAAAATATTATTTTGTTTTAATAAATAGAAAGTATGATTTATTCAGTCACCAAATTGACACCCAGGGGCCGTAATGCCTAAAACATTGTCACTTTTTGGTATCGCGTTACATAAGTTATAACCAGTTCTCACAATATTCACGGTTCCAGGTTTGGAACACAGAAGAAAACGATTGCAGGTGAATGTATAGCGGTGAATAGGAGACTGCAGCAAATCATATTTTTGCATGTCCATTTGCTCCAACAGCAAATAATAAAATCCACTATTAAACTTCCATGACTTTACACAAGAGGTAAATTGTTAGAAATGTATACTAAATAATAAAAATAAAATAAAAATAGATTTGCTAGATTTGAATGCGTCATTAAAGTCTGTGAAAAGGGTCCATAAGAAAAAGAATTCAGCCTTATATTTCAAAAGAGCTGTTCAGCTGTGAAGTCAATTTGTAGGTGAACACGGGAGGTTAATTCCCCATAGGTTTCCTCAGGATTTTTCTATGGGTTTTTATAATGGTAGTTTTGGATTTATAAGTAAAATAAAGGGCCCTATTTTAAGAGCGCTAGCGCTAATCGCAGTGCTATGCCATAAGACATAAGTGGAAAGTCAGTTGGCATGGCTATGAAGTTTTGAAGTCTAGGCGCAAGTAGGTTTGACAAAATTGTATGTGCAACGCGCAAATGGGCTGGATTAAGTGCAGTTGAATTCTGAGGTTCTTCTCTGGGATTTCCACCATCTGCATCCTATTACAGTCTATATCCTGTCAAGCACCAATGATACAAACAAAGATAGCACATTCATAAGAAGTTGGTGTGTAAATGGACTGTATGGAATGACACACAAACAAATATGCATTAACTGCGCCCTTGGTGAATGCCAGGCATATTTCTATGACAGTGACATAGTCCTTTTATACGCATATAAAATGTGATTCTCGTCAAGATTTGTATGTATGCTCTGTTAAATTGTAGAGAATGTAAGTATTATTAATACTGACACACAAATCATGGCTACTATTAACAGTGATTGTATTGGCACGGACTTCACTTCTACTGGTCAATTTTGATTTAACATTTATTTATTAATGTATTCAGACATGATAAAAATAACCCAGAAATATTTCTAAATTCAAATGACACTTTAAACGAAACAAATATAATCAAAATAACGAAGAAGTACAAAATTTATACCAAATCCAAACATTTTAGACTCTCCTTCTTCCACTGGCCCATTCAACAACAGGTGGAAAATTACTAGTAGGCTACAAATTAGACCATAAATACAATTGTAAATATACAATAATAATAATAATGCATATAAACATAATAAAAATAATTGAAAAAATAAATCATGAACTCTAGAAAGTTTTCAAATCTCAAGTGATTACACCTGAAAAATAGCGATTGTCAGAGACATTTTTTGATGTTCTGTACTTTCAGAATTTGGACATGAACTTATTACCACCTGGAAAATAGCAAATTGTGCCTTGCGCCACTTAATTTACATGCAATACACCCACAGTTTGCGCGCATACACCCACGATAAAGAGTTTGGCGACCGCAATGTGGGTGGGGCTTGGACGCAGTTTCTCACTTTGTCAGCGCTCATGGGTGGGGTTCTCAAATCTCATTCACTTTCACACCTAAAAAAAAATTAATAAATAAAAAATCATCTGATAGTACACAAAAGAGTCAATGTGCACAATCTCTTTTCCTGCAGCTTTTCTCCTTAAAGGCATGGTCACATTTACGTTTGCATGGCGAAATTCTGCTGGCGAAGAAGCCGTGGGCAGACGTTGAACGCATGTGAAAACCGCAAAAAACTAATTGCCAAGCAGCCTCTTTTTATGCTGACTTTATACTCTTTGAGCGTGAAGTTATAATGAAATTCACTGCTAGAATGAAATCCTTTTCCATTGTGAATTTCAGTGTAGCTGTGTACGAAGCACCACCAAACCAAACAACTTCCTAAAGGCATGGTCACACATACACGATGAAATTCTGTGGGCGAAGATGTCGTGGGCGGATGTTGAGCACGTGCCAAAGTATTTCACCATGTCAAAGTAAATGTGACCGCGCTTTAAGATGTTTATTTGGTGCATTGTGCGTGTAAAGAAATACATTTTCGCACGCGCCATTTTCAAATGGGTTAAGAGGTGAATTAACACTAATTTTGGCCTGTTCCTCACACAACACTATCATTATGGCTTCAGAAGAATTGAAATATAAGGCACGAGTGTTATGGATGACTTTTATGATGCATTTATGTGCTTTAGCTTGAACAGCCACAATCACAATCCTCTTATTCCTCAGTCTTGGCGTTTCACGGCTGAAAAAAGTATATATATAAAACTTTTATCGTTACATGAAGTTGAATGAGAATGTAATCTTTTTTTTTATTGTATTTTTTTTTTTGTTGTTTTTTTTTATAAAAACTTGAAAAAAATATATATTTTCAAGCTTTTTAGATCAGATTATGGGGTGGGGGGTGTGACCAAAGAAAAAAAAGATTGAGAAACACTGAACTAGATACAGGTGTACATATATACTTCTCAGGACACGTATTTAATTGATATCTGCTAGACAGTAGGCGACTGTATCCGTGCTGTTATAAAACAGCACATTTAATAATGTTATTTGACCCATTAAAAGTGACAGAGAGACGTGATGTGGGCGGAGTTTGACGGCCGTTATTTGGGCGGGACTTGGACTCAGTCTCGCTTCGTCAGCGCTCGTGGGCGGGGCTTACAGGCAGCTGCTCGCTCTCGTCAAGGTCTGCTCTCAGTCTTCACCGCTACGCGCTCACGATTAAATCACGCACACACACGCATAAACTGATTACACACGCGTTTGAGTGCTGTTTATATCCGACAGGAGACGAGACATTTAAAAAGAAACCTCTTTGACGTTACTGAAAGAGTTTGATGACAGCACGAACCAAATCAAGAGACACAAACGGATAAAATAACATCAGAATCGGACCAAACTCATCTTCATCATTTATTTCAGACTGGACGTTTCATGGATTTATTGCTGTTCCGTTGATTCTGTGTTTTACTATTTCATTAATAAACCGATCGAGGATTTGGAGTACGACCTACATCACATATAATCTGTAATATTTATATCATTTTCACTTTTTCAAACAAGGACAGCATTGCCCATATATTTTCGCTCTCTTGCAATAAGTTGCATTTGATCAGACATCGATTGGATCGATCCGGACCTCCGATGATGAGTTTTCCACGCTTCTGTACTTCCTGATCTCCTCTGGGAATATCTGGGAATGTCTGATCCGGTGTTGTGTTGAGGAATGATGTATGAGAGTGTGGATATGAACCCGTTCCTCATGATGGATTATTATCACCCGAGCAGAGGATGTCTGATCCCAGACAAGATCCCGCATCATCCCTTCAGCTCTTCCATCAGACAGCAGCACTGGAGCGGATCCAACCACTGTACGTGCACTTTTATTTCATGTACAACATACTTATAGACAGTTATGTCTGTCCATAGAGCTGTTTATAGAGTCGTGTGTTGATTCTCTCTGTCAGTCATTCATATACTGATATTTCAATTGTGCTGAGTGACACACACACACATACACACACGTATGTTGGTTTAGCTATCATTATGAGGACTTTCCATAGAAATAATGATTTTTATACTGTACAAACTATAGATTCTATCCCCTACCCCTAAACCTAACCCTCACAAAAAACTTTCTGCATTTTTACATTTTCAAAAAACATAATTTAATATGCCTTTTCCCTTGTGAGGACCACCCAAAAGGTCCTCACAACCAGAAATGTCCTCACAGAACAGGTTGATTCTCAATACTTGGTCCTCACAAGTATAGCAAAACCTGTACACATTCGCTCTCTCTCTCTCTCTCTCTCTCTCTCTCTCACACACACACACACACACACACACACACACACACACACACACACACACACACACACACACACAGACGCACACAAATCTCGGTTTATGATGTTAGTCAGACTGTATTAGGACACTTTCATGTGAATTCTGTTGATGAATAAAGTGTGTAATTTTTATGGTAGAACTAGAATTAGAGAGATAAAGGTTAATGATGTTGATATAATCCGTGACCTCTGACCTATGGACAAAATGTTGATATTTAATGATATGATAATTGTTTTTTTACTTCACACACAGTCATGGGGGACTAAAGGACTCCTCTCTGTTTTATTTTTATTTCGTTATTTTTGTCACATGGCAACAAACAGCTACTTAATATTGGTTACACCACATGACTTTGATTTGGTGATTAATATTAGTTCAAATATTAATCATTTAAAAAAAAAAAAAAAAAAAAAAAAACATTTAATTTAAGCCCCAGAAATAATATCAAAATTACTTTTGACTCGGGGTTTATTCAAGATATTGTTTTGTGTGAATTTGATTTGTAATGTATTTTTGATAGATTTAATAGATCTGGCAAGAAATACAGCATCACATCACTGACCCTCATATTTTTGAGCATATACTGTATATACATATTGAAATCCCACAAGTATGTCAGAAAATGTATGTTACATACATGAAACTGGCCATTTTTGTAGTATTTATATATTTTGCATATACTGTATGTTCAAATAGGTGACTTTTTTTTGTATCAGTAAAATGATGTGTTGTTGATATGCACATGTTGTGCATATCTGGCCATTTATTAGATTTCTAATATCTGCCATTAATATCAGTGTAAAACATTATTACATAATGCTAGACTAGTGTTGACCTAGTTTCTCAATTAACTTCCTTTGTCATGTTCAGTAATGATGCTTTTCTGCTTGTATATCCAATCAGCCACATAAGAGATTGCTGCTCTCAAATAGGGCTGAAACGATTAGTTGACGTTATCGACAGCGTCAACAATAAAAAAAAAATGTCGACAAAAATGTCCATTGTCGAATAGTCATTTGATCTCATTTAATGTACCATGAGATCATATTAAACATTAATGATGAGCGTGAGAGCAGCACTGCAGCTCGCGCCTGACTGAGGAGAGGAAGAATTACACAGATCACAGTCCAGATGCACTCTAAACTTTCCAAACAGCTTCAGGTGATGTAGATCAAAGTATGAGGGAATTATTCAAAAATACAAAATAAGTAAATACAGAAGTGCTGGAGCTGCCGCTCCACTGAAGCAAAACTTGCTGAAGTTGAAACACCCCGGCGTTACATCTTAAATGCAGTTATATTTAATGTGTTATAACTTTATTAAAGTTCAAATAATAAAGAAGCAGATTATATAAATAACTACAAACTCTGAAACTGGCATTTCTCTGTGCGGTCAGCGCCTCTTCTATGAGTTGTGTGAATGTCCCAATCTAAGGGGGAGAGATTTAAACTGCACCCGGCTGATGCACACTCTGTCGCGGGGACGCTCATCCCTTGAGCGCACACACTTAATGCAGCTAGATTATAACGTGATGACTCGCGACTTATTGAATCTTAATATATGTGTCACTGCATTTCTTATCATGGAGAAAATTGTCAGAAAGGTGAGAGAGGGTAGTCTTCGCCCCATTATACACTGCAACAAAATACGTTTTTGATTTGTTTTTGTTTTGGCTTGTTTTCCAATATAAATATCTAAAGCTCCTTTTAAAACAACGTATATTTACTTTAGCAGCTATACTGCAGAAGAAAAAGTTGTTATCTGAGAATGTTGAATATAATATTAAAAATACAAATATTTCAAAATATCTAAAAATCCTTTAAAAAAAGATGCATTCACCTGAGAAGCAGCATATGTGATATTTAGACTTTCTTTTAGAGAATAGATCTTGAATATAAGTGTATTTTGTCTTTACTGCACTCGCAGAAGTTTAACCAAGTGAAAAAATACACTTATATTTAAGATACATTCTCTTAAAGCAAGTCTAAATACATCATACATACATCATGATGGTGCCGCGGATGGCCGCCTCGGTGTGGAGCGCTCCTATTGTTTTGTTGTTTTTGTTTGTTTGTCCTGTGTTTTAGTAATCTTTTTCCAGTCAGTTTTACCAGAGACGAACTGCTGAACATTCAACAGCATATACCAGTCAATCTTTTCCCGGATTTTGAATATTCGGACATTTGTTTGACATTTTAGTCGGAGGTGTGACTGTGTTGTTTAAACGCGCTATGAGACACAGGCGAGGGTGATGAGCAGGCATGCTGGTCAAGCTCCGACGGCGTGGCTTTCGAACAGCGCTGCTGAGCATTCATCTTGCAAATCTCCGCTCTCTCCCTAACAAAACGGATGAACTACATCTCCTCACCTGCACAAACAAGGACTTTTCAACCTCTGCTGCCTTGTGCTTCATGGAAACCTGGCTAAGTGAAGCCATTCCGGACAGCGCATTACATCTGCCGGGCTTCCAGCTGTTTAGAGCGGATCACATCGCGGAGTAAACGGGGGAAAACGAGAGGCGGCGGAACATGCTTTTACATCAATGAAAGTTGGTGTACAGATGTAACAACGTTAAAGAAGATGTGCTGTCCAAATTTGGAAGCGCTTTTTATTAACTGTAAGCCTTTCAACTCGCCACGGGAGTTTTCCTAGTTTATTTTGGTGAGTGTGTATATCGTGCCAAACGCGTGTTTGAATGCTGCACTGCAACAGCTGACTGATCAAATCACAGACACAGAACAACAATACCTGGACTCAGTTAGTATTATGCTTGGGGATTTTAACAAAGCAAATCTCACACGTGAACTGCCCAAATACAAACAGCACATTACATGTCCCACCAGAAACAGAAATATACTGGATCACTGCTACACAACAATAAAGGATGCATATCGCTCTGTTTCTAAGCAGCTTTGGGTCTATCTGATCACTGTCTGGTTCATCATCTTCCAACCTACAGACAGAAATTAAAATCTGCTAAGCCTGTAGTAAGGACTGTAAAGAGATGAACCAATGAAGCATAGCTGGAACTACAAGCCTGCTTTGACTGCACTGATTGGAGTGTTTCTGAAGCTGCAGACACAAATCTGGATGAGCTCACAGATACTGTAACATCATATATCAGTTTATGTGAGGATATGTGCATTCCTACTAGGACTTATTTAACATTTAACAACGACAAACCATGGTTTACAGCGGAACTCGGGCAGCTTCATCAGGCCAAAGAGGATGCTTACAGAGTTGGGGATAAAGTCTTGTACAATCAGGCCAGGAACACACTGAATAAGTGAATCATAGTGGCTAAAAGAAGATACTCTGAGAAGCTGAAAAACAAGTTTCAGCTAATGACCCTGCATCAGTGTGGAGTGGCATGAAACAACTTACAAATTACAGGACTCCTACCCCCAACCCTGTGGTGGACCAACAACTGGCTGATGACCTGAATGTGTTCTACTGTAGATTTGAAAGGCCCAATCTCACACCCCACACCCACTCTGACCTTCACGTCACACAAACACCAACACCTCCTGCAACCCCCCTCCTCCCCCCTCCTACTACTCAACCTGCACTTAAGATCTGTGAAGATGATGTGAGCAGCGTCTTTCGAAAACAAAGGATAAGGAAAGCACAGGGCCTAGATGGTGTTTCACCTGCATGTCTTAGATCCTGTGCTAACCAGCTGGCCCCTATCTTCACACAGATCTTCAATAGATCACTGGAGCAGTGTGAAGTCCCATGCTGCTTCAAACGTTCCACTATCATCCCCATCCCAAAGAAACCAAAAATCACAGGACTTAATGACTACAGAACTGTCACCCTGATGTCTGTGGTCATGAAGTCATTTGAGAGACTGGTGTTGGCCCACCTGAAGGACATCACTGGACCCTTTCTAGATCCCCTTCAATTTGCTTATCGAGCAAACAGTTCTGTGAATGATGCAGTCAACATGGGATTGCATCATATCCTGCAACATCTGGACAGACCAGGGACAACTCTCTGTTCCCATGTCTATCTGTCAGTGGATTATCAGCTTTCTGACAGACAGGCAGAAGCTTGTGAGACAGGGGAAATTCACTTCCAGCACATATACAATCAGCACTGGTGCCCCCCAGGGATGTGTGCTCTCCCCACTACTCTTCTCCCTCTACACCAACGACTGCATCGCCAAGGACCCCTCTGTCAAGCTCCTGAAGTTTGCAGACGACACCACTGTCATTGGCCTCATCCGAGATGACGATGAGTCTGCATACAGAAGGGAGGTTAAACAGCTTGCTGTCTGGTGCAGTCAAAACAACCTTGAGCTGAACATGCTCAAAACGGTGGAGATGATTGTGGACTTTAGTAGGAACACCCCAACACTGTCCCCCCTCACCATTCTAAACAGCACTGTGGCAGATGACTGGAGTCATTCAGGTTTCTGGGCACTACCATCTCACAGGACCTGAAGTGGGAGACCCACATTGACTCCATTGCAAAAAAGGCCCAGCAGAGGTTGTACTTCCTTCGCCAGCTGAGGAAGTTCAACCTGCCACAGGCGCTGCTGATACAGTTCTACTCAGCAGTCATTGAGTCTGTCCTCTGCACTTCTATAACTGTCTGGTTTGGTTCAGCTATCAGAAGACTACAAAAGACAGTTTGGACTGCTGAGAGGATTATTGGTTATGCCTGCCCTCCCTTCAAGAACTATACACTTCCAGAGTGAGGAAAAAGGCTGAAAAAATCACTCTGAACCCCACTCACCCTGCCCACTACCTTTTTGAACTGTTGCCTTGTGGCCGACGCTTCAGAGCTCTGAGCACCAGAACCATCAGGCACAGGAACAGTTTTTTCCCCCGGGCTATCCATCTCATGAACAGTTAAAACTGCCCCTTTGAGCAATAATTAATGTGCAATACACAGCTTAGTCTTTTTATATTATCCAACACATCCTACCTCTTCTACCATTACATTCCCTTGCACTGTACATAACCGATTTGTATTTAAATTTGCACTATGTATGTGTGTACGTGTGTGTGTGTGTGTGTACTGTCATGGGAAAAAGAAAGTACACCCTCCTTGAATTTTATGGTTTCACGTATCAGGACATAATAAAAATCGTCCTGGTGACTTGCATAACCTCCGTTCCCTGATGGAGGGAATGAGACGTTGTGTCGATGTAGTGACACTAGGGGTCACTCTTGGGAGCCCGAGACACCTCTGGTCTTGATAAAAGGCCAATGAAAATTGGCGAGTGGTATTTGCATACCACTCCCCCGGACATACGGGTATAAAAGGAGTTGGTATGCAACCACTCATTCAGGTTTTATGCTGAGGAGCTGAGACAAGGTCCGGCCATTTCAGTGGGTAGTTCAGCGTTGTGGCAGGAGGGACACAACGTCTCGTTCCCTCTATCAGGGAACGGAGGTTACGCAAGTAACCAGGACATTCCCTATCTGTCACTCACTCGACGTTGTGTCGATACTAGGGGCCCCTATACGAAACGCCACAACTGGCTGAACTGTGTTACGTGAACTGGCGGTGTGTGATGGGCAGACCACTGTGTGCCTCATAGCCAGTGAACCAGGCCGACACGTAACCTCCCCCAACATAGTTATGAGTGTCGAACGGCCCTTTGGGAACAAGTCGACTTCCCAAAAGATAGAGACAGGCTAACCCAGACTCTTTCCCCTTCTTTTTTAGGGAGTGGAAATTTGACTGGGCCGCCAGGTCTAGTCGGGGGGTGTCCCTCCCAAGGGGGGGGATATTTAAGTGGAAAAAATACGTCACATGGTCTTGATGACCATGTGGAGAGTCTGCGGAGCACCTACCCCAGAAAAGGGCTTTTAGTTAGCACGTGTACTGGGCTGGCAGCGATTCTCTCCGAAAACTCGACTGCAGGAGAGCTGTCGTGAGGAGCGTGAGGTCCAAGAACCACGTCTGGGTGGGCCAGTAGGGTGCTACCAGGACGACCTGCTCCTCATCCTCCCTGACCTTGCACAGAGTCTGTGCAAGTAGGCTCACTGGGGGAAACACATATTTGCACAGGCCAGGGGGCCAGCTGTGTGCCAGCGCGTCTATGCCGAGGGGGGCCTCGGTCAGGGCGTAACAGAGCGGGCAGTGGGAGGATTCTTGGGAGGCGAATAGGTCCACCTGTGCCTGTACGAATTGACTCCAGATCAGTTGGACCACCTGAGGGTGGAGTCTCCACTCTCCCCTGAGGGTAACCTGCCATGACAGTGTGTCCGCTGTAGTGTTGAGGTTGCCCAGGATGTGAGTGGCTCGCAGCGACTTGAAGTGCTGCTGGCTCCAGAGGAGGAGATGGCGGGCGAGTTGTGACATACAACGAGAGCGCAGACCGCCTTGGCGGTTCAGTAAAGCCTGGTTCAGGTCCAAGATTGGCTGCAACCCACTGACTTTTTTCGGTACAATGAAGGAGGGAGAGACAGGTTCTATCGCGCCCTTCCGTATGAGGGTAGACCGCACCATGACCTTCGTCGCTCGGAGAGTGAGGTCGGTTGCTGAGCGCAGTTCCTGCATCAGATCTGGGGCGAAACTACCCTCGTGCAGTTCTTGGCTTGGTGGACCTGCAGGAGAGCCATGGCGTGCAGGGCAGAGGCGGCTTGTCCAGCAGCGCTTTAGGCTTTAGCCGTCAGGGATGACGTGAAACTACTGGGCTTGGACGGGAGCTTTGGGCGTCCGCGGCGCTCTGCGGGCTTAGGTGCACCGTGAGCGCCTTATCCACCGGGGGAATCGCCGTATAGCCCCTGGCCGCCCCGCCATCGAGGGTAGTGAGGGCGGGGGAACTGAGGAATCGGGACGGGGCAGTAAAAGGTGCCCCCCACGATTTAGTCAGCTCCTTGTGCACTTTCGAGACCAAAGTGGAGATGTTTGGCCATAATGCACAGTGCCACTTTTGGTGAAAACCAAACTCAGCATATCAGCACAAACACCTCATACCAACTGTCAAGCATGGTGGAGGGGTGATGATTTGGGCTTGTTTTGCAGCCACAGGACCTGGGCACCTTGCAGTCATTGAGTCGACCATGAACTCCTCTGTATATCAAAGTATTCTAGAGTCAAATGTGAGGCCGTCTGTCCGACAGCTAAAGCTTGGCCAAAATTGGGTCATGCAACAGGACAATGATCACAAACACATCAGCAAATCTAAAACAGAATGGCTGAAAAAGAAACGAATCAAGGTGTTGCAATGGCCCAGTCAAAGTCCAGACCTCAACCCGATTGAAATGCTGTGGCGGGACCTTAAGAGAACTGCGCATAAGCAAATGCCCGCAAACCTCAATGAACTGAAGCAACGTTGTAAAGAAGAGTGGGCCAAAATTCCTCCACAATGATGTGAGAGACTGATAAAGTCATACAGAAAGCGAATACTTGAAGTTAGTGCTGCTAAAGGTGGTTCTACAAGCTATTGAATCATAAGGTGTACTTCGTTTTTCACACATGTATTCTCCATTTTGGCTTTATTATTGTTAAATAAATCATGACACTGCGTAATATGTCATGCGTTATTGTTCATCTGAGGTTGTATTGACCTAATTTTAAGACCTGCTAAGGACCAGATGATTTTTATTATGTCCTGATACGTAAAACCATAGAATTCAAGGAGGATGCACTTTCTTTTTCCCATGACTGTATATGTATGTGTGTATGTATGTGTGTGTATATGTGTGTGTGTGTGTGTGTGTGTGTGTGTGTGTATGTGTGTATAGATATATATATATATATATATATATATATATATATATATATATATATATATATATATATATATATATATATATATATTGTCTATTGTGTATTCTATATATACTTTTTTCTTATCAATATTTATCTATTTTTTTATTCAATTTTAATTATTTTTTAAAAGTCTCGTTGCTATTGTTGTGAACTGGAATCTCCTGTCACCAAGACAAATTCCTTGTATGTGTAAGTATACTTGGCAATAAAGCTCATTCTGATTCTGATTCTAAATATCTTACATGTTTCTTCTCAAGTAAATGTATGTTGTTTTAAGGATTTTTAGATCATTTTAAATGGAAAATAAGACAAAAACACTTGATAACAATAGGATTTTTTTGCAGTGTTTTTTTACTGAATTAAACTTAATAAAAATTTTTTTTTTTTTTTCCCTTTAATTCAGTGAATGTCATTTAGAAGTATTTTTAAAAGATTATTTTTTCCTCTTTATTGTTAGTAAGCACGTTTAATACAACCTTTTAAGTCGGGGCACAAGCTGAATAATCGGTTAAGAGCTAATTATTATTCATTGCAATAATTCCAGAATAGTTGAATAATCATTCTAATAATCGTTTGATTAACCGATTATTAAAATAATCATTAGTTGCAGCCCTACTCTCAACAATATATTTGAAATAAAACTATAGATCAAATTACCCACCTTTAGAAATGTATTGTCTAGAATATTTTTAATTCACTTAAGACACTTCTGTGTTTTATACAGTATATCAGTTCAAGGATCTTTACGGACCTCCGATTAAACCCTGGCTCTGCATACGTTACTTTTACTTTGTTTTGGTCAAAAGAAATCAACCACTTCAGAATAGATCAGTTCGTTCTAAAGTGCATTTCTCAGGTTTTGTCGGACATATATGGATAAGATATGCTTTTTGTAAGTGTACCTTGAGCTGTTAGGGTTTCCTGACTCTAAAGTTCACTATAGACTTAATATCAGTAAACACTATAAAGACACAGCTGTTGATACGCCATAAACTGTGCTTTTACTTACAATTTATAAAACTATTGCAGACAGGCGAGTGATCGGTGGAGTCATAAATATTTTAAACATCAAGATTTCAGGTTAAAATCAGGCCCAGAGCGGAAAACGAGGATGAAGTTTATAGATTGCGTTTGGTTCTGTGTCAGTTCTAGCAATGCATTTGCGATATATTCCTACAGGAGAAGTCATGTAGGCAGTATATGAGGGTGTTGATGTGTCAGTACGACAGCCGAGGGATTAACGGGGGTCGATCAGGATCAAACACACTTGATCTTTGATAGTGAGTGCTGAGATGGGAGTTTCCAAAGAGATTACACGCCTCAGCATGAAGGAATGCGCCTGCCTCTTATTCACATGACAGTCACACACACATACACTGCAGACCTTTATACACACTCCACTTTATACACATGCACACACACACATATCTATAGTTCTGAACTTCGATTCATTTATCTTTTGCTTTTGCACACATTTCATTATAATTTCAGGCATTGATGTCCTCAGTGTGGTCTGAGATACAAAACTGATGCGATTGTTTCAAGTGTGTACATACTTAAATTGTGTAACTATTTTGATGATAAATTCTCTGCTATCCTATCTTAATATAGACAACTAAAAGTGAGCCATTTGTAGGTTGATTTGCTCGATAACTTTAAACACTGTAGCTGTGTCCCAAAATGCTTACTTCCGCACTAATCTACGTCATTTTATAGTTAATTAGTGCGAGTAGTGTGTTAACACTTAAAATACAACAAAAAGAAGTGCACTACAAGTACCCAGATGATGCATTTTTTCAACTGTCAAAACGGAGTGTGGAATGTTGGACTCTTCATGCACTCAGCACTCGTGGTTTACTGTACATAGCGGAAGGGGTGGAATTACCTGGCTGCGATGCTGGTCTGACAAAACAATTGTAAATAATGGAGAATGTAGCAGCTAGTGAAACTTCAGTGAAGACAGCAGCTTACAAATGAAAGCTGTGTAAGTGCAAGGTGTGTAGTGTAAGTGCATAGTGTGTAGTGCAAAGTGTATAGTGTAAGTTCTTAATGTATAGTGTAAGTGCATAGTGTAAGAGCATAGTGTATAGTGTAAGTTCTTAGTGTATAGTGTAATTGCATGGTTTATAGTGTAAGTGCATGGTGTATAGTGTAAGTGTATAGTGCAAGTTATATAGTGTAATTTCATAGTGTATAGTGTAATTTCATAGTGTATAGTGTAATTTCATAGTGAATAGTGTAAGTGCATGGTGTATAGTGTAAGTTCATAGTGTTTAGTGAAAGTTCATAGTGTATAGTGTAAGTGCATGGTGTATAGTGTAAGTGTATAATGTAAGTGCCTAGTGTATGGTGTAAGTTCATAGTGTATAGTGCAAGTGTATAGTGTAATTGCATAGTGTAAGTTTATAGTGTAAGTGCGTAATGTAAGTGTATAGTGTATAGTGTAAGTTCATAGTGTAAGTGTATAGTGTAAGACCATAGTGTAAGATCATAGTGTATAGTGTAAGTGCATGGTGTATAGTGTAAGTGTATAGTGTAAGTTAATAGTGCATATTGTAAGTGTATAGTGTAAGTTCATAGTATATAGTGTAAGTTATAGTGTAAGTTCATAGTGTAAAGTGTAAATTCATAGTGTATAGTGTAAGTTCAAAGTGTATAGTGTAAGTGCATAGTGTACGTGCGTAGTGTAAGTGCATAGTGTATAATTTAAGTGTGTAGTGTAAGTGCATAGTGTAAGTTTATAGTGTATAGTGTAAGTGTATAGTGTAAGTGCATGGTGTATAGTGTAAGTGCATAGTGTAAGTTCATATATTATAGTGTAAGTGCAAAGTGTAATTGTATAGTGTAAGTTCATAGTGTATAGTGTAAAATCATACTGTATAGTGTAAGTGCATGGTGTATAGTGTAAGTGTAGTGTAAGTTCATAGTGCATAGTGTAAGTGCATAGTGTATAGTGTAAGTTCATAGTGTGTAGTGTAAGTGCATGGTGTAAAGTGTAAGTGTATAGTGTAAGTTCATAGTGTATAGTGTAAATTCATAGTGTATAGTGTAAGTGTATAGTGCAAGTTCTATAGTGTAATTTCATAGTGTATAGTGTAAGTGCATAGTGTATAGTGTAAGTGCATAGTGTATAGTGTAAGTTCATAGTGTAAGTGTATAGTGCAAGTTCTATAGTGTAATTTCATAGTGTACAGTGTAAGTGCATAGTGTACAGTGTAAGTTCATAGTGTATAGTGTAAGTGCATGGTGTATAGTGTAAGTGTATAGCGTAAGTGCATAGTGTATAGCGTAAGTGCATAGTGTAAGTGCATAGTGCATAGTGTAAGTTCATAGTGTATAGTGTAAGTGCATGGTGTATAGTGTAAGTGTATAGTGCAAGTTCTATAGTGTAATTTCATAATTTATAGTGTAAGTGTATAGTGTAATTTCATAGTGTATAGTGTAAGTGCATAGTGTTTAGTGTTAAGTTCATAGTGTATAGTGTAAGTGCATAGTGTATAGTGTAAGTGTATAGCGTAAGTGTATAGTGTAAGTTCATAGTGCATAGTGTAAGTTCATAGTGTATAGTGTAAGTGCATGGTGTATAGTGTAAGTGTATAGTGCAAGTTCTATAGTGTAATTTCATAGTTTATAGTGTAAGTTCATAGTGTTTAGTGTAAGTTCATAGTATATAGTGTAAGTGCATAGTGTTTAGTGTTAAGTTTATAGTGTATAGTGTAAGTGCATGGTGTATAGTGTAAGTGCATGGTGTATAGTGTAAGTGCATAGTGTTTAGTGTAAGTGTATAGTGTAAGTTCATAGTGTATAGTGTAAGGGCATAGTGTAAGTGCATAGTGTAAGTTCATAGTATATAGTGTAAGTGCATAGTGTAAATGCATAGTGTAAGTTCATAGTGTATAGTGTAAGTTCATAGTGTACAGTGTATTGCGTTAGTTCATAGTGTGTAGTGTAAGTGCACAGTGTAAGTGTATAGTTTAAGTTCATAGTGTATAGTGTAAGTGCATAGTGTTTAGTGTAAGTGCATAATGTACGTGTGTAGTGTAAGTGTATAGTGTAAGTGCATAGTGTAAGTTCATAGTGCATAGTGTAAGTTCATAGTGTGTAAGTTCATAGTGTATAGTGTAAGTGCATAGTGTAAGTTCATAGTGTATAATGTAAGTGCATAGTGTGTAAGTTCATAGTGTATAGTGTAAGTGCATAGTGTAAGGGCATAGTGTAAGTGCATAGTGTATAGTGTAAGTGCATAGTGTATAGTGTAAGTTCATAGTGTAAGTGTATAGTGCAAGTTCTATAGTGTAATTTCATAGTGTACAGTGTAAGTGCATAGTGTACAGTGTAAGTTCATAGTGTATAGTGTAAGTGCATGGTGTATAGTGTAAGTGTATAGTGCAAGTTCTATAGTGTAATTTCATAGTTTATAGTGTAAGTGTATAGTGTAATTTCATAGTGTATAGTGTAAGTGCATAGTGTTTAGTGTTAAGTTCATAGTGTATAGTGTAAGTGCATAGTGTATAGTGTAAGTGTATAGCGTAAGTGTATAGTGTAAGTTCATAGTGCATAGTGTAAGTTCATAGTGTATAGTGTAAGTGCATGGTGTATAGTGTAAGTGTATAGTGCAAGTTCTATAGTGTAATTTCATAGTTTATAGTGTAAGTTCATAGTGTATAGTGTAAGTTCATAGTGTACAGTGTATTGCGTTAGTTCATAGTGTGTAGTGTAAGTGCACAGTGTAAGTGTATAGTTTAAGTTCATAGTGTATAGTGTAAGTGCATAGTGTTTAGTGTAAGTGCATAATGTACGTGTGTAGTGTAAGTGTATAGTGTAAGTGCATAGTGTAAGTTCATAGTGTATAATGTAAGTGCATAGTGTGTAAGTTCATAGTGTATAGTGTAAGTGCATAGTGTAAGTTCATAGTGTATAATGTAAGTGCATAGTGTGTAAGTTCATAGTGTATAGTGTAAGTGCATAGTGTAAGGGCATAGTGTAAGTGCATAGTGTAAGTGTATAGTGTAAGTGCATAGTGTAAGTTCATAGTGTATAATGTAAGTGCATAGTGTGTAAGTTCATAGTGTATAATGTAAGTGCACAGTGTAAGTTCATAGTGCATAGTGTAAGGGCATAGTGTAAGTGCATAGTGTATAATGTAAGTGCATAGTGTGTAAGTTCATAGTGTATAATGTAAGTGCATAGTGTAAGTTCATAGTGCATAGTGTAAGGGCATAGTGTAAGTGCATAGTGTAAGTTCATAGTATATAGTGTAAGTGCATAGTGTAAATGCATAGTGTAAGTTCATAATGTATAGTGTAAGTTTATAGTGTAAGTTCATAGTGTATAGTGTAAGTTCATAGTGTACAGTGTATTGCGTTAGTTCATAGTGTGTGTTGTGTAAGTGCACAGTGTAAGTGTATAGTTTAAGTTCATAGTGTATAGTGTAAGTGCATAGTGTAAGTTCATAGTGTATAGTGTAAGTGCTTAGTATATAGTGTAAGTGCATAATGTACGTGTGTAGTGTAAGTGTATAGTGTAAGTGCATAGTGTAAGTTCATAGTGTATAATGTAAGTGCATAGTGTGTACGTTCATAGTGTATAGTGTAAGTGCATAGTGTAAGTTTATAGTGTATAATGTAAGTGCATAGTGTGTAAGTTCATAGTGCATAGTGTAAGTTCATAGTGCATAGTGTAAGGGCATAGTGTAAGTTCATAGTGTATAGTGTAAGTGCATAGTGTAAATGCATAGTGTAAGTTCATAATGTATAGTGTAAGTTTAAAGTGTAAGTTCATAGTGTATAGTGTAAGTGCATAGTGTACAGTGTATTGCGTTAGTTCATAGTGTGTAGTGTAAGTGCACAGTGTAAATGTATAGTTTAAGTTCATAGTGTATAGTGTAAGTGCATGGTGTATAGTGTAATTGTATAGTGTATGTGCATAGTGTATAGTGTAAGCACATAGTGTATAGTGTAATACATAGTGTATAATGTAAGTTCATAGTGTACAGTGTATTGCGTTAATTCATAGTGTGTAGTGTAAGGGCATGGTTTATAGTGTAAGTGTATAGTGTAAGTGCATGGTTTATAGTGTAAGTGTATAGTGTATGTGCATAGTGTATAGTGTAAGCACATAGTGTATAGTGTAATACATAGTGTATAGTGTAAGTTCATAGTGTACAGTGTATTGCGTTAATTCATAGTGTGTAGTGTAAGGGCATGGTTTATAGTGTAAGTGCATAGTATATAGTGTATGTGCATAGTGTATAGTGTAAGCGCATAGTGTATAGTGTAATACATAGTGTATAGTGTAAGCACATAGTATATAGTGTAAGTGCATATTTTATAGTGTAAATGTATAATGTAAGTGCATGGTGTATAGTGTAAGTGCATGGTGTATAGTGTAAGTGCATAGTGTATAGTGTAAGCACGTAGTGTATAGTGTAATACATAGTGTATAGTGTAAGCACATAGTGTATAGTGTAAGTGCATAGTTTATAGTGTAAATGTATAATGTAAGTGCATGGTGTATGGTGTAAGTTCATAGTGTATAGTGTATTGCGCTAGTTCATATTGTGTAGTGTAAGTGTATAGTGTAAGTTCATAGTGTATAGTGTATTGCGTTAGTTCATATTGTGTAGTGTAAGTGCATAGTGTAGTGTATAGTGTAAGTGCATGGTTTATAGTGTAAGTGCATGGTTTATAGTGTAAGCACATAGTGTATAGTGTAAGTGCATAGTTTATAGTGTAAATGTATAATGTAAGTGCATGGTGTATAGTGTAAGTGTATAATGTAAGCGCATAGTGTATGGTGTAAGTTCATAGTGTATAGTGTATTGCGTTAGTTCATATTGTGTAGTGTAAGTTCATAGTGTATAGTGTATTGCGTTAGTTCATATTGTGTAGTGTAAGTGCATATTGTAAGTGTATAGTGTAAGTTCATAGTGTATAATGTAAGTGCATAGTGTAAGTTCATAATGTATAGTGTAAGTTCATAGTGTATAGTGTAAGTGCGTAGTGTATAGTGTAAGTTCATAGTGTACAGTGTATTGCGTTAGTTCATAGTGTGTAGTGTAAGTGCACAGTGTAAGTGTATAGTGTATAGTTTAAGTTCATAGTGAATAGTGTAAGTGCATGGTGTATAGTGTAATTGTATAGTGTAAGTTCATAGTGTATAGTGTAAGGGCATGGTTTATAGTGTAAGTGTATAGTGTAAGTTCATAGTGTATAGTGTAAGTTTATAGTGTAAGTTCATAGAGTATAGTGTAAGTGCGTAGTGTACAGTGTATTGCGTTCTTAGTGTGTAGTGTAAGTGCACAGTGTAAGTGTATAGTGTATAGTTTAAGTTCATAGTGAATAGTGTAAGTTCATAGTGTATAGTGTAAGTTCATAGTGTATAGTGTAAGGGCATGGTTTATAGTGTAAGTGTATAGTGTAAGTGCATAGTGTATAGTGTAAGCACATAGTGTATAGAGTAAGCACATAGTGTATAGTGTAAATGCATAGTGTAAGTTCATAGTGTATAATGTAAGTGCATGGTGTATAGTGTAAGTGTATAATGTAAGTGCATAGTGTATGGTGTTAGTTCATAGTGTATAGTGTATTGCGTTAGTTCATATTGTGTAGTGTAAGTGCATAGTGTAACTGTATAGTGTATAGTTTAAATTCATAGTGTATAGTGTAAGTTTATAGTGTAAGTGCATTGTTTATAGTGTAAGTTTATAGTATAAGTGCATAGTGTATAGTGTAAGTGCATAGTGTACATTCATAGTGTATAGTGTAAATTTATATTGTAAGTGCATTATGTATAGTGTAATTTTATAGTGTATGTGCATAGTGTATAATGTAAGTGCATAGTGTAAGTTCATAGTGTATAGTGTATAGCATTAGTTTATAGTGTATGGTGTAAGTGTATAGTGTAAGTTCATAGTGTATAGTGTAAGTGTATAGTGTAAGTGTATAGTGTATAGTGTAAGTGCATAGTGTATAGTGTAAGTTCATAGTGTACAGTGTATTGCGTTCTTAGTGTGTAGTGTAAGTGCACAGTGTAAGTGTATAGTGTATAGTTTAAGTTCATAGTGAATAGTGTAAGTGCATGGTGTATAGTGTAATTGTATAGTGTAAGTTCATAGTGTATAGTGTAAGTTCATAGTGTATAGTGTAAGGGCATGGTTTATAGTGTAAGTGTATAGTGTAAGTGCATAGTGTATAGTGTAAGCACATAGTGTATAGTGTAAATGCATAGTGTAAGTTCATAGTGTATAATGTAAGTGCATAGTGTATGGTGTTAGTTCATAGTGTATAGTGTATTGCGTTAGTTCATATTGTGTAGTGTAAGTGCATAGTGTAACTGTATAGTGTATAGTTTAAATTCATAGTGTATAGTGTAAGTTTATAGTGTAAGTGCATTGTTTATAGTGTAAGTTTACAGTATAAGTGCATAGTGTATAGTGTAAGTGCATAGTGTACATTAATAGTGTATAGTGTAAATTTATATTGTAAGTGCATTATGTATAGTGTAATTTTATAGTGTATGTGCATAGTGTATAATGTAAGTGCATAGTGTAAGTTCATAGTGTATAGTGTATAGCATTAGTTTATAGTGTATGGTGTAAGTGTATAGTGTAAGTTCATAGTGTATAGTGTAAGTGTATAGTGTAAGTGCATAGTGTATAGTGTAAATTCATAGTGTATAGTGTAAATTCATAGTGTATTGTGTAAGTTTATAGTGTAAATTCATAGTGTATAGTGTAAGTACACTTAATGTGTACTTGTAAGAACACATATTGTCTCTCGCACACTTACAACAGTGGCAGTTCATTCTACAGAGAAGATTGCGTTTACAATAGCCTAGTGATACATTCCTGATATTCAATAGGCTATTTTGAACAATCATCTAATCTAAAGCATTGCTATCACAACTGCATTATGTCCCGTATATTTGTCCAGCAACTTTTAACGACCAACTGAACTTGATTATCATCTAAAATTTATTTAATGTCATAATGCAATTTACATTTTCTGAAGAAGCTCGGCAAATGCGATCCGAGATAAAGAGGGTTAGATTTAAAATATTTAAAAGTTTTAAAATGTCCAAAAGCTCGTTTTCTGAAAGTGAACTCAGCATTGGACAAATAGTTCTGATAGTTTATAGTCTTGAAAAAAGTGTAGAACATTCTGAGAATGTCATTCAGCCGAATGTTTTCGTCTACAGAACAGGGTACGGCTAATTTAAGTTTGTGTAAAGAAAAGGCGTATATAGGTCTAAAAATATTATTTTTTTTTGTTTGGTAATTAATTATTTTATTTAATGCTTTATTCATTTGGTAGGCTAATTTATTTAATATAATACAGGGAATTTTGCCGGCATTTTTTCAAAAGTAAGCTAAACAATAATTTTATAGAATTAGGCTATATGTTAGTGTTCCAAAAAAGCACACTGAAGCCTATCTCCTAGTATTGTGTATTTATTTTTAATTTAAAACATCTTTGTGCACAGAAACTATATGTTTTTTGTATTATGGGCTAATTCCGTGACTGCCGTCTATTATTTTGAATGGTGTGGAAAAGCAACTTTAATAAATAAACGGATGGCTACCGCGATTAAATTAATCGCAAACAATGGCCATTAATTTGTTCTCTGTGCAGTTGTGGATGTGCATAATACGAGATATTTGTGTTGGCACTCCTGGAAGTGTCATGTTTGCAGTGATCGGATCTGTGCTATGCCGTTAAGATCAATCCATAATCACGTACAATAAATTGGCTTTCAAGGATGTATACCTTTTCATCATGATTAACACAGGCTAATGATTGGGGCAAATTTTAATGCCAATTTTCTCGACAAAAGGTGTTTCCAAACCAGTTTTTTGTGACATTTCAAGGAGCGACATAGTTTATGCGCTAGAGTTAAACGGAAAAATATTATGTCGACATAATATTGCGTTTCCATCAGCTTTATTTTGATGCTCTAAAACTTTTGCAAAAAATCCTTGGATGGAAGCGTAGTTATTGACTTGCTCTTTGCAAGATAACAGGAAATACATTAGGACAAAAAGAAAAATCGCACGTTTTTCTAGAGATGTCTAAGAGATTTGTACTTGACTAAAGGGTCTCTCCTGCAATACAACTCTATGGGATTGTCAGCATCTGAACACATTCTCTCAGTCCTTTGACAGAAAGAGAAAGAGGGAGGAATATGGTTTGAACAGGATTACTGCTGCTTATATGGGGTGTCTTAGATCAAGCGAGCGAGTCAGCCTCATCTGAGTGTTAAATACAGATCTGTCCCACTTTCACTCCCCTTCTTCATTGTCTCTTCTGTGTCAGATGACCACATTAACACCTCAATATGTGTATCTTCTGACTTTGAAGAAAACTGCTGTAGTTGGTTTTAAAGTTCCAACAGATGATTTACTACAGTACACTTAGCAGTTTTGCATTATACAACGATTAGTTCCAGTCCTCATACCTGATTGGACAAGCAGCGTTCAGAGAGTGCTGATATTTAGAATAACAGCACTGGGACGCTTCACTGTTTGTGTCTCTCTGCTTGTCTGTGTTTACGGTGTTCCAGACAGGCTGTCAGTTGATCCTGCTGTGACTTCATCTGGAACTATTTTTGTTGGGGGAGGTCAATTTAACAAAATAACTTGCCATATTGTTTCTAAAATGGACTTGTTACTTCTTGTTTGTAGAACTGTTGTATAATAGCCAGCCTGATCTCATGAAAATCACGTGACTGTGGCGACATTTCTGCAAAATGATGCAAAAATGATTTTTCATTACAGCAGTGCATTATGGCAGTTGCTAAGTGAAATGTGTTAAATGAGTTAAATGTTCTTCCAAACAGCTGTGCACACTTGCAAGAAGAGCGCTCATGACTTGTGATTTGCGGCTGTGTGTGAAGTCAAAATTTCTATCTTGGTGAGATATTGGAAATTGTGTTGAGTTAGTCCATCCATATGCAGTAAGTACCAAATATTAAAGGGATAGTTCACCCTAAAGTGAAAATTCTCTCATCATTTACTCATCCTCATGTCATCCCAGATGTGTATGACTTTTTCTTCTGCAGAACACAAATGAAGATTTTTAGGAGAATATTTCAGCTCTATAGGTCCATACAATGCAAGTGAATGGGTGCCAGAACTGTGAAGCTCCAAAAAGCACATAAAGGCTGCATAAAAGTAATCCATGTGACTCCAGTGGTTTAATCCATGTCTACTGAAGTGATATATATTAGGTGTGGGTGAGAAACAGATCAATATTTAACCACTTTTTTACTGTAAATCTCCACTTTCACATTCTTATTTTGTATTTGGTGATTCACTTATGAAGACACAATCGTTGTACCATAAATCATATTCATACACACACACACACACACTTTACCTACTTCATATAATTAGTGTGTGTGTGTGTGTGTTTATAGAGTTCATTCAGGTGAGAGGACAGACAATACTTGCACGTGAACACACCAGTTTGAACTTAAATGACATCTGTTAACAGACTCTTTCACATGATTGGTCGAGAGCAGGAAGTGTTGTGCTGCCAAAGGATCCACATGTTTGCGTAGTTATTCACATGTGTAAAGAGTGCGTGTGTGTGTGTGACTGCATTCATTTATAGTTAGACGTATGTTTCTGGCAGGCTTATATTTTCAAAATCTGCAGACTTTTTTTGCTCTGTTGTTTCGGGTTAAAAATATGCAGAATTCTGTGGAATGGATTTAAACTTGTTTAGATGTGTTATACTTTTATTGATAGATTAAAGCACAGTCTAACTACTTTAATAGTTAATAAATGTGCAGAACTGTGTGAATGACAGACGTTTCAATTCTGCAGAAGTTTGCTATTGGTGAAGTTTCTTTTATACATCACAAATCAACAAGTGTACAGAAGGATTGACCACCACTAGTTTTCGTCTTCACACGTGCACACACACTATAGAATGTGAGAGAGTGAGGTGAAGGTGTGTGTGTGTACAGGGTCGTCTGTGGTTTGATGGAGGTGTTGTCCTCCTCAAGAATCACATGAACTCTCTTGATCTTTCATCTTCTCAGGAATGTTCCCCGTGTGCATGTGTTGCTTTGTTTTTATTTCTGGACATGAAGGCATCTTATTCCTCAATGTTACATTCCTGAGATCTGTCTTCAGATATGAGGTGCGGTCGACATAACATGCCTTCACGTGTGTATTTTGCATTAGTAGAGTACTCAAACAGTTCTATATTTTGACATGGTTCAGTTTGGCTGTGATGTTTGATTAATATGGTTTCAATGAGCAGTGACTTGAATGCTTTTGTGTTGAAGCAGTCTTTAGTAAACCAAGAACAAAATGAGGCTCTTATTGAGATGTTCATAATCGATGTTTTGTCATAAAGTGTGAAAGTATTCAGACTAAAATGCTGTTACGCTGTGAGGATCTGATTGTTTGTATTCTGTAATGTTGTAAGATATATTTTTTTAAATGTTAGTCAAAGATTGTTGCACCAAAACCCTAATTAATTTTTTCACGTCTATTTTCCACCTCCTCTCTGAACTGTTTAGTAGTTTGTAAAAACGTGGCATGGGAATAAAGAGTATGCAGTTTGAAATGGAAAAAATAAGGTAAATAATAATAAAAAAAATCAATGATCTACTTCCAATATTGTCCTATGACATTACTGATAATTGACCCTTCACTAAGCCCCGCCTTATAAGCGCTTCTGACCAATCCTGTCTTAGCAACTGTTGCCCTGCTGCCATTACTCTGACATGCGTTTGCTGTTTTCCAATGAGAGCCTACAGGAGTAATTGTGTGTTTGAGTACTTTTAAGCAGGATTTTATCAAAATAATGTAAAAATTTTTTTTAAAACACGTTGTTGTTGGGTCATTTGTAAGTGACACAAGTTACCCAGAGAGGATACCCGCAGTGTTTTTCTTTCTTTTTTTTTTAATAATCTTTAAATAGATCTGGAGAAGAGCATGTTATGGATTAAACTGTATCAGCCCTCGTTCCCAAATGAACAAATAACATCTGCAACGACACCTACATTTGCTCCAGAGTAAATTAAAGCTGATAACTGAACGTTAATTCATTAATGTATTGATTCAAGTCATAGTAAAAGCGATAGTAAATAGTTCACATCATCATAGTGAGTGTGTTGTGAGACGTTATAAACAGCTCTGTTCACTTACGTTTATGTTATTAGATGTGTAATCGCTATTAAATGAAGTTTTTCTCTTTTCAAGTGACTAATAATTGTTTGCTTTATGATTCACTGTCTCCACAGTTTTTAATCAAATTACTGTGTAATTTAACAATTTCTTTTACAAAAAACATCAGATAAATATGCATTACAATGTCACTCTTCAAACCAGCCAACGGAAAAATATTATCCATTCTGTTTATGAGAATATTTAGCCAAAAACGTGTCGTTCACGGCAATCTCCCATTCATTCCAATGGGGAGTTCTGCAGAGCTTGTCAGAGCAAGCAACCGTAACCGAGGGGGGCGGAGCATAGCGAAGGGCCAATTGAAAGAACGCTACTATTGGCTCATAATTACACAGAGCGTTCATGTGCCAGAGTGTTCCTATATATCACATTTATCTCCTTTAGATGGAGAACAAGAGAGTGGAGGATGAAGAGAGGGTGTGCTTGTGCTTTTTTTATTGTTTTATTATTGCTACTTTTATTATTTACTACTTCAAATGTGATACAATGTAATATTTGCAGGGCATTTCCCTTACTGCTGTCACCATATTCATCAGGCACTAATGAAACATACTCAATCCATTGTTTGAGTCAGTGTCACTGTTTAAGCTAGGGATTGGCATTTTAAGTAATTTTGTAGTTGAGTACTCTAACCCACAAAAAACCCACTGCATCAGTTTAGAAGACATTAATTTAACTGCTGGAGTTGTATGGATGATGTTTATGCTGACTGTCTGTGATTTCTGGAGCTTCAAACGTCTGATCATCATTCACTTGCATTTTAAGGACCTACTGAGCTGAGATGTTTTTCTATTTTTCTTCAAATGTGTTCTGCTGAAGAAAGAAAGTCATATACATCTGGGATATCATGAGGGTGAGTAAACAATGAGAGAATTTTCATTTTTGGGTGAGCTATCCCTTTAAAAATAACGTATGACACGTACGTGAAATTTAGATTTTATTCACAAATTACAAGAATGTTAACAAAAATGGTTTCAAAATAAGATAATTTAAACAAACTATGCTTTTCTTTTGGAAAAAATCAAATAAAATGAACAATATGCATGAATAAAAATGAAAAATAAAAAAACATTTGCACTTTACCCAGAGCTTACATAGAAACCAATACTGACGGCATTAGGGTAACGACGCACATATACAGGTGCATCTCAATAAATTAGAATGTCGTGGAAAAGTTCATTTATTTCAGTAATTCAACTCAAATTGTGAAACTTTGATCAGTTTGTGGCACTGCTGAGGTGGTATGGAAGCCCAGGTTTCTTTGACAGTGGCCTTCAGCTCATCTGCATTTTTTGGTCTCTTGTTTCTCATTTTCCTCTTGACAATACCCCATAGATTCTCTATGGGGTTCAGGTCTGGTGAGTTTGCTGGCCAGTCAAGCACACCAACACCATGGTCATTTAACCAACTTTTGGTGCTTTTGGCAGTGTGGGCAGGTGCCAAATCCTGCTGGAAAATGAAATCAGCATCTTTAAAAAGCTGGTCAGCAGAAGGAAGCATGAAGTGCTCCAAAATGTCTTGGTAAACGGGTGCAGTGACTTTGGTTTTCAAAAAACACAATGGACCAACACCAGCAGATGACATTGCACCCCAAATCATCACAGACTGTGGAAACTTAACACTGGACTTCAAGCAACTTGGGCTATGGGCTTCTCCACCCTTCCTCCAGACTCTAGGACCTTGGTTTCCAAATGAAATACAAAACTTGCTCTCATCTGAAAAGAGGACTTTGGAACACTGGGCAACAGTCCAGTTCTTCTTCTCCTTAGCCCAGGTAAGACGCCTCTGACGTTGTCTGTGGTTCAGGAGTGGCTTAACAAGAGGAATACGACAACTGTAGCCAAATTCCTTGACACGTCTGTGTGTGGTGGCTCTTGATGCCTTGACCCCAGCCTCAGTCCAATCCTTGTGAAGTTCACCCAAATTCTTGAATCAATTTTGCTTGACAATCATAAGGCTGCGGTTCTCTCGGTTGGATACAGCACTCTGTGAACAGCCAGCTTCTTTGGCAATGAATGTTTGTGGCTTACCCTCCTTGTGAAGGGTGTCAATGATTGTCTTCTGGACAACTGTCAGATCAGCAGTCTTCCCCATGATTGTGTAGCCTAGTGAACCAAACTGAGAGACCATTTTGAAGGCTCAGGAAACCTTTGCAGGTGTTTTGAGTTGATTAGCTGATTGGCATGTCATCATATTCTAATTTTTTGAGATAGTGAATTGGTGGGTTTTTGTTAAATGTGAACCAAAATCATCACAATTAAAAGAACCAAAGACTTAAACTACTTCAGTCTGTGTGCATTGAATTTATTTAATACACGAGTTTCACAATTTGAGTTGAATTACTGAAATAAATGAACTTTTCCACGACATTCTAATTTATTGAGATGCACCTGTATAAACTGTTGAATCTACATAAAGACTATCACATTTTTATCATTTCACATGTTATTGAAGTGAAAGTTTGCTTTTTATCACGTACACTCATACTGGTCTGATAAACTCGAGAGTTCCTCGTATTTTTCCCCCATAAAAGCTGATCCTCATCCGTTTGTTTGCATGACTCCAACAAGAACCGAATACAAGTAGAGTAGAATTAAAAAAGAACCAAAGTATTACAAGTATTGCCTTGTTATATAACTTGGCTTTGCTTTCAAAAGCACAGACGCCATGATATCTTCTTCTCACATTCAACACCTCCACGACACGTTTCCACAGCACTCTCAATTGTAACTGCGATATGTGGTGAGAGATTCAGAGGGAAAATACAGTGTAATTCAGTGCTGCTCACAGCAGGAAAATGCAGAAAGGAAAATGAATTTGTGATATTCGAGTAGTGTTTTTAATACTCGAGTAGCTGGTGCAGAAAGAGTAATCGATTACTCGTGCACATCCCTAGTTTAAGCTCATCCTCTGCAAATCATGGGGAAACAGAATAAGTTCTCAAGTTTTTATTGATAACATCAGTTATTGTCGCTCTCTTTTTTTGTATGCAGCACAGAAGGAACATTATGTGTCCACAGCAACCTGCTGGCAAAAGCACTGCACAAATCAGACTCATTGAACATGTTCTTTGTTGCAATGCGGAGGTGAAACTTATTACACGTGTGAATGGGTTCAAATTTACTGTCAAGTATTTTCATTTTGAATTGCAAAACTGTCACACTGTATGCGCTGATGAGGCCGTTAGCGAAGGGTACGTGCAATGGTCACTTTGAGGAAGTGGCTTAATTTTGTGGTTTATGATCACGTGATGCTGGGAGGCATGTCTGCGTGATTCATTTTGAAAACTGAGGTCATTTATGTGATATTTTTACCGCTATTTAAACCTGACAGGAAATATTCCTTGCGTGTTTTTACAAGGCACCGACCACATGAAGTGAGACAGTTACTCCTACTGTACAAGTTGAAATAAGCTTGCCACACAGAGACAATATTTGACACGTTTTATTTGCTACAGCAATTTTCTAAGCTATTAATGATGGCTATGAATTATTGTCAAGGTAACAGTGTCAGTGGTGTGTATATTTGTGTAGAGTGTTCTAAATGGACACATACGAGACTTGCTGCTCCCTTCTGAGTACACACTTCCAAGTGTTATGCCCTTCAGAGTGAGTAGGGCACAGTGATGATAGTATAAATGCAGCTGTTGATACGGTGACCCTCAGAAAAGAAAAAGCTGATCTCTCTGAGCCCGTCAAAGAGCTCACAATCATGCAGGAAATTGATGTCTGAGGAGGGAACAGATCGTCTTGTCCACGCAAATCCCCATGAGCGCGCACACACACACACACACTGGTGTTGAACTTGTGTCCTCAGTCCGCATGTGTTCAGTCATTGTAGCCTGAGGATAGGTGCATGATGGGAAATATAGTTCAGACAGGACCAACATGGAGAGTGAATGGGGTCGTTCTTCTACTACTATAATTATTTGAGGGCGAACGAGAGAGACTCTGTTTGCCAGCTGGCCTCAGTGAAGCACACAAGCTACGACTGACACCAACAGGACATTTGCCTGGCAATTTGTCATTTTTTTTCATGTCATTTGTTAAAAAGTCATTTACTCACATTGAACGTTAATACATCAATAAAATGTGTTTTTCTTTGCAAAGAAATATTGTACAGCGGTAGAATGACATGAATAAAATTTATAGAAATATGTTTTTAAAAAATAATTCACATATACAGATATACTATTTCTGTTCGTTCTCAGTTTCATTTTTTCTCCCCATATTCTCATTACCATTATGTAATAATATGTTTTACTGTAATAGAGTCAAATATGTTGGTAAAACTTTACAGTAAGTTTGTATTCGTTAACAGTATTTAAGTACATACAGTAGTTAACATGAACTAATAATGAACAATACTTTTTCAGCACTACTAATCCTGGTTAATGTTAATTTCTACTTAATCTGATGCATTTTTTTAATTAACCTCATGCAACCCCATGTCCACGTGTGGACGTTGTATTTTGGCTTCGCTATACGCAACGCATAATTTAAATAAATTAAAACCAGCTGAATACTGTTCACAAGACTCTACACTGTCATTTAAGGGTTAAACTTCTGCCGCATCACGTGACACAACAGTATGACGTCGATTTCCGTGAAGCGCTCCTACAGGCACAGTGCCAACAAAAGTGCCTCTGGTAAGAAACCTCTTTACGTTTTTTTATTGAAACTGGTTTGGTTGTAAAGAGTAACGTTTGATATGCCGCTTTAAAAAATCCGTTCATTTTTCACGTGTCAGCGCGCTGATAAACATCATGTCCACATATGTGGAAAATGGGACATTATTCCCTCAAAAGATGAAAAAACATGTTAGTTATTTTGAATATTTTTCAACATTAACACATCTGTGGGTCATTTCACTTCATTTTAATATAAATGTTGTTATATTTGATTTTGTTATCACTGTACAATACGGTTCTATTCATTAACATGAATAAATGCATTCTTATATATTTAATGTGTATTTTCACATTGAGAATAAATGTGTTCATGCAAAAGCTGAAAAATGTTGCTTTCAGAGGCTTTATATGGAGTTAGGATGAAAATAAGGTGCATTTCTAACTGATCTGAGATCAGTGCAGACAGACAGCACACTGGAGGTTAAGTCATTCACTAAATAGGGAGCAAGGGAGCATCCTATAGGTCTCTATGCAGCTAAGTGCACTCACTCCTAAAATCCAATCAAAAGTTCAGTTTCAGGCTGCAGATGATGTTTGGATCACTCAACATGTTTGACAGACATGAGACAATAATAATCAGTACATAGATTCAGAATTTATAATGTATAATTTGATTTTAATATAGTTGGCAGTGATTGGATGATGCATTACTTTTAATCAGAATTATTAATTCAGCTTTATAGAAAATCAGCTGTAATGTCTATAACGTCTCAAAAACATGAATAATCAACACTCCTGGACACATAAATATTGATTTGTGTTTAAATTATGTAATTATATAGAAATAAATAACTGAACAGCTGAAATCCAGCTCCAGTTTGTGTCTGAGTTCTATTATTGTTTATTTTATAATAAATGACTGTCTGACTCCTCATTATTCAACTTATTACAAGACAACTTGCAAAATAAATAAATAAGTGCACATGAAACACTGATTTGAGTTGAAATTATTTTATTAGCTTACTTGTAGAGATCCCACAGTGATCCAGGAAGCAGGAAAGATGGCTCACAATACACGGATGAGTGGTCTGATACATGGATGTGCGGTTGTTACTGAGAAATATCAGGCCGCTAGATGGTGCCACAGACCAATCAGAATTGACTATTCCGGAGAAGCGTGAAATAATCTTGGTTATAATTTCTACAAATCCAATTCCAAAAAAGTTTGAACAGTATGAAAAATGCTAATAAAAGCAAAAAGGAGTGATTTGTAAATTATATTCACCCTTTGCTATTTTGACAGCACTACAACTACAAATTATATGATGTTTTACCCTGTGAATTTCATTATTTTTTTGAAAATGTACAGTAACTTCAAATCAGTTGATTGCAACATGCTCCAAAAAAAGTTGGAACAGGGGCAATTTAAGACTAATAACAGTTTGACAAGTTGAAATAAGGCAATGTGAAACAGGAGATGTTAAACAGGTGAGGCAATTGTGTCATAGTATAGAAGGAGCCGCCAAAAACAGTCTAGCCTTCAAGAGTAAGGATTATTTGAGATTTGTCAATTTACCAACAGATGCTTCAGCAAATAATCCAGCACTTTAAGAACAATGTTTCCCCAAAGACAAATTGGAAGGATTTGGGGCATTTCACCCTCTACAGTGCACAATATAGTTAAAAGATTCAAAGAATATGGTCAAATCTCGGTGCGTAAAGGGCAAGACGAAAACCAATCTGAATGCACGTGATCTCTGATTTCTCAGATATCACTGTCTTAAAAAACATCATTCATCTGTAATGGATATCGTGAACATGGGCTTGGGATTACTTTAGTAAACCTTTGTTAGTCAACACCATTCGCCGCTGCATCCACAGATGCAAGTTAAGACTTTACTATGTAAAGGAGAAGCCATACATCAACACTGTCCAGAAGCGCTGCTGACTTTTCTGGACTCTGTCTCATCTTAGATGGAAAGTAGAATAGTGCAACCGTGTTTTTTGGTCCGATGAGTCCACATTTCAAATAGTTTTTGAAAAACACAGCCATCGTGTTCTCCGGGCCAAAGAGGAAAAGGACCATCCATGATGTTATCAGCGTCAGGTCCAAAAGACAATGTCTGTATGGGCCAGGGGTGTGTCGGTGCCCATGGCATGGATGACCCGCTTATCTGTGAGAACATCTTGAATACAGATAGATATGTACAAATTTTGGAGCAGCATATACTGCCATCCAGCACCATCTTTTCCAGGGACTTCCCTGCATTTTCCAGTAGGACAACTTCAAACCACATACTGGCTGAATAAGCGGAGAGTGCGGGTGCTAGATTGGCCTGCCTGCAGTCCTGACCATCTCCAATTGAGAATGTGTGGTGCATTATGAAGCACATTATATGGCAACGAAGACCCTGTAAAATTGTGCAGCTGAAGACCTGCATAATGCAATGAATGGGGAAAATTCCACTTTTTAAACTTTACAAACTTGTGTCTTCAGTGCCCAAATGCTTTATAAGTGTTATTAGAAGAAATGGTGATGTTTCACAGTGGTAAACACTCGACTGTCCCAACTTTTCTGGAGTGTGTTGCAATCATCTGATTTGAAATGACTGTAGATTAAAAAAACAATGAAATTCACAGGTTAAAACATCATATGTGTAGTTGTAGTGCTTTCAATATAGCAAAGGGTGAATATAATTTACAAATCACTCCTTTTTATATTTATTAGCATTTTTCATACTGTCCCAACTTTTTTTGGAATTGGGGTTGTAGATAAAAGTTGAACATGTTAACATTAGTTAATGCATTCTGAACTAACAAATAACAAATTTTGGTAAGTTAACTTTAACCAAGATAACTAGCATTGTTCATGGCTAGGTCATGATACCTAATGCATTTACTAATGATCTTGAATAGAACTTTTGAAGAGTTACCGAAATGGCTCTATTGCAGTAATGAGAGTTAGATTTTTTTTTTTTCTTTACAGTAATGACAATGTACTGTCATGAAAATAAATAATCTTATGATGCCAAAAATCTCAGGGGTCTTAAAAAAAGGCCTACTTTTCTTAATTGTTTTCTTCTGATTTTGGGGTGAAATACTACCTGTACATGTTTTCATTAGTTATTAAAATTAATTTCTCAGAAATTATGTGTCATTCACAAGACTGGTTTCTTCAGAAGAATAAATACATTAGAACAGGTGCCTGAATGACATGTTTATGAAATGTTTGTTACAGTGGTATTTATTCAAGTATCATGTAAACAACTGAAGTATCATGACTGATCTAACCATAGTAGATCAGTCATGGTGCTATCAATGCCATCTGATAGCATCACTGTGCCATGGTATTACCACAGTAGTTTTTTGAAGGGCAGTCATATAGAGGAGTGTTATTTTTGCATTGTACGCATTTAATTCATTGTTTTTCTTTGGCAGCAAAAATGAAACGTAGCATTATTTTTCAGTATATTTCCAGACGTCCGTCGGGTACAGAAACACTTGACTATGTTTAAATAATGATGCTAGCCATTTCTACTTCACTGTTAAAGCTGTCCGCTTAAGCAATAATCGATGCCTGCGTTCCTTATAGCACGCCATCCCATCCATACCATCACCCTTTGGAGCCCCAGATCTCAGCAGCGCTCCACAAACACACTTGTCTCTGTTGCTTTGAGAGAATTAATGGGAAATAAACAACCTGGTCTCATAGAGTGAACGTTACTCTATATACATTTTTGCAAACTGACTTTTACGTGCCGCTTTTTGCTGCAGTTGTGTTTTATTCACTTTCACACTAATCACGTGTACAATTGCTGATTATGGCTTTATAAAAACATATTTTTCACTCTATTACTCACCAACCCCCCCCCCCCCACACACCCCCAGTATGTTACGATATCAAAACACTTTTACGTTAATGCATGATTTGAAAAGCGATACATTTTAACACTTGTATTACAGACCCGCCTACATAGACACACTTATTTCTATGTCTTTAGCTTGCTTGGAAGCTCACCTAATAGAGCGTTGGACTTCGGACCCGACAATCGCAGTTCGAGTTTAGCCTAAGACGCACAAAAGTGGAAGTGGCAGAGAAGCGAAACGAAATGACATGGTTGCTTCAGTAAATGTGTTTTTTATTTTGACTTTGCATTTTATAATACTATCGGTTATGGTTAGGTGTTGTTAAGGGTAAGGATGTCTGTTTTGTTAAACTCTCATTTATCTTTTCAGACACTATTGGTTAGATTTAGGGTACAATTTTAGGTTAGGGAGGTACGTTTTACTTATTAAAACCTCCATCTAAAATTCACCTTAAAAACCTTGTCTGATTACAACCTCATTTCGCTCGGTTTTGGCACCCCCCGCTGATTGTTTCAATTGGAAAGTGCAGCCAAAAGTGTAATGAAGCATGTAATTTCAGTTTTGCGAAAATGTTGCAATGCTCTCGTAAATTTCATGAGACCAGGCTGAAAATAAAGGCTGAAATGGGTTTGAAAGAGTGCTTTTTGCTTTGGCAACATAATTGGCTTACTTTTCTTTACAATGACATCAAATTCAAGAGATGGCCGCAGATTCTTTGTGATTTACTCAAATGAATCGTTGAATAAGACAGTATAAACTGGTTCATGGAAATGATTCAAAAGTATGGACGTTGTTTTTGCTACTTGTATGTAAGTGAAATTAAAATGAAATCATCATGAAATTCATGCTGTTGTTGATTTTTTTATATTGACAGTAAGATCGTCCCAGTTATATTGTGAATATTTGATATATTTCCTGGCACAAATTAATGCACATTTTTCTGTCAAAGTGAGAACTGCACAACAATGTCTGTGAGGCTTGCTTAAGATTTACACAAAATAACGTCAATTAAACACTGCATCTAAATCATTTATTTGTTTTTAAAAGCAGATCACTTCCATCTGTGAATATTTAATGATGACATGTTAGCTTTGTCTTCTACCCAGTAGTGTGGTGTCTATTTTAAGTGACGACTCTGTGCATGTGATGTTTGGACTGTTGATTTTCAGGGTGGTTGTTTGTTGCCTTTAGTTTGTCATAAGTGGATGTACGGCTTGTTGACACAGTACTGTTTGGATCTGTTTGTCTCAATGATGTTTGACTTTCATCTCGTAAAGAAATGCTTTGGGTCCACACACACAAACACACACATACTGCAAGGCACTATATAATCTAATAGTGAGAAGTGTGTGTGTGTGTGTGAGAGAGACTACTCTCCCATAGGGCCTGTCTCTGGCCCGCTAACACACTTAAGCTGGCCTTACCAACCCAAATCTGATTAATACCCCCTCCCGTCCGCTCCTAGTGCTCGTAATGAGACGTAAACGAGCCCAGACCCAGACCTGAACCCACAGATTAAGAAAACCGGAATGATTCCACACAGAAAGGGAGACAGTGTCTGTCAGGCAGGAGGAGTTCCAGAACGTTTGTTGGTTGTCGGAACATTAGGAACCTAACCTCCGCTTGAACCTACAGAGAGACAGACTGTGTTCCAATACCTAGTTATCTGCCAGTTAGCATCCTAACTGACATGGAGCCTCAGAAGTGAGTCATTTGAAATGCTTTACAAAGACCACGAATACATCCTCACATCAAGTGTACGAGCTGACGACTCACAATTGATTCCAGTAGAGTTTGACGTTAGCATGTTGCTAAGCTAATGATGTGCTATTCTACTAAGCATAAAAACACGCAAATATTGGGCAAAATGGTCAATCTGTAATTAGATTAAACTACTTTTACTGGTACTTTTTGCATTAAATAAATTCTACAAATATTTGCATCTGTGTTTCTTCAACTTCAGGCACTTTCGTGTCCCAGTGGTTGATTTTTATTAAAACGAACAGATTTTACCTTTTTTTTCTTTGTTATATGAAGGCCTCATTAATTGGAAACTTTTCACCAGGCTTTCAATGTTTATTTTTTGGTACTTTTCAAATGTCTTTTATATATTGATTTGACTGATTAAATTCTGTCCCAGAACCAGACTTTCAATATTAAACTAAGTAAATCCATTATAAAAATAGTACTTACTACATGTTTAAAACTCTGAGCATCTAAACAAAGAGTGAAATAACCATTTAAGTATTTATTGTGTGTAAATGTGACTGTCGTTACGACTGTCTCACAGTTATGGTGTCATTTCCAGCACACCAAACAATTTCACCCCTAATGAAGTTTGTTCAAAAATGTGTGTACTTGTTGACCTAGCGAACAAAAGTGTGAGTGAAGAGCATGCTTGAGATGAATTATGAGACAAAACAAAGAAAAGTCAAGTGAAATATCAATTGAGAGCAGAAGATTTTTATCAATCAAGTTGCAATTTTGACAAATTATTAAAAGAGTGTGAAAATATTTAATTGTTTGTATTTAAGATACATAACATGAACACTTTGCATGACAAATGAGTTGATAATTTTATCTGAAAAGGGTAAAAAATGTAACTTCCATCAGCGTCATTTCCAGCACAGAATTCTATTAAACACAATACAGAATTTGAGATGTGCTGGAAATGAATTTTCAGGATATAAATCTCCTGTTGCACACAAGGGATGTGCACATATAGTTGACATTTGTTTAATCATTCAACGCACCACTATTCAAATATCAAAATCACTATTCTGTTATTCTACACGTGCAGTACAGGTCTGCAACCTGACCTGAGCTCGATGAGTTCTGACAAACCGTCAGGTTTTCCGGCCGGGTTTGGGTTAGTTTTTCACCGCTCTATGGAAGAATGCTTATGTGCGCAGGCGGGTAGTGTTTCTTTACAAAGTGACATCGACAACTACTGGCCTGGCATGCATAATACGTCGTTTTTAGTCATTTTCGCAGATCTGTGTGAACGGGGATCGTTTTGACAATGTTGTCGTCTGTACGCGAATATTTTCAAAAATGCAAAAGGAAAAACTTTTCCATTTTTAGTACATTGTTTTTGTGTAAACGTACCCTTAGATTCATAGCTCACTGTGCACTTTATTTGCTGCTGTTTTGAGTAGTGTTTCAGGAAATTCCATTATAATAAACATCCTTTATTATAAACGTACCGAATCCAGACGAAAAATCGATTAAAGGGTTAGTTCACCCAAAAATGAAAATCCCCTCATGATTTACTTACCTTTTAAGCCATCCAAGATGTGTAGGACTTTCCTTCTTCAGTAGAACCAAAATGAAGATTTTCATAAGCACATTTCAGCTCAGTTTGTCCATAAAACGCAAGTAAATGGGTGCCATCAGTCTGCTGGATGTTTGACTGTCCAAAAGGCATATTTAGGCAGCATAAAAGTGATACACACGACTCCAGTCGACCAATTAATGTCTTCTGAAGCAAATCGATAGGTTGGTGTAAGAAACAAATTGATAATTAAATTTTTTTTTTTAACTTTAAATCGTTGCTTCCGTCCAGTGCTGTATTTCTGTCGTGACGTTCGTTCCTCTGTTGTAAACAAAGCACATTTCTTGCATTAATGCGTCATTGCGCTTGCATCACAATGACACCAACATGATGCGTCGACTGCTGGCATGAAGTGATTTTTTAATGTTAATAAAGTTTTAATTATTTATTTTTTACACAAATGTATCGTAAGACATTAATTGATTAACGTGTGGATTAATTTTATGTTGCCTAAATATGCCTTTTGCACCGTCAAACATCCAGCAGACTGATGGCACCCATTTACTTGCATTGAATGGACAAAAAGAGCTGAAATGGGCTTACAAAAATCTTCATTTCAGTTCTTCTGAAGAAAGAAAGTCATACATATCTGGTATGGCATGAGGGTGAGTAAATTATGAGAGAATTTTCATTTTTGGGTGGACTAAACCTTTAACCGTTCATGAAACCTTGTGGTAAACCGAATGTTAAAAATGGTAACGTGCACATCCCTAGTACCGACACTGTTGGACATTGTGAGGAGACAAATTAAACAACCTAGTGAGAGTTTGAAATGTTTTAATAAGACTTTCTAGAAATCCACAGTGCTTTTACAGCGCAGTACCTTTTGGTACAGCCTTCACAATGATGTGTACAGAGTGAGCTCACTAGATTTTGGAACAGAGCGACAGACAGCAGAGGGGTTTGTTGTAGTTAATGAGAAGTAATGTTGTTTGTTACATAAGTGTTTTGTGTGTAATTCATCTGACTGTCTGTCAGTTAAAGTTAATTCAACTGTCTACATGTTTATAGTTAACTACAGCATACTGCTCATTGTTTCACATACTATTTAATAAAAAGTATGCAGTATACAGTATAAACTGCGCATTAAGCAGTACACTAGAATTCTATTCGAAACCGTCTGTGTGTTTTATTCAGCCATACAAGAAAACCTCAAAACAAACTTTATTCTTTAATGTCCCTGTACAACAGATGTTTTGCCCAATGATGTGTGTGTGTGTGAGAGTGTGAGAGAGTGTGTGAGTGTGAGTGTGTTTATCAGATCCACATTTTGGAATGTCAGTTGTCTGATTTTCTCCTCTGATGTCATTTTCTTGTTCTTTCTCTGTCCATCTCTGAGTCAACCCTTCACTCCGTCAGTCTGTTCCTGTTCGTCTGTCTGAGCACTTCCTGTCCAGTGAGAGACAAGCAGGAACATGCGTGCTGATGGAGTGTGCATGAATGGATGCTGTTACAGATATGTGTGTGTGTGAGATGGGACCAGCGGGGCCGACTGCAGTGGTGTGTAAATAAGAGTTCTATATTTAACTCACAATTCAGCTGCCCTGCACTACGGCACACACACACACTTGAGTGAGAAATGACAGCCTAATAAGCCTGAGAGGACCTCAGATACCCCCTCCACCTTCCCTCAACACACACACACACATTGTGTTACTGAGAAGACACTAATATCACCAGCAGTATTTGTTGAGCAGTCTCACAGGTCCTCCGTCAGTCCTCCACCGTATGAAAACACATGCCTGTGACGCTATGATGCAGTGGATTGAACTGTCAATGTCAATTTGGGGTTTATTTTCAATGTGCATGTCAGCTCAGATGACATCTGCATCACATACATCTGGTGACGTACACAGTGACTTTTGTCACAATAACAACATTGCAGTAGTTTTGGATCCATCGAAATGACGTTTCATCAGGTCTTTGTTACTGGTTTATTTATATGTAAAAAAAGTGAAAGATGTTGGTATAGGGTCATACCATGTGACTCATTCAGAGGTCCCTGGCTAAATTATTTTTTTCTTTTTTTTTTCTTTTTTTTTTTTTTTTTACTACTGGTGAAAGGTAAACATAAATGATGATACAAGCCAAAATATTAAATGCCATGGATCAATATTATCTGAGTAAGACATTATGTTGTAGAGGGGGTCAAAATGACAGTAGTCACCTATGATTTTGGAACAAATACAGAAATAATACCCATAGAAAGGTGTCAGCATCATGATTTTATTTTTACACAGAGATAGTTAAGTTTATTAATTAAATCAGTTGACTTCAGCACCTCTTGTTGCATTATATGACAATGGTGCGAGTTCATAAAACAGAACAAAGTGGTGCTATAACTCCAAGAGTATTAAAGATATCTTAATATCCTTTGAGATTATGCTTCAGAACAAACTTTCCTTTTTGTATCTTCATTTCTAAAGGTCCTATATGGGTAAATCCCAGAGATATAGGGCTCTCAGTGTTACTCCTTGTGTAAATTGTTTTCAGTGGTCGAAAACCAAATGTAGGTCATATGGTATGAAGCTAGTTTTTCTTGTCCAACAAAACACAGGTCTGAAGTACAAATAATGTTGAAACTAGAAATGCACTTTTTTTATTTCAATAATGTCAAAATCATGAATTTTGGAGAGCCCAAAAATATATTATTATTATTATTATTATTATTATTATTATTATGAATAAGCAACTCCAAAAACAGATTTCTCAGTGTGTGTTTTTATGTGTTCTTAGTCCTGTCCTTCTGAGTTTGTTCTTTATAGGCAAGACCGGTTTTCACAAGAACGCAAGTCTGTTCTTCGTGTTCTTAGCAGCATTAAGAAACAGCTTATATCTAGTTTTTAGATTTCAGAAATGTACACCTGCAAATCTCTGGAATGCATCATTAAGATGCTGAAACTCCATTATGATTTTCCTGCCTTAAAAGTGGCTGGGCATCAGAGACCGTAATTCATAGAGATCCCAAACTTGGTATTAACCAAATAAAAAAATAGTTTATGAAATTGGGCTGATTTGACATGGAACAGCTCAGTTGCACTGCAGAAACCACAGAAAAACCATCTTGAATTCAATCCAGCAGCATCTGGTTGTCCTCACATCAGTGTTGTTCTGCCACTGGTCTGAATAGTGTTTACAAGTGTTTGTCTTGTTTTGTTGAGCTATGGTTGGATAGTTATGAGCAGCATAACTGTGTCACATGTGTTTCATGAGCTCAGATCAGTCTCTCGGTTCATTTGGGACATCTGTGTCATTGATCTCTTTTCTAAATGTTCTGCATCACTCTCAGCTCTGCATTTGTCTGAACGTGTTACACGATGCATGCATATCAGGATCAGGGGTGGAAAAGGACTCCTAGATGCTGTTTATACCTTGTGATCCATTTGATATGGGACAACGCTGAAGACATATCTTTGTGATCAGATCATCCGAAATGCTACTTAGTATGAGGTGTGAAATTCTGGCTGTTAACAAATGTGTGTAAAATGATTAAGTCAAAGGATTTAGCCAGTTTATATTCTCAAATATTAAGTAAACAAAACGCAAAAAGAAATGCTTCAAAAGACGGTTGTTTGTTAGCTTAGTCTATACCGGTGCTCCACGGACTTCAGCTTCATAATACTGACAGTACAACTGTGTTTTTCATTGAATACAGCTGTATATGTACGTAACTAATGATAAGTCATCATCAGAGCTTGGCACACATGCTTAATTCAAATGCAAATTTTAGCATTCGAATGTGCATTTATATCTCAAATTTGACAGATACAGTTGTCCTCAAAAGTTTGCATACCCTGGCAGAATTTGTGAAATTTTGGCATTGATTTTGAAAATATGACTGATCATGCAAAAAAAAAAACTGTCTTTTATTTAAGGAGAGTGATCATATGAAGCCATTTATTATCACATAGTTGTTTGGCTCCTTTTTAAATCATAATGAAAACAGAAATAACCCAAATGGCCCTGATCAAAAGTTTACATACCCTTGAATGTTTGGCCTTGTTACAGGCACACAAGGTGAAACACACAGGTTTAAATGGCAATTAAAGGTTACATTCCCACACCTGTGGCTTTTTAAATTGCAATTAGTGTCTGTGTATAAATAGTCAATGAGTTTGTTAGCTCTCACGTGGATGCACTGAGCAGGCTAGATACTGAGCCATGGGGAGCAGAAAAGAACTGTCAAAAGACCTGCGTAACAAGGTAATGGAACTTTATAAAGATGGAAAAGGATATAAAAAGATATCCAAAGCCTTGAAAATGCCAGTCAGTACTGTTCAATCACTTATTAAGAAGTGGAAAATTCGGGGATCTCTTGATACCAAGCCAAGGTCAGGTAGACCAAGAAAGATTTCAGCCACAACTGCCAGAAGAATTGTTCGGGATACAAAGAAAAACCCACAGGTAACCTCAGGAGAAATACAGGCTGCTCTGGAAAAAGACGGTGTGGTTGTTTCAAAGAGCACAGTACGACGCTACTTGAATAAAAATGAGCTGCATGATCGAGTTGCCAGAAAGAAACCTTTACTGCGCCAATGCCACAAAAAAGCCCGGTTACAATTTGCCTGACAACACCTTGACACGCCTCACAGCTTCTGGCACACTGTAATTTGGAGTGACGAGAACAAAATAGAGCTTTATGGTCACAACCATAAGCACTATGTTTGGAGAGGGGTCAACAAGTATTGTGCTCCTTGAAACAACCATAATATTATAAAATGTCACAATTTCTGCCAGGGTATGCAAACTTTTGAGCACAACTGTATTCAAATTTCAAATTTAAATTTGACAGCCTGAGCATTGGAGCTCATCAGCGACCACCCTCACCCATGAATTACTGTAAATGACGAAATCGAGTCGAATATTATGTTTAGGCTTATCAATAAATTTAAGTTAAAATACTGTGCTGTCATTTTATCCACCTTTTACCGGATTGCGGAAGTGTTTCACGATTTATAACGGATGCCTGTTTTCACTCACATCGGTGTATATTCTTAGTGGATAATGTGATGTTTAGTGTATTTGTAAACATTTTCCAAAAATGTGGCTCCATAGAGCTGCTACTTTACAGAGTTGTGATGAGCCTTTTCTGACAGTGCCTCACCCATCATAGTTTAAGGAGTGGTTGGATGGCATGAAGTGATCGAAGGGATTGTTTACTGTATGTTGATATCATTAACCCTACCATTGTCTTAGGGTCATTTTTGACCCAGGACAGGTAAAGAATACGTTATAAATACTGCATAGTTTTTGGTACTGGAACCAAACGCTGTGACTTTGTCAAGACTATCAAAACAAACTAAATAAAAAAAAAATTAATCTTTGTATATAATTGTTTAAGAGAAATAAAAAATATATTTACAGTACTGTGCAAAAGTTTTATGTTGCATAGTGAGGATGTCTTCAAAGATAATGACATAAATAGTTTTCATTTATCACTTAATGTCATACAAAGTCCAGTAAACATAAAAAAGCTAAATCAATATTTGGTGTGGCCAGCTTTGCCTTTAAAACAGCACCAATTCTCCTAGGTACACCTGGACACAGTTTTTCTTGGTTGTTGGCAGATAGGATGTTCCATCTTCTTGGAGAATTCGCCACAGTTCTTCTATTTAGGCTGTCTCAATTGCTTCTGTCTCTTTATGTAATCTCAGACTGACACGAAGTTCAGTGGAGGGCTTAGTGGGGGCCATGACATCTGTTGCAGGGCTCCCTGTTCTTCTATTCTAATCTTTTCTATTTGCAAAAGTAATGTTTGGGAACATTTATATTTCCTATTGACACACTAAAGATGAAGATATAAATAACCATCTTAAGACAAATGCTTTTGTGAAACATCTTATGTGCCTAAGACTTTTGCACAGTACTGTATATATATATATTTTTTTTTTATCCCCTTTTCTCCCAATTTGGAATGCCCAATTCCCACTACTTAGTAGGTCCTCATGGTGGCACGGTTACAGAAGTTGCCTCCCTTCTGAGACCGTCAATCCACGCATCTCATCATGTGACTCGTTGTGCATGACACCGCGGAGACTCCGCATGTGGAGGCTCTTGCCACTCTCCGCGATCCACGCACAACTTACCACGTGCCCCATTGACAGCGAGAACCACTAAACGCGACCATGAGGAGGTTACCCCATGTGACTCTACCCTCCCTAGCAACCGGGCCAATTTGGTTGCTTAGGAGACCTGGCTGGAGTCACTCAGCATGCCCTGGATTCGAACTCATGACTTCAGGGGTGGTAGTCAGCGTCAATACTCGCTGAGTTACCCAGGCCCCCGAGAAATAACAATTTTAAATAAATTGTTCCTTCCATTGTCATAAAGGGTTCATGGCATTCTCTTTTTTTATAATTGTATTATCTTCCCTGAAGTCCACTTATAATGTCACTAAAGTTTTTTTTTTGTTTTTTTTTGCACCAAAACAGTCATAATTTAATAAGATATGATGATTTTCCACCCTGTCTCTGACCCGCTGTCTGAAACGTTTGGTTTTAAGCTATCTGGCCTTTTAAGACTTTAACATAAACGCCCACTGTTCTGATTGGCTAGCATCATGCAGTCCCTAAAATACAGCCATATTTGAAACTCAATCGGAAGAGAATGAATAAACATTACATTATAATTTATAAAACTAAATTTCAGGGTTAACATATCGTACACCCAACACATTTCATCTGAAAGTATAAAAATGTTCACTCAAGCAAAGCAACTATCAAACAGTCATGACATTTAAAACATTCTTGAATTAAACTGTGTTTTCACGAGTCCGGTAGTGTTTAACTGCCGCATTTTCAGTTCCTTTGCAAAGCTTGAATCAGATTGTGACTGGTTCATAAGCAGTCCACACTAATATGAGCCATAAACACATACAATCCACGTTGAAATGTTCTGAATAAGTAAATGTAATACAGTCTATTGGGGCTTTTCCACTGCACGGTACAGCTTGACTTGACTCTGCTCGCTTTTTGGGGGTTTTCCACTGTGGATAGTACCTGGTACCTGAATTTTTTTAGTACCACCTCGGTCGAGGTTTCAAGTGAGCCGAGCCGATACTAAATGTGACGTCAAAACCCTGCAGATTACTGATTATTCAGAGAGAATTGTCACTACCAGAGTCACTGGATTTGCTTTCAAATTGTAAAAAGAGATGGCTGTTCGCAAAACCACGCCGTGGTCAATAAACAAGGTGCAGGTGTTCCTCTCGTTAGCAGCGAACAAAACGACGCGAAACGAAAAAGCACTAAACTGCAGTGGAAAAGCAAGCTCAGAAAAGTAAAGCGAGCAGGGTTGAGTCGAACCGTAACATGCAGTGGAAAAGTGCCATATGAGAGACGCTGGTCTTCACCGGAGCGACATCTCACATTTTCCGTGTTCCATGTCTCTCCTCGTCACCTGTGACTGACTGTGAGCACCAGTGAGTGGGGCCAAGGGTGAAATGATGAAAAATAGGCATTGATGTCCTGATGAAGAGGCTGTCATATGCAGATGTGTTTGGTTCTTGTGACGTCACAAGTTCCACAAATTCCAAACGGGCTGTTTCAGCAGCCTGGTTTGAATAAATGCTCTTTTCTATTAAGGAGGAAGTTTTCAGTTCTGAAACTTACAGTATGTTTTTATAGTACAATGACCTCTTATATGTCAAAAGATCAAGGAAAATTTGATTCCTCAAGTCATGACCCCTTTAACAGGTCACCTTTGCACTTTCTGGATGATAGACATGTAATTTTTTTCCCCAAACCACTTTAGAATTAGTTCACCCAAAAATGTAAATTCTCTCAACATTTACTCACCCTCATCGACCAAAGGAGCTGAGAAATTCTTCTGAAAATCTTCATTTGAGTTCAGCGGTGAGTAAATAATGAGAGAATTTTCATTTTTGGGTGAACTATCCCTTTAAGCACAAACCACGCCCCGCAGTCATGACTAAACCCTCAGGAACGTTTTCATTGGTCATCTCAATCACAGTGCTGATTGGCCACACAACACAATGACAAGTGTTCCCTATCTGTCACTCACTCGACGTTGTCTCGATGTAGTGACACTAGGGGTCACTCTTGGGAGCCCGAGACACCTCTGCTCTTTGATAAAAGGCCAATGAAAATTGGCGAGTGGTATTTGCATGCCACTCCCCTGGACATACAGGTATAAAAGGAGCTGGTATGCAACCACTCATTCAGATTTTCTCATTGAGCTGAATTCTACTGTTCATTCACCTCTGCTGGATCTGACGGCGCATTTCAGCGGCTACTCCCTCCTCTGCACTGGTGCACTGCAGAGAAAGCCCCTGGGCGCTTCAGCAGAAAACAAAGAGAGTATATTTTCTGAAAGAGCTTTTTCCTCTGAAAGAGTATATTTCTCTAAAAGAGCGGCACACACGGAATGTCTTTTTAAAGACGCGTCTTTTTAAAGATGCCTTTCCGATTGTGTGTTATTCCTGGTTGCGGTCATTATCTCTCAACTTCGGATGGTCATGATCGCTGTCTTTCATGTCTGGGCACGACCCACACGGAGGCAGTGTTTGTGGATGGTTCATGTTCTCATTGCGAGAACATGACCATGGCAACATTGCGGTCATGGTCTGACTGCGGTCCTGAAGATGATGAGCTCGAGTGCAGCATCGGAGAGCGGGCTTGTCCAGTCGGATGCAGAAGCCTCAGCTGGGCTCCCCCCCTCGGGGACGATTACCCAGTCACAGGCTGATGCCGAAATGACGGACATGCTTTCCAGGGCGGCCGCGAGCGTCGGGTTAGAGTGGAACCCTCTACTCTCCCCTGAACCCTCGTGGCTTGATGATTGGTTCCTGGGCTCGTGGCACCGCTCAAAGCAGCCACGCCTCACTCCAGTGCCATTCTTCCCGGAAGTGCACGAGGAGTTGACGAAATTGTGGGAGGCACCTTTTACTGCCCGGCCCCAATTCCGCAGTTCCCCCACTCTCACTACCCTCGATGGCGGGGCGGCCAGGGGCTATACGGCGATTCCCCCGGTGGATAAGGCGCTCGCGATGCACCTATGCCCGCAGAGCGCCGCCACCTGGCGCAGACGCCCTAAGCTCCCATCCAAGCCCTGTAGGCTTACGTCATCCCTGACAGCTAAAGCCTACAGCGCTGCTGGACAAGCCGCCTCTGCCCTGCACGCCATGGCTCTCCTGCAGGTCCACCAAGCCAAGGCGTTGAAAGAACTGCACAAGGGTAGTTCCGCCCCAGATTTGATGCAGGAACTGCACTCAGCGACCGACCTCGCTCTCCGACCGACAAAGGTCACGGCGCGGTCTCTCGGGTGGACAATGGCCACATTAGTGGTCCAGGAGCGGCAACTTTGGCTCAACCTGGTCGAGATATGTGAGGCCGAAAAGACACGGTTTCTTGCTGCCCCCATATCCCAGGCTGGCCTATTCGGCGACACCATGAAGGACTTTGCCCAGCAGTTCTCAGCGGTGAAGCAGCAGACAGAGGTTATCCGGCACCCCATCTGCTCGTCGCCAAGGGCGTCCCCCAGCGGTGACTGCACCGGCTCCGCCGCAGCCCGCCCCTTCAGCCCGGCCCTGGCGTGGAGCCCACCGCAGGAAGCAGACGCCACCCGTCTCACAGTTGGCTCCTAAGAACCCACGGAGGTTGTCAAAGCGCCCCTGAGATGGGTGACCCAAGGACGAAGGAACTCACTCACCTGGAGCTGGTAAGAAGACCACTCCATCCCCCGGTGGAGGGCCGGGTGGAAAATCTTTTGTTGCCTTTTTGTTTGATTTCACCGCGTGCCCAAGTGGCTGGTACCCAACAGTTCAACAAAAGAGCGGTTTCCTTCCTCCCTAGGTCACATACCCGGTGTGCACGGTCGTCATCACGACTACCGTCCACAGGTTTTTTCTTGCAGGATTGGCACTCCAGCGGTGGTCTTTCCGCCCCTGAGTGCCCAGCTGTTGCACACAGCTGCCCCCTATGTGGGAGTCTCCACGGGTTACGAGGACAGGCCTCTTCCTCCCCCGTCCCAGGCTGTTCCGGGGGTGGTCACAAGGAGCCAGTAAGTGCTTCAATGTCCCTAGACTCAGCACGGCCACGACGTGGTGTGGCACCTCGAGCTCCACCCCGCCGCGAGGCCCCACCTGCCGGTACATCCGATGACGTTGTCCCCTTGGTCCCCCTTGCGCGGAACTTGGATGCATGGCTTGCGCTTTCCAATCCATCGTAATGGCTGATCCGGACCGTCCGACTCGGCTACGCGATTCGGTTCACCAGGTGCCCACCTTGGTCAAGAACGAAAACGCTGCTACCTTGCGTGCGGAGATCGCTACCCTCCTACGGAAGGGCATGATAGAACCTGTCCCTCGAGCCGAGGAAGGGGTTTTACAGCCCCTACTTCATCATACCGAAAAAAGGCGGTGGGTTGCGGCCAATCTTGGACCTACGAGTACTGAACTGGGCCTTACACAGAATCCCGTTTAAGATGCTGACGCAAAAACGCATTTTGGCGAGCGTCCGGCATCAAGATTGGTTCGCGTTGGTAGACCTGAAGGACACGTACTTCCACGTCTAGATCCTTCCTCGACACAGACCCTTCCTGCGGTTTGCATTCGAGGGTCAGGCGTATCAGTACAAAGTCCTCCCTTTCGGCCTGTCCCTGTCTCCTCGCGTCTTCACGAAGGTCGCAGAGGCTGCCCTTGCCCCGTTAAGGGAGGTGGGCATTCGCATTCTCAACTATCTCGACAACTGGCTAATCCTAGCTCACTCTTGAGACATGTTGTGCGCACACAGGGACTTGGTGCTCTCACACCTCAGCCGAATAGGGCTTAGGGTCAAATGGGAAAAGAGCAAGCTCCTCCCGGTTCAGAGCATCTCTTTCCTCGGTTTGGAGCTGGATTCAGCCTCTTTGACGGCGCGCCTTACGAACGAGCGCGCCCAGTCGGTGCTAGCCTGTTTGAAGGCGTTCAAACAGAAAACAGTGGTTCCACTGAAACTTTTTCAGAGGTTACTGGGGCATATGGTATCCTCGGCGGTAGCCACCCCACTCGGGTTGATGCATATGAGACCACTTCAACACTGGCTTCAGACTCGAGTCCCGAGATGGGCATGGCGCCACGGGACACATCGCATGGTCATCACGCCGGTCTGTCACAATCTTTTCAGCCCTTGGATCGACCTCTCCTTTCTATGGGCAGGTGTTCCTCTAGAACTGGTCTCCAGGTGCATTGTGGTTACGACAGATGCCTCCAAAACGGGCTGGGGCGGTGTTTGCAATGGGCACGCAGCCGCCGGCCTGTGGACGGGCCCGCGACTGCATTGGCACATCAACTGCCTCGAGTTGTTGGCAATTCTGCTTACCCTGCGGAGGTTTCGGCCATTGATCCAGGGCAAGCACGTGTTAGTTCGGACAGACAACACGGCAATGGTAGCATATGTCAACCGCCAAGGTGGTCTGCGTTCTCATTGTGTCACAACTCGCCCACCGTCTCCTCCTCTGGATTCAGCAGCACTTCAAGTCGCTGCGAGCCACTTGCATACCGGGCAGCCTCAACACTACAGCGGACGCGCTGTCACGGCAGGTTACCCTCAGGGGAGAATGGAGACTCCACCCTCAGGTGGTCCAGCTGATTTGGAGTCGATTCGGACAGGCACAGGTGCATCTGTTCGCCTCCCAAGAATCCTCCCACTGCCCGCTCTGGTACGCCCTCACTGAGGCTCCCCTCGGCATAGATGTGCTGGCACACAGCTGGCCCCCTGGCCTGCGCAAATATGTGTTTCCCCCAGTGAGCCTACTTGCACAGACCCTGTGCAAGGTCAGGGAGGACGAGGAGCAGGTCATCCTGGTAGCACCCTACTGGCCCACCCAGATGTGGTTCTCGGACCTCACGCTCCTCGCAACAGCCCCCCCCCCCTGCAAATTCCCCTGAGGATGGACCTTCTTTCTCAGGGACAGGGCACCCTCTGGCACCCGCGACCAGACCTCTGGAATCTCCACGTCTGGCCCCTGGATGGGACGCGGAAGACCTAAGTGGTCTACCACCATGATCACTCAGGCTAGGGCCCCCTCTACGAGGCACCTGTATGCCTTTAAGTGGCATTTATTCGCTAAGTGGTGTTCTTCCTGACGGGAAGACCCCCAGAGATGCGCAGTCGGATCGGTGCTTTCCTTCCTGCAGCAGAGGTTGGAAGGGAGGCTGTCCCCCTCCACCTTGAAGGTGTACGTTGTCGCCATAGCAGCACACCACAACACAGTTGACGGTAAGTCCTTAGGGAAGCATGACCTGATCATCAGGTTCCTAAGAGGCGCCAGGAGGCTGAATCCCTCCAGACCGTGCCTTGTTCCCTCATGGGACCTCTCTGTAGTTCTTCAGGGTCTACAGAGAGCCCCCTTTGAGCCTTTGCAGTCAGTCGAGCTTAAGGCACTCTCCTTGAAGACTGCCCTCCTGACTGCGCTCACTTCCATCAAGAGGGTAGGAGACCTGCAAGCATTCTCTGTCAGCAAAATGTGCCTGGAGTTCGGTCCGGGTTACTCTCACGTGATCCTGAGACCCCGACCAGGCTATGTGCCCAAGGTTCCCACCACCCCTTTTAGGGACCAGGTGGTGAACCTGCAAGTGCTGCCCAGGAGGAGGCAGACCCAGCCCTGTCGTTGCTATGTCCAGTGCGTGCTTTACGCATCTATTTGGATCACACGCAGAGCTTTAGAGTCTCTGAGCAGCTCTTTGTCTGCTTTGGTGCACAGCGGAAAGGAAGCGCTCTCTCCAAGCAGAGGATCGCCCACTGACTCATTGACGCCATAACTATGGCATATCACGCCCAGGACATGCCGCCCCCGGTAGGGCTACGAGCCCATTCTACCAGGGGTGTAGCGGCTTCCTGGGTCCTGGCCAGGGGTGCCTCTCTAACAGACATTTGCAGAGCAGCTGGCTGGAAACCCAACACCTTTGCATGGTTCTACAACCTCCAGGTGGAACCGGTTTCCTCCCAGGTAGTGGCACACAATACAAGCGGATAAGCCCGGGATAGCCGGCCGGGTGTATCGCTTGCACATAGCACCTTCCACCTCCTTTTGAGCTGAATACATGTGCCATTATTTCCCAGTAGTGTTCACAAACTTTGTTCCCTGGTTGACTTCCTCCGAGCCCTGTGGCAGTCGAGTTTTCGGAGAGACTCACTGCCGGCCCAGTACACGTGCTAACTAAGTTCCTGTTCTGGGGTAGGTGCTCTGCATGTGGCGGTTCCCTGTAAGGCTAACCCCATGCGATATATATCTTCCGCAAATTCGTTTCCCTGTTGGCAAACTGCGTCTTCCTTGGGCAGAGCCCCTCTACCCCAGTCTCTATGTTTGTAGTAACTCCTCCCCCGTTGGGTAGGATCTACCTTGAAGACTCTCCACATGGATGGAAAGACCATGTGACTTATTCTTCCACTTAAATATCCACCCCTCTCTTTGGGCGAGGTGAAGTCTCCACGGTGCCTTCCCCTTGGGAGGGACACCCCCCGACTAGACCTGGTGGCCCAGTCAAATAATCCCCCTTCTTTTTTAGGGAGTGGAAAAAGAGAAGGGGAAAGAGGCCATGACTGGGTTAAGCCTGTCTCTATCTCAAGTAGTTGACTTGTCCCCAAAGGGCCGTTCGACACTCATAACTATGTTGGGGGAGGTTACGTGTCAACCTGGTGTGCTGGCTATGAGGCACACAGTAGTCTACCCACCACACACATCCAGTTCACATAAACAGTTCAGCCAATTGTGGCATTTCGTATAGGGACCCCTAGTGTCACTACATCGACACAACGTCGAGTGAGTGACAGATAGGGAACGTCATGGTTACTTGTGTAACCTCCGTTCCCTGATGGAGGGAACGAGACGTTGTGTCCCTCCTGCCACAATGCTGAACTACCCGCTGAAATGGCCGGACCTTATATCGGCTCCTCAGCATAAAACCTGAATGAGTGGTTGCATACCAGCTCCTTTTATACACGTATGTCCAGGGGAGTGTTATGCAAATACCACTCGCCAGTTTTCATTGGCCTTTTATCAAAGACCAAAGGTGTCTCAGACTCCCAAGAGTGACCCCTAGTGTCACTACATCGACACACCGTCTCGTTCCCTCCATCAGGGAACGGAGGTTACACAAGTAACCATGACGTTTTTTTTTTTTTTTTTTTAAATACAAAAAATACAAAAATGCCAGGGTTACACAAATGGGTATACAAAATGAAACATTACATACAATTTACAAATTATAAAAACAAGCATAATGACATGTTTGTTCCTGTGTACTTGCTGTTGTTAACCAGTGTCCAAATACAACTTTAAGCCTATACCAAAAAAAAAAAAAAAACTGAAAAGAGGGGCTTAACACTGAGAAACTTATGCATGAAAAAACTCTGCCAACACAAAAATGTTTATCAAAAAAGAAAAAAAAAAAAACATTCTTTTCAATTCCTTAACTCATTCTTTAATAAAGCCTTGCAAACAATATGACTTTATAACATGCAGTCCTGGCCTACAATTCATAACATGGACTTAATACGATGAAGTTGGGGAAAAAAATCAACAACCTCCAATTGAATTCTTCAAAAACCAACAGGTGATTCTGACAATAAAATGTTATTGAAAACTACCAGCAGGAATATCATACCGTTTGTTGGCAAGGGATCCGTTCACAATCTTTGTGAAGTCTGAACTGTTCACAGCTGACTGCATGATTGAGATGAGCAATGAAAACGTTCCTGATGGTTTTGTCATAACTGCAGGGCGTTGTTTGCACTTAACTAGTTGGGGGGGGGGGGGAATCACACAATATTATACAGCTGTAAAGAGTTTATGTACATCTATGATACAAATTTAACCTAAATATTTCAGATTTTAGCCCTATACTGCTCTCTAGCTCTCATACACATGCACATGAACCTTTCTCAGTGATCGTTTCCTAAGGAGGATGCAGTTTCTTAAGACAGCAGGAGGGTTAACTTATTTTTACTTAAGCTAACACATAAAATTATTGTTGTTCTCCGTCTGGAAGACTTGCTGCTCAGGAAAACTGTGGATATTCGATGGTGTCGATTATTTCGAATATTTGCAATGCTTCATGGGATTGTAGTTTATTGCCTCATTTAAGAATTTAAGTACACAGTCTTGAATCTTTGGTTGCTTCTCATTTCTGGAATTGTGCATCCTCATTTCCTTTCCTTGCTTCCTTTCCTCGCTTCCTAACTCCACCCTCTTAGGAAACGAGGAAAGGATGGAAGGAAAGGAAACGAAGACAGGATTCGAAGCAAGACGCGTTTGTAAAATGAAATGTCCTGCTCTCGCATTTTTTGCGCAGCTGCAGAACCTCGCCGTGCTTGCTGTTATGTTATTGAAACTTTATTTATTTAAATATTCATAATAATCCAAATAATTCAAGATGCACTGTTGAAGTATGCAACAATTATGTTTTTTTTAAACCGCAAAGGTGAAACATGAATTAAAACTGTGCGTCAGGTGCCTCGATCAAAAAGTCTTCCGCATAGGATGCTCTGGTGTTTCTTTGCTCAAGCGATTGTGATAAGCTTCCTCCATCCTCGATCCTCACCTCCTCACGGTGCATTTAGAGAATTGATACGTCCTTCATGATGGCGGACTTCGATCGGTTTCCGGGTCACGGGCTCGAGGATGGAGGAGCGAGGAAACAAGGATGCACAATTTAGGAAATGAAAAGCACCATTTGTCTTTTTTCAAATATGTTTCTGCTTCAAATTAAAGTTTGCAATGTTGTGATTTATCTCAGGACATGATAGTTTGGTTCCAGGCTTGAGTCTTTATTCAGGAATTTTTGATGAATGTTGAAATACTAATGAGTAATTATTACTGTTTAACGTACAAGGGTCAATGACAAATAGGAGCGTCTAAGAGGAAAATGAAAAAATGCTTTAAAATCTAGTTTTAATGCTTCTGCCAAGTTCTTAGAAATGTTATGTTTGTATTCAGATTCAAATGGTTTTGAGAAACTATTACCATTTTCAAAAGAACTTTTGATTTTAAGGACATTGTCAACCATACCTCAGTGTATTTGGAAAAAAATATCATGAACAGGGTCAGAAATAAAAGTCATCAAGGAAAAAATGCCACTTAAATTCAAAAAAGTGATGGCTGTTCTCTGTTTTATATGTAACATATATTATATTAAAGGCCAACATATTGTCCCATGAAAGTTATAATTGCTCAGACAGAGAATGTACAATATGTTAATAGAAGAATTTGACTTTCTTTTCCATCATGGAAACTCTCTCTGTTTTTCACAGCGATCGAGACACAGAGTACGAGTTCAGAGGAGATTGTCCCCAGCCCACCCTCACCGCCCCCTCCTCCTCGCATCTATAAGCCCTGTTTCGTGTGTCAGGACAGGTCTTCAGGGTACCACTATGGTGTCAGTGCCTGCGAAGGCTGCAAGGTGACACACACACACACACACACACACACACACACAAACACAGCATGTGGTGGGGAATAACTAACTTTAACATGACTTTTCAGTGCTATTCTCAGAACCTGTTTTTCCAATAAAAATGTTTTTTTTTTTCAACAAGTAGTGCTGTAGCATGACAAAACCCTGTTATATACACATTGTTTAGCTCACGCTAACACAGTAATCAAACACACTCTCCTAGATGTCCTGAAAAGTCCAATTCAGTTCAGCAAATTGGTTTGTTCAAAATTTATTTAATGAGTGATTCATTTGAATTGTCACTCAATACTGTTCCCATAAGGCCCTGCACAGCACTGTACATTGTCTTCTTTGTAGCAAAATACAAATTTAGCTAAATAGGATAATTAATCATTGTTTTGATTCTGGGTTTTTAATTAAGTAATTGTATGTGTATAAATTTGATTTTCACATTAATTGAGATCATCATTGTTTATGTGCCAGATAAATACTGTTCTGAAACTTTGAGGTTGACTTGAAAAAGCCTCGTGTAAAAATCTAAAAGTTTTAACATGTTGTTAGCATGTTTTAGCACTTAGCTAGGCGTTGCTAGTATGTTTTTGCACTTCACTAGGTGTGTTAGCATGTTTTAACACTTAGCTTGACATTGCTAATATGTTTTAGCTCTTAGCTAGGTGTTGTTAGCATGTTTTAGCACTTAGCAAGGTGTTGCTAGCATGTGTTAGCATGTTGCTAGTATGTTTCTAGCATGTTTTAGCACTTAGCTAGGTGTTGTTAGCATATTGCTAGTAGGGCTGTGCCAATATTATCAAATATCAATATTTCGTGATACTTTTCCTCACAATTTTGTATTGATACTTTAGATCTCTGTATCGATATTTTTATTCAACTATTTCTGTATTCACGTCATGTCCAACAGTTCAATAAAGACGCAAACTCAGAGCGGCGTTTCTTAGTGCAGTCATTAGGCCTGTCGTGGTTATTAAATAACTGTCTGATCGCGGTTATTTGAGATAACTGCGATTATTGTGAACTTCTAATTACAATCACATTTAATACCCAATTAAGGGAATTTTAAGCGAATATATACTGTAGGCTAAATGTCGTCAACGGCGCGTTTGTGTCACAGAGCATTAAAATAGCGTGTGAAAGTGAAGAAATTAGGAAAGAAATATTTTACTTTTGCATAATATGATATATATATATAATTTCTTTATAAAAATATATATATATATGTACAGGCTAATATAAAACACAGGAGTTTCAAAACAACA